>NC_054834.1:80325381-80674548 GCF_018345385.1 Vulpes lagopus
TGCAGACATGGGGCTTTAATGAATTACTGTGTCTCAGCTTTTAGAGCATTAGAGAATTATATGCAAACCTGCCTTAAAAAAAAGCTGCACAACTAACTTTTATAGTGAAATACATGATTTTGCCATCGGCAGGCATCCTTCCTGCTGCCCCACACCCCCTTCATGGTGACCCCAGCTTCACCTGGAGGAACTATAGGACTCCTATCCATAGGTCTATTGTTTGGGTAATAGTGAGGAGCCAGGCTAGACGCTGAGTCTGTGGCATCCTTGCTCCTGCCCACATGAATTTCATGTGGCCTGGGTTTGTAAGTCACTTTGAACCAATGCTACACTGCAAATATTTGCTGGTGTCTCCTTAGTAAGAATCCCTCTTTCTTCCACGAGCTGTGGGGAAATACAGTTTTTCTTTTGGACGTTGGAATATAAATCTGTAGAGCCTGGAACTGTTGCAGCTACTTCTGTTACAATAAAGCCAGTCTTTGAAAGGATATGATACTCAGAAGAAAAAATTTTTTTAAAAAGACTCTAATGACATTGTGAGAAGTCAGATTGAACCATATGTGAAGTCAGAGAATTCTGAACTTTTCAGATCCCTTTCATGCTTAAGGCTGTGTTGTCTGGGATTTTGAAAGCATACAACATAAAAAATCTTAATGGTACTTCAAGAGAGAAAGAAAAGTTTACTCTTAAATTTTATAACCCTTTAATTATTTTATTTCCATTTATTTTTTTTTAATTCACTTGTGTTAGTCACACCAAAGACACAGGAAATGAATTTCTTAGCTAATCATACACTCAGAGATAACATAATGACAGAAATAAAAAAGCAAGGTATAATAAAACTCAATGTAAAGGCTTTGATTCGATCAATATGAGGATTAATGTGTATTTCAAAACAATGATGACAGTAACAGGAAGCTACCTCTGGTCATTGTTGGTAAGTTGTAATATTATATAAACTTTCTGATAATTACGAATCAAACTGTGTTTGAATAGTCACATTTGAATCATAGATGTGGACTTTCAAAATGAAAGTTATTGTTCTTTTGATGCTCTTTGTATTGCAGTTCCAAAGAATTAGGTTCTTTTAAAATGATCATTTCATGAACTTTCGCTTGAATGCCTTTTGGCAATGTATTTGCTAAGTGGTCATTCAGCCTGCATTTGAGTTCTAATTTTGATTGGTTCCATTGTTTCCTGCTTCCTACATCAAAACATGAATCATTCTGTTACTATCTTATTCCCTTGGTGCCATATAGAAATTCTATTTACACATGAAAGCCTTTTAGAAATTTAAACATATCTTTCATGAATCTTCCCCCACCCCCACTTCCAACATCTTCTCTAGGATATATTCCCTCAACATCCTCAAGTTATTTTACTGATTTTTAAATTGTTATAAATATAACACTATTTTTCTCTTAAGCATATGACTGCTGTCTTGGAACAGGAAATTGGGGTAGAGAAGATCCTGAAAAAGATTGTTAACTTCCAACACTTTTATGGAGTGAGATTATGGGTTCTGAGGGATACTTCTGAGCGTATAGCCTTTTCAGCTGAGATTACAGAATAGAAAATAAATGTTATTAACCTTGACAAAATAAAAAGTGAAATGTCAGCAACAAATAAGAAGATCAAGTGGGAAGATGTGAAGAGTTGAGGAGTTAATATGCTTATCTGAAAAACTGAGAAATCAAGACATGCTGTCTATGGTTATTATAGCAAGAGATATAGGTATGGTATTTACAATTATACAAATGCAACTAATAAACAATAGTATTGCAACCATACTGGGGAAGAGAAGCATGAAATAAATGAACGTAGCATAGCAGAATTTTGATAATTGATAAATAATCCAATAAATCCAATAAATATGTATTCAGATTTTTAAAAAAAATAGTTTTATTGCTTGTAGCTATGGAGAAATAGCAAAAAGCTTCCAAGTGCTTGCATCTAAAAAACTGGATTCAGAGTGCAGAGGTTAATGGGTGATTGTGGCTTTTAATTCTATGTTTCTCTGTATTTTCTTAGCCCTCTGCATGTATTGCTTTTACTGAAAAATAATTGTTCTGTTAGGTTCAGCAAACTGATACTGTTCCTCCATTAATGTCTCTTAAATTTGTCTTATATCTAAATTTTAATATTTCACTGTTAATGGAATATACCTGTTATATGGTTACTCTAAAAAATTGAAAGCAAGAGGAAAGGAGAAGTGTTTTTACACTAAGAAGTAAACTAAAGTGCATTGCAAATTATTTTTTAAGTCTAGTAGACTTGAAATAAAATTCAACCTTGATTTTACGGAAGATTTTAAACTGCATATGCTTCCTTCATAATCAAACACGAGCACAGAGTGGGTACGTTAAACTTCGGGAAGCATGAGAGTTAGTCACTTTTCTTCCTTAACGCATTACCCATTATCACAGTGGTTTTATTAACTGGATTTTTTTTAATCTTTTGTGCAATTTACTTGTAAGACAGGGTAGTAAGTGAGAGGGGGTTTTAGAGTTAACAGGAGAAGCTAAACAAAATATGTCTAAGTGGAATAATTTTTGCCTATGTATATGTTAGAAGCTTTTATTAGTACAAAAATAATCAGTCTCATAATTTTGTCATAAAATTTGATTAGGGACATAAAACTGGAGATTGTAATACTATTAGCATACAGAGAGTCTGCGATTTTTTTTAAATCTAATTTTGGAACATGTCTCTTTCAGACACCAAAGATGGGGCTTTTTGACCCTAGGGTAAGAAATCTTTTATCTGAACTCTGTCTTGAAATTTCTAAGACTTGTAATAATCAAGGCTTAGATTAAAAGCATAATACATTATTCAGATATGCATTATGTCCTTGATCTATAATTGCAGAGCAGGAATCTCAGGAGGTACGCACAGTTGCCATATTCTGCGGACTCCTCAGAAATCATACCTTCAGCAGTTGTAAAATCATTTCCACTAGCAAGACATTTTTTTGTTTTTTGCTGGGGGGGAGGATTAACTCAAAGAAACCTAACTATTAAGGCATTAATGTTGTCTATAAGTTGTTATCTCTGAAAGCTTTCACTTGAGGGATCATAATGATACATTGAACCATGAACAGAGAATTAGATGTTGTCCTTGCATGGAAGTCAATCATCTAGATATTATTATTATTTGACTTATACATGAAGCATACTTTTCCCTAACTCCTGTACATCCAATTAAAAGCCCTCGCTACTTTAACTATGGGGGTGAAGGTGGTGAATAAGGAGGATCCCACCAAAGATGTGAATGTATGATCTCAAGGGCATATGGCAAGAGGGATGGAGAGAAAGCCACTGCACTACTTTTAAATGCATTTTCCTGTGGAAATGCTACTATAAAATTTAGCTAATACAGATGATGATCCTTTTCAACTTTTTAGCTATATTGTGAGCTAAAGAGGCCTTAGGGCTAGCCTAGAAAATTGAACATCTTGTATGATTTTTTTTCTAAGAAAATGCAATCCAATTTCACAACAACTAAATGAACTTTAAAAGAGCTATTTTGGAATATTATCAGTTTTTACATTTAAGGCCACTTTATGTGTGTGTGTGTGTGTGTGTGTGTGTGTGTGTGTCAGTAGTACAGTATTATGTTGTATTACTCTGTGAGAGCTGTGATTATCAAGTTCAGTTGGCTAACTGAAGGAATCTTGGGCAGCCTCTAGAGTTGTGTTAATAGGTATTAATAATGTAATCTGAATGACTTCACAGTGATGAAATTATAATGTTGGTGGTTAATAAAGGCAATGGAAAGTCGTGCATTAATGTATGTTGATGAGAGTGTGGGAAAATAATTCTCTCTAGGTGCACTTTGAGATCCTGGCCTGTCATAGAAGCTTTGTCTGATTTGTTGCTGTTGCTTTCTTGACAGAAATTCAATTTAGGAAGGAAGCCCTGAACCCAACGCATCTGTTACCTGCTTTGTGAAGCATGGCATTGAAAAGTGTCTCACACCTATTAGCAGTCATGATGAGAGATGTTAGTGATGATGGCACATGTGTATATCATCACCTATAACTTTATTTAGGGTGACATGGGTTTTTACCCCTCAAATAACGACTCCAAACAGGCTTAGATACACTTAAACGTACGGAGACGATCGAAATCATGGACCATCTAATGTCATCCCTTAGACCACATCTTTTAAAGCATTTTTTGTTATCTGCTTCTTTCACAGGCTTCCTTTATCTTCATTTGTGTTCTGATAATGTAAGAGTCAATTCTAAATGTTTTTTGCCATAAGCATGTGTATTCGAGAATTCTCGACTTCTCACTTACAGAATTGGCATCTAGTTGAACAGATATGTCCAAAAAGATTGATTTGTCTGGCATTGCTTCCCGTTTACCGAAATTGGTGTTCCATGGGAGTGACTTGTACGGATGAATACTGGCGCATCCGGTGACTTGTCCTTGACATCTCAAAGACTGAGAGGCTCACCTAACTTTATTATTGCTGTTTGCAGTTTGTCCTTTGACAGTCACATTTTCACAACTAAGCTACATTGGTGAAAGTCACCCTCTGGTACTTATACTTCTTAGCCTGCTTGCACAAAGATTTAATCAGTCCAGAATTGCTTTATGAAAAACTTGCTGAATGCCTGGCTGCAGGAGAAGTTGCTCTATGTCTTGCAGGGAAAACAGATGTAAATAACTATATGAAAGAATAAAGCAGTTACGTGTAAAGTCTTAATGGAGTATCTATAGTGGAGAAAATAAAAACTTGGCCTTTCTTATGAATGAACTGGATCAGAGTAGTCAGGGAAAATGCCAGTAAAGTAATATTTGAGCTAGAATTTGAAGGGAAAATTATATTTTTGTTGCATAGAGTAAGCACTGTGTGTTCCCTGATTAAAGTTTTTTTTTTTTAAGAGAAAACTACTCTCAAAGTCCTTGAGAACAGTTCTGCTTTTGTATTCATATAAATGTGACAGGAAGTAGTGAGGCTTTGTTGTTGTTTTGGTTTTTATAATACAGATCCTTCAGGCGGATTCTTCATGAATTAGGATTATGACAAACGGTATTCTCTTTCTTCGCCGTAGTCCAGGAATCCAGACTCACTTAAAGCCACAGAGTAAAGTAATAGGTTGCTGGCCTGAGAAAATTCAGGGATTTTATTGGCTATTTGGTGGCCAATACTAAGGTCTAAACTTCTGTCATGATACAGACATTATAAATTGAATATTCACTAATTTTCTTATAATTTTACCCGCATTTCACCCAATGATATTCTATCAAAAATAGATTAACAAGATTTGTTTTTATTTAAAGACTACTGTCTTTTGATAATCCACATTGGCTAAAGCCATATTCCTCTGCACATCAAGATATATATATCTCGATAATCCCAATTGACCCCCGTCAGTGGTGTCAGCCTAACTGGGCATGAGCTCCACCCAGGGAAATTAATAAAAATGAAGAGTTTTAATCTAACATTGGATATTTTGCTGTACTAATTCTGAGGCACAAAAGTAAAATACTTTTAATATGTAATTTAGGTGATTATGATTCAGTCTGTCCATGAAATGGGGCCTGGAAACCATTGATCTGGATTTTTCTACATCAGCTGGTGAAATATATATTTCTTACATTTTCCAGTCTACTCTTTTGTTCTAAGGAACTGTAACTGATCCCCAAGCAAAAGTATCTCAGAACTTAAAACCTATTGCAACCCAACTGGGGGTAGGGAGAAACATCATAATGCAGTTCATTGTGAGTACTCAGAACCACTCAGCCATTTTTGCCTTGAGGAATCCTGGCTGAAGATGATGGGGAATAAAAGTCTGTTTCATATTCCTCCTTGTTAACTTCCAATTCTATTTTCATGTGAAACATCTGGATGATTAATATCTTATTAATATTCTGCAATAGGAGGCTCTCAATTTATCAAGGTTGAAAGGCTTACTGTCAAGGTGTCAGGATTGGCATCCCCAGCTATAACTGAATTGCCTTTTCTATGATATGTCTCATGTCACATTATGTATTTTATTTATAATATATATATATACGTTTTTCAGTATGTATTTTTATTGTTATTTCCCTTTTGCTACAAAACCTCCTCTTAGGGCACAGGATGAGCACTGGGTGTTATAAGCAATTGATGAATGACTGAACTCTATCTGAAACTAATGCTGCACTGTGTTGGCTAATTCAGTTTAAGTTAAAACAAAAACAAAAGCCTTCTCCTAGTCCTGTAATTCCTTTCAAAGTCATTCACACTAGACACTTGGAGGCTCCCCCTAACTCCTGATTCCCAGGGGAACCCCTTCATCTCTTCCTCCTCTAGTCTTCCTTGCTTGAATGCCTGACAACACATTCTACCCGGTGACTTGGAGAAAACTCCAAGAGTCTGTGTGGATATTATTTCTTTTTCACTGGTATCCTGCTTTCAGTTTCAACTATTTGAAACACTTATTCATTTAACTCCATAATGTATCTTGAATCAATTCACTTCTCTCTGCCACCATATGCCACTGCCATTGCTTGCAGTTCCATTGTTGCCTACCTCCAGTCCATTATCCACAGAACAGCAACAGGAGACCTCATAAAAACTAAGTATGATATTGTCATTGTCACAGCCTTAGTAACGACTTTGCAATAAATAAAAAACAAAGTCCTTTACCTGCTAGGCCTTCAATAATATGACCTCTGCCCATCTCTGACCACAGTTATACTGACACATTCTCACAAGTCCATTTTGATCCAGACACACAGGCCATAATTCTATTCTTGGACATTGAAGCTCATACCCTCTAGACCACTGCTCTTTGCTATCTTCTGAGGCACTTTACTCCTGGTTGATGTTCAATCATCAACCACCTCAGAGACCCTTCTCTAATCAGCCTAACTCTAATTCCATCACTCCTTTCTCTCTCTCACTACTTTACCCCATTTAATTGTTTTATGGGACTTAAAATATATTTTTTAAAATTGTATACTGATTTAATCAAAATTTGCTCCCAGTAAAATATAAGACTTTTTTGTTTTATTATTATCATATTCCTCACCCTGGAACAGTATCCTCAGTTGTAGATATGCAATACATATTTATTGAAAAAAATAAATACATTTCAATGCATGATGACTTGAATTCTTGCCTTGACTTTCTTTTTTTCCATTGTAAAACCTCCTGAATTATGAAACGACTTTAGTATAGTTTCTTTTTTTTAAGCTTTCAATTATAACATTCTAATAATTCCTTCCCCGGTTTTGATCTCACTACAATTCATCTTCCACAGTCTTTACCAAAGTTAAATTTCTTTCTTTTTTTAAAAAAAAATATTTTATTTATTTATTTGACAGAGAGAGAGAGAGAGAAAGAGAGAGAGAGAGAGAAAGTACAATCAGGCTGAGGGAGGGGCAGGCAGAGGGAAAGAGAGAAGCAGATTCCTGCTGAGCAGAGAGCCTGATGTGGGTCTTGTTCCCAGGACCTGAGGACCATGACCTGAGCCAAAAGCAGATGCTTAAACGAATGAGCCACCCAGGCACCTACAAAGTTAAATTTCTAAGCCAATAACATGATGGACTTTTACAGTTTCCCAAACCCATAATATACAGTCAGAAATCCTGAGTAAGGCCTAGAGGTATTTTATAGTTTTGTCTCCATCTTTATTTCTACCTTTATTTTCTGTTTTTCCGGGATCCCTGGGTGGCGCAGCGGTTTGGCGCCTGCCTTTGGCGCAGGGCGCGATCCTGGAGATCCGGGATCGAATCCCACGTTGGGCTCCCGGTGCATGGAGCCTGCTTCTCCCTCTGCCTGTGTCTCTGCCTCTCTCTCTCTCTCTCTCTCTCTCTCTCTCTCTCTCTGTGACTATCATAAATAAATAAAAATCTTAAAAAAATTATTTTCTGTCCTTCCCCCATAAGAACCCTCTTAGCCAATCACATAAAACTATGACTAGTCTCAAGCTACCATCTTATTTTGTGATCTGTGTCTTTGCTCATGGTTAGTACATTGTTCCTTTACAAGTTTTCCTCGTGTCAGTTCTTCCCTCTTTGGGGGCAGCTAGGGATTTGTCTCTACTTAGCACGTCTCACCCCATACCGTAATTATTTCTTTATAAGTCATTCTAGTCCTGCAGACTAATATAGTGAATCACTTATGTTCTATTTTTGCAAACTGAATGAGTGATAGATGATGGTTGGAAGGATGAGTGGATGGCTGGCTGGCTGGCTGGATGGATGGCTGGATGGATGGATGGAAAGTATTTTCTTTCTAATCTGTAATCACCATGTGGGCAGAATCTTTTCTAAATCATCTGGGTGTCTCCTTAACACAGGTCCTTAAACATGTTAAGGGCTTAGCACTATTTATTACATGAATGGATAAAATAACTAAGTACTTAATAAATAAGTGGCTAAATAATAGTATTTTCATACTTTTCTCTAAAAGAGATTTAACCTCCTCTTTAAAAAAAAGTGTAGTATCCTGTGCTCTACACCTGTGTCCCCTAGTACAGTAGCCACTAGTCACTTGACTCTACAGACGCTTGGAACCTACGTAGTCCAAACTGAGATATGCTGTCAGGATGAAGTACATATGTGGACTTGGTGGAAAAAAAGTGTAAATTATCTAAGTAATATTTAAGTGGATTACACATTTAAATGTTAATGATTGGTATATGTTAATTTATTTAATCAATTAATTCACCTGCTTCTTTTTACCTTTTTTAATGTGGCAAATAAAATTTAGAATTACATATATGACTTGCATTTTATTTGTTTTATTATAGCTATTGTTGTCTTTTTTCCAACATGTCTTGTTTGTTAATAGTAGCTGTTTCTAATTCTCACACTGTTTATGCCAATGATGATATTTGGTTCCTAGGAGTGCCTCTTTCTATCACATTTTTATTATTTATTTATTTTTATTTTTTTGCAGGATGAAAAAGTTAAGTCAGTAAGTGTCATGTAGAGACACACATTGTTGTGTATCTAATTTATCAGTAACCCTCCCAAGGCATAATTATCAAATGGCCTCTTTTCCATTTTACTCCCAGTGACTGAAAAATGTAAGGATTATTTTTTTTATTTTTATTTTTTTTTAAAGATTTTATTTATTTATTCATGAGAGACACACAGAGAGAGAGCAAGGCAGAGACACAGGCAGAGGGAGAAGTAGGCTCCATGCAGAAGCCTGACGTGGGACTCAATCCTGGGACTCCAGTATCATGCCTTGGACCGAAGGCAGGTGCTAAACCACTGAGCCACCCAGGGATCCCCTCTAGGGATTATTTATTACAAAGTTTTGAAATATGCCCAATGTTAGTGTCAGAAAAAAAAAACATTGCTTTAGTTTTCTTTATTTAAATTTCATTAAGTCTTCTTTTGCATTGCATTTTATTTATAAGCTCCATTTTACATGGTTTGGCACATTTATGAGTTTTATGTTTACTGTTTGTTTATGGTAAGGAAAGTGCAATTCTTGAAAACTTTTATTTTTTTTCTTTAGTTGAGTGAAAGTTGTGGTTCTAAATAAGTCTACTATTCAAACACAGGTATTTACCTTCTCAATATCTTAAGTTTAGAGCCAGGTTTGTCTAGGGGTATAAGAGGAAGAGGATTTGGGAGTTAAGGGGTAAGTCCAAGGTCAAGAATAAAGAGGCTATTACACTATGCAGAATCAGCAGTTGGGGTATATTTATGAAATCTGTTTGTCCCCATCACCACACATCAAGTCTTTTGCTAGGGCTTTGTGATCTCTTACCTGGATGACTTCAATCATGTTCTAAGTGCTCTCTTTCCCACCAGTATTGTCTCCATCAAATCCATTTTCCATGTGGCTACCAGAGAGATAATTAAATATGTATCATCTAAAAATACCACTTTCCTAAGCAAGAACCTCTGTTGATCATTAACTATGAGCTCATTAAGTACAGAGATGAAGTCTAAACCCCTTGAAAGGGCATCCATGCCCCTGTGTAATTGAGCTTTTGGCTGCCTCTCCAACATTGGGTCTTGCTTGCTACTTTCTATTTCGTGTCATATTTTCTAGCAACACCAATTATGTCTTCCTCTTTCCCCTCTCCATGCTGTTCTTCTTTCTGCCTTTGCTGAATACTTTATTGCCCTCCCTTTAATAGCCTGTGGATTTTGCTATCATTGCTATGCTGCATTTTATTATGGATCTGTTCATTATCAACCTCCTCACTAAACTTTGTTCTATAAGGCTGAGATCTTGTCTTATTTTGTGTGGTTTATTTTCTTCATCAGAAAAATGAGAATGACACACTACTGTGTAGGGGGAGTGACTGAGTTAATACACCTCATGAAGTGCTTGGGAAGTGTCAGTTATATTGTGATTATTGTTGTCTTATTATAATTATCAGTACTAGCAGGAGTTTGTTGTTATCATATGTAACAGTGATACATAGTAGGCACTTGGTGAATGTGTGTAGACTGAATAAAGACTAGGTGATCAACTACATTGAGGAATCCAGGCATAAGGGGTAGGAAAAGAACTAAGCTGAATTAAAAAAGCAAAACACTGAAAAATAAAGCATGTGACCAGAAACTTCCAACTGAAACTAGCAACACCTCCATGCTGACCTGAACCTTAATTGGTCAATTTGTCCCCTGTGCAGTCATATTTCACATAGTCATTATAAGTCCCCTTAGACACCATAGTATTAGGTGATGTTAGGACAAAGGGAGCATATGCAGTTCTGACATGGGAGTTCTCAGTGTATTTCTACAGCAATATTCTGATTTACTTTCTATAATTCTGCTACTAATTTAGCTCATTCCTACTTACACAAAAGTTAGGGTATTTTTTTTAGCAATAGTTAAGGATGATAGCAATATTTACTAAGTTTCCAATTAGATGAAAGAGGAGATATATCAAATAGCTTCTAAAAACTGAATTAATAAAATATTATTCCAGAAAAAGCTATAAAAAGAGTGGGAATAATACCATATTGATTAATAGATGATCCTTTCTATGTGTCTGGCACTTATGATATTATTCAGTAAATGTAATATATGTACCTAAAAAATGAACTGAGTTCCTGGGTTCTTGACTGTTTTTTATGAGAAAAACAGGACTTAGAGTCAGAAAATTAATCTGTATATTGCATTGATATAAAACTAAATATAAAATTATTTAATACAGTGTTATGAATGTAATGTTAACAATGTATAAAATCTAATGATATTAGCTAATGCTTACTGAGCATTTATGTTTTCATATTTAATCCTCACAATATAGGACTAAGGTTAAGTATGTTTCCCAGAGACATGAAATCGCAGAACTGCAAAATTCAAACGAGATCTGCTTGACCCTGGAATCTTATATCTGAAGCACTACATTATCTGTTTTAGTCACTTATGTGTGTATGTGTATATTGCTTATTGAATATTTATGCCTATAATGCACTAGTCATACTTTAGATGAGTGTGATATATTATTATTACTTCAAATGCCCTCTAGTGGTCATAGTTTTTATAATCACTTATCACAGTTTGACTTCCTAATTTCTTTGGATCTGTATGTATTTTAATTGCATGTGAATACTTTTTATAATGAGATCTATAAGTGTGTTAGATAATTGAATACTAATAAGCAGAAATTCTTTTTACTTTAACTAACTTTGTCTCTGTTGTACTAGAAGGGGCACCCATAATAATAGTAAATAAGATTTGATAAATAAGTCCATATATTCTCTTTACATTTTCTGTATAACTTTATGAACACTGATCAAGTCCCTTCTAGACTGTCCCGATCTAGTTCCCGATCAGAGTCAGAATTTTCAGTGTGTTTTGAGTATAACACAAAAACAGGAAAGCATGATGGTTTTAAAAAGGGAAATAAGGAAAGAAAAAGGTTTTTTTTTTTTTTTTTAAGAAAGTGTTTGTGAAAATTCAGAATTTAAAGAAGAATATCAATAAGTGTCAGTAAATGATATTTTCAACTGATAAAAAAGAAAATACCCCAGTCCTTCATAAAAGCCAATTTAATTACATTTCAGGATATAGGGGGTTTGTTGTTATGGTTGATGGCCTATTTTTAGGTCACAAATCTTGAGGGAGCATTTAATGAAAGCTAGGATTCTTTTTCTCCCAAGCAAAACGCAAGTATGCAAGTAAATACAAACTCTTTTCATATAATCTCAGAGAATAGGACCCAAAGGACGGATCTTAGGTTAATAACTTCTGACCAAATCTATAAATTAGGATTCTCTTTTACTGAATTGCACTTGCTTTCCACTATCTCCTGCTAAAGATTTTTTTTCTTCTAAGCTATAACATTTTTTACTGCTTCAGCATTGATATTTTCTCCCATCACTTATATAATGCTGATGCTGAGCTCTCCAATGCTGCTAGAAAGTTTCTTTCCAGTAACAAAATTCAGAAAAGATCTAGCCTTTCAAAAATTGCCCTACATGCCAGTACATCATTTGGGTATTGTGTCAGAGTGGTCATTGCATATTTCTTGCAGTTCCGATAGTGAGTCTGTGTATCTATACTGACAAAATCAGCAAATGTAAGCTTCTTGAAGGATGATATTTATCAACATTCTATCCTAGTTTTTTAAAAAATATATTTTATTTATTTATTCATGAGAGACAGAGAGAGAGGCAGAGACACAGGCAGAGGGAGAAGCAGGCTCCATGCAGGGAGCCCGACGTGGGACTTGATCCTGGGACTCCAGGATCACGACCTGGGCCAAAGGTAGGCACTAAACCGCTGAGCCACCCAGGAATCCCTCTATCCTAGTTTTTAAACTAGAATGAAAATAAATAAATAAATAAACTAGAATGACACACAATCTTTCTTTAACTTTCTGACATATTCATGTAAAAAAAATGTTATTGAAACTCCTTGAAGACTTGGATGATATATCCTAACAGAAGTGTGTATATTGTTTTTCCTGTATGTTTTTGGGTTTTCTCCATTTTTTATGAATTTCTAGTTATTAGAAAATGCCACCAACATTTTTATATTTTACATAAGAAGTAAAATATATCTTAAATCATAACATTTTATTCTTTTTTTTATTGAATATATGTGCTTTGGAATTTGTTAGATGTTTGGAGTACAATGTGATTTATCCAAAAGGAACTCTGACCCAGTGTGGCTTATAGTTGAGAAGATCGCTAATAAACTATCAAACTACAAAATGGACCTGTAATTATGATTTGTGATAAATAGGAGGAAAAGACAGGTAAGACAGAATAATTTATGAGGGGGTCCACTTCTTTGAGAAATTTAGATTTAGAGTAATATTTATTTATGACATTTGGGGGAATATGTATATTTAACCTGAGGACAGTAGAATGAGTAGGATCTGGCCAGATGAAAGTAGAGAATAAAATTCCCATCAAAGAGAAAAACCTGAACTAACACTGGAAGGATGTTGACACCTTTAAGGAACTAAAAGAAAGTCAATGTACCTACATATATGAGTCACCAGGAGAATGTCAAACAATGAGACTTGAGAGGTAGGCATGGTCCATATCATGCAGGGTCTTGAGGGCCATGTTAAGGAGTTTGTATTTCATTTAAATGTGATGATGGCCATTTAATCATTTAAACGTGATGATGGCCATTTAATGATTTCACATTGGGGAATTATATGATCATAATTCCAGTTTTAAAATATAATTTGAGGAGCATCTGGGTGGTTCACCCAGTTAAGCATCTTACTCTTGATTTCAGCTCACATCATGATCTCAGAGTTGGGAGATTGAGCCCCGCATTGGCTCTGCACTGGGCATGGAGCCTGCTTAAGATTCTCTCTCTCCTTCTCTCTCTTCCCTTCCCCACAAGCATGCTTGTGCTCTTTCTCTCTCTCTCTCTCAAAAAAAAATTAAATAAATAAAATAAAATATCATTTGAATGGTTATGAAAAATTAGAATTGGATAAATATGGTGGCGGGGAAACCATTTAAGAGGCTATTTTTCTATTACTGGTAAGGGAATTATGGTTATTTAAACTATAAAGGTATAATGATGGGACAAGGTGGGTTCATGATATATTTAGAGAGTATAATTGACAGACTGAAGGTGGGGATAGTGTTAGAAGCCTAGTTAAGCTAGGCTTCTAGTTTAAATAAATTAATGGATGTGGGCATCCTTTATGAAGATACTAAAAAGTAAAAGAGAGGCAGGTTTGATAGTTCAATTTTGGATATGCTAATTTTGATGTATCTTTGAAACATTCAAATGGATATATCACATTGATAGCTCAGAGGAGAGATTAGGGCTAGATACAGAAATGTGTAAGTGATATTTAAAGCAATGGTCCCACAGGAGATTTTCTAAGGTGAAAGTATGAAAGGAGAAGTGAACTTAGAGGGGTCCTTGAAGACTTTGTAAGCATAGGTCAAGGAAGACAATCCAGAAAAATAAATTGAGGAGAAATGATT
This sequence comes from Vulpes lagopus, assembly GCF_018345385.1. NCBI lineage: Eukaryota > Metazoa > Chordata > Mammalia > Carnivora > Canidae > Vulpes > Vulpes lagopus. The sequence continues at coordinate 80,339,768 of NC_054834.1, forward strand.
AGATAGTTAACAGGATAACCCAGGGGACAGTAGGGCAAGAAAGTCAGGAGAAAAGCGTAGTACCTGTGAGTGATCTACCACGATGAGAACTGCAAAACGTCTACTGAATTTGGAAAAGTGCATCATTGGTAATACTCTCCAAAGCAATTCTGCTAAAATGCTAGGTTCAGAAGTTAGGCTGAATTGGGATTAAAACTGAATGAGAAGCAGAGTGGAGACAGCAAGTGCAGATAAGCTTTTCTTCTAAGCTATAACATTTTTTTACTGCTTCAGCATTGATATTTTCTCCCATCACTTATATAATGCTGATGCTGAGCTCAAGAACCTTCAAGAACCTTTGGCTTTGAAAAAGTATAGAGTATTTGGGGAAAAGATACCATTTTGGAGATATGCAAACAAGAAAACATTTTAAACATACATTCCCTTCTTCCCCCACTTCTTTTTTAAGTCAATAGATACTACTAGAGCAAGTTTAAATGCCTAGAGAAATAATCCAGTGGAGTACATGCAAGGAGGTTGAAGATACAGGTAGTATAATCCCTTCAATAAAATACAATAATTATTAAGAATTGTGCATGTTCTTTTCCAGATATTTTTCTACTTTGATATCTACTTTTTTATCACAAAAGTAGAAATAAATAGTATAAACTTCAAAATATTCTATAGTCTTCTAATATATAGGAAGTGTAATGTTCATTTTGGATATTAAAATCAAAGGACTGATCCAGTAATTGAATATTGATCTTTGGATTGGTAATAGTTGCTATAAAGATGAAATAGTGTGGATTTAGTTGCAGAAATAATTAGTTTTCTTTATCTTGAGGCTGAAGTTGCCAAGTGACTTTTAGTTTGAAAGTTGCAGACAGATGAGCAGAAAACAGGTTGCAGATATAAATGCATAAACTTTCTTCATGAAGTCCGATTCAAATTAATAAAATAAAAACATAGCAGATACCAGACTAGAAAATAGAAAAGAACATTTAGGCAAGTATAGGGAATTGAGGAGGAGAGGAAGATAATCTTTCTTAGTAGGGAGAAAAGAAGAGGAGTAGGCACAAGGTAGATGGCAAGAATTTGGATGTTGATACACCTGGGAGAAATGGTGACTGGAAATAAACCTGGGAAGCTGAGAGAAAGAAGTAGAAAATCATGCATGTTTGTTTGTTTTAAGATTTACTTATTTATTTGAGAGAGAGATAGTGTGAGAGGGAGAGATAGAGGAAGAGAAGGAGAGAGAATTTCAAGCAGACTTCATGCTGAGCTCAGAGTCCAACTTGGAATCAGATCCCATGATCCTGAGATCATGACCTGAGCCAAAATCAAGAGTTGGGCACCCAACCAACTGAGCTACCCAGGCATTGTGAAAATCACATTTTTAAAACCAGATAGCTCACCTTTAAATAATAAGATAGATGAGACCAAAAAACTACTCATTAGCATTTATTTTATGTTTACCTAAAATTATTCACATGTTCCAATTTGTTCATAATTATTTGAAAAGAATTAGTCATAGTCATTCTCATGTGCCTCCCTCTCTCTCTCTCTCTGTTCTATTCCTGTCTTTTCTCTCTTTTCACTTCTCCAATTTTTCTTTATTTTCTCATTCAATTAAACAATTTTAACTTTCACTTGTCCAGATCTCTTTTGAGGTCCACCCGCGTGCTAGAATATCCTACTGACATCCTTACATAATTTATCAATCCTAATTATGATTCCACAATAGGATTCTTTCTCTAACTCTACAATTCCAACTATTTACTAAGATGGGGTACTAGGAAATCTCCCTTCTCTTTCATCTCTCCTATAACGGATAACCAATCCTTCTTCAAATAATGTCAATCTTGCTTTTGTCCTAAGCTTGTCTTGAATCCAACCCTGATTTCTCATCTCCTTAACTTAAACCCTCACCATGTATTACACGGTGCACTGAAACATCCTACTAGTGGACCCTGCTTGTTGTGCTATTGTTTTTGCTTCTCATCCTCAGTCCCATCCAATTAAATAACATTATTCTGTTGTTTCCCTACTATCAGGCTGTGTGGAGTGGAAATGCTGCCAGCTTCCTACCCTGAGGGATGGTCTTGTGATGGGCGTGCCATTAAGAGCAGCCTGCTACCCTAGCGACAGTATTAGATTCAAGAATGACACACAACTAAAGATGATCTGTGAGACACTCACTCAACTTTAATTTCAGTTGTTTGGGGTAATGTCAAATTTTTTGGAAGTATTGCTGAGCTGCATAGAATATTTAAGCCAAAAATTTCTAGTGGCAAATTCTCCAACCACGTGTAGAAAGAGAAGTTAACATAGAGGAAAATGGCACTTAGACTGAGGAGAGGGTTGCAACTTTCAGGCCCATCCCCTGATCTCCATGGAGAAAAGAGGGACTGGAGAGTGAGTTCAATCACCAATGGCTGATGATTTAATCAACCAGGCCTATGTAAGGAGGACCCAATAAAAATCCAAAAGGACAGGTTCAGAAATCTTCCCTGTTGGTGATTACACGGAGATGCAGAAAGAGTGACATACCTGGAAAGAGTATGGAAGCTCCAAAGCCTTCCCCCCACACCTTGCTCAAAACATTTCTTCCATCAGCCTCTTCCTAAATTATATTCTTTAATAATAAAAGGGAAGTCAGTAAGTAAACTGTTTTCTTGAGTTCTGTGAGCTTCTCTAGCAAATTAATAAAACCTGAGGAGGGGGTTGTGGAAACCTCTGATTTATAGTGAATCAGTCAGAAGCACAGGTAATAGGCTCTCCTTGTGATTAGTATCTGAGGTGGAGAGTAGGCAGTCTTGTGGAACTGAGCCCTTAATCTGTGGGATCTGATTCCAACTCCAGGTACATACTGTCAGAAGTGAGTTAAATTTTAGGACACCCAGCTGTGTCCCAGAATTGCTCAATTTGTAAAACACTATTGCACATTTGTTGATCAGAACTAACAAGTGAAGTGGAGGATCCCTAAATCTATTCTTGTGTTCCATAATTGTTCTTTCTCTCTTTTGTTCCGCTTCATTATTTTCCTATTTTGTCTGCTACATCTCTAATTCATTCCTCCACTTCTTCCAGCTGTTCATTGCATCAGGGTCTCACTGCATTCTTCATCTCTGATGGATTCTTATTAAATTCTTTTACCTCTGTGGTAGGGTCTCCTTGATGGCTTCCATTCTTTTCCCAAGCCCCACGAGTATCCTTATGATTGGGCTTTAAATTTTCCATCAGGCATGTTACTTCTGTTTCATTTAGATCTCTGGTCATGACCTCATCTTGTTCTTTCATTTGGGATGAATTCCTCTGTTCTTTTCTTTTGTCTAAGTTCCTACCTTCTTCTATGTGTTAGAAAAGCCAGTTATGTTTCCTGCTCCTGAGAGTAATGGCTTTATGAAGGAGAGGTTACGTAGTGTCCAGGGCCTGGTGCTGCTGGGAGTATCTCTGGTGTGTGCCCTGTGTCCTCTGCTGTTGGGTTTTTACTGCTATTGTCCTTCAAGCCAGTGGTCTGCAGAGGCTCTCCAAACGCTGCAGTGGGCAGCGTTTGGTCCTTGGCCAGAAATGTGGCAAGTTTTAACTAGCTGTGTTCTGGTCTGGCTGTGAAAGACACACTGGGAGAGTGTTTTCCCTTTCCAATTTGTTATTCAAGATAGATTTAACATATGTCATCATTATGAACTGGCAGCTGATGTGACTGAGGGGTCTTTGTTCTTATAGACTAAAAACCTATTATATTGCATATATATATTATATATAATATAAATATATTATATTGCATGATGTAACATTAGAGAGCTGTTTCTCATATATATTTCAAATATTTATCTCTATATCCATCATTTTCTAGGTATAAAATTTATTGGTTTTTGATTATTTTCATTCAGTAAAATCCAAGAAGCTAGTGAAATAGAGGAGCAAGTTTTCACATGAGACTATCAAGCGCTTGAAATAAAACTGATATAACTGATACTAATTGTGACATTTTATAAATGTAAAAATAGACACTGATTTTGAAAACAATACAAAAAAGGAAAGCAGACAACCTCAATAATTTTTATATTGAATATATGTTGAAACATGATATTTTGGACATACCAGGTTAAGTAAAATATATTAAGAGTAAAAACCAAGAAGTTAGTGAAGATGTAGTTTTTTGTGGAGCCTATGTCCCTTATATGAAGAATTTTTGTTAATTATTTTTCTTATTGATTAAAATGACATACTATGAATTTGAAATGTGACTGGTTTAAAAGCTCCAAATAGTAGCCCCGGTGGCCCAGCGATTTAGCGCCGCCTTCAGCCCAGGTTGTGATCCTGGAGACCCAGGATAGAGTCCCACATCGGGCTCCCCACAGGGAGCCTGCTTCTCCCTCTGTCCCTCTCTCCCTTTCTCTCTCTGTATCTCTCATGAATAAATAAATAAAATCTTTAAAAGAATAAAAAATAAATAAAAATCTCCAAATATTACCCTTTAATTTATTAAAATGAGGCTCAACAAGGATATCCAAAATATATTATAATAAGGTTTCCTTTTTCTTTGTTTTTAATGCATTACAGTCTGGTATATGTAGAACTTCCAGGGTAATCACTTTTTATAGATTTTTATCAATGTTTTTGCATATACATGTTAAGAAGAAAATACAGAAATAATTTGTTTCCTTTTCTTTAAAATTCTTTATATATGGCAACTATATTAAACACTTTACATTTATTTTTATTTCCTTTTATTTAAAGTTATTCAAGTTGTTTCTGTCTTCCTAAAAGACTTTTATACTTTATATTATTAAGGGGTAAAAAGAATTACTTATTTGCTTTACCTCTTATAAAACTGTCTCTGAAGAACATAATAAATAAAATTTAAACTTCAATTTCCAGTATTGAAATTCTTACTATTTAGTGCATAACTCACATGTAACTTCTTATTTGGAAACATAAAACTGAGCAAAGTACTATTTCTGGAGGGGATTACATCTGGCTGTACATTTGGAAACCAGCTCAATGTGTTTGAAGGGAAGATATAATTGTGTAAATTAGTGGGAAGAAAGGTTATCAACATTTTTGCATTTATATTTTAATTTTATGTATTATATGTTCTATTCTAATTTATATACCTATTGATTTCAGTGACATCAAATGATATTATACACATATTCTGGCAGTTGTTAGCCTCATGAATTTTATAGACCATGCTGACTCTGATGATTCCTTAATGTATACCAAGCTTTAGAAGTATCTATCAAAAACAAAACAAAACAAAATAAAGCCCAAAAACCCTGGCTGCAGAATCTGCATTCCAGTAATATAAGAATTCTGCAATGTTAAGATTAAAACAATTTCATTTTACTTGATTCTAAAAGAAATATGGCTAACAACAGAAACCAAAACAATATAATAACAATAAATTAAAACTGCATAGAAGTATTTAAAATAGAAAGTGAAAAAAAATATTTCTCAGACAAGCATTTTAAGACTTATTTTCAAGAGTCTATGTGAACAGAATTTGTGTGTACTTAATCACCTCTAGAATTCATTAAGGATATACAAAATCGTCCAGAATAAGATTCTTGCTAAGCAATTGTAATCTGGAAGCTATGTATTGCAAGGAAAGACTAGGAATATCTCTGAAACAGGAAGCACCCACAAGGACATGGTATGCTGCCAGGAGGACATTTCAGTTTCCAGGACACCAGAATATCACATCTGATGTGCATCAGATATTAGATTCCAGGAAATAAAAATAATAAAAAAAAATTGGCAAAAAAGCTAGTCAAGGCCAAATACACAGAGCAGTGAACAAAACAGAGAATGATGCTACTTTCATTAGCATTAGTTTTGGTAGTCACGTGGGGTGTTGGCTTCAGCCAGGACTGTGTTTACTCACGTTAATCAAAACCTCTGAAAGGTAAGATTCTCTAAATATGCCATCATCAGCCATAGACAGAAATGTGGCAGTAACCACATTATTTCCTCAATCTTCAAAACTTCCTTCCCTACTAACTCTTTTCTCAGCCTATAAGAAATTTCATATCACATCTACCATACAAACAACTAGGTAAACAAACCTACATCCAAGAAATATGCCCTCCTTTGACCCCCAAATCCTCCAATTGTTGCACTATTTCTTACTTTTTTGTAACCAACAAAATTCTAGAGAAATTTTCAATTGACTGTCTCTACTTACTTACTTTCAATTTATTACTCCAACTAGTGTAATCTTCTGCCCCCCAAGACTGTCTATTGGAATTCCTTTCAGTTAGGGTTCCCAAGGGATGAACTCCTTGTTGGGGCATCCAAGAGATTTTGTCAGTCTTTCTCTTTCTATGCACTATTGGCTATACAATCACTTTATCTTGAATTTTATTCAGTACTCATGAGTTCCTTCCAAGGCTCCTCCATGGTTCTTTTGCCACTCACGTCTTGAACATCAGTATCCATTCTTGACGCATATTTTTTCATTCATTATTATTAATTTTGTGAATAATCATCTGTTGATGATTTCTCATTATGTATCTGAACCTCGACTAACTTCAGAGCTTCAAAGTCAAACATTTTATCTTTTGCTTTCCATATCTTCTTGATCTATCAGTCAACATATAACCTAAAGTGATGCATAATCTCTCCCTTTACATCTCCCATACCAGTTCCTCTAAGAGGGTCGTTTATCTCTTCTTAGTCTCTTCTTGTGAAGAGTCATCTCAGACTTTTCCATATCTTTCCCCACACTCAAAATCAGTCAGCAAGATGCAGATATCTTCTAAGTATATCTTTAATTTTTATCTGTTTCCTAGCCTACTTTAATAATGGTTATAACTAGTAACTAATAAATGATAGCTAACATTTATTGAATGCTCGCTACGATGCATAGCACTATGATGCATAGGCACTGTGCCAAGTGCTTTTTTATTGATCCAATATCCTTATAAGATAAAGGCTGTAACTAATTTCATTTTAAAAATGAGGACATTAAGGTGTAAGATGATAAGTCATTTTTCCAAGGTCCCATCCAAAGTGAATGATGAAGTCAGGGTTTGAGTCTAGGCATTCTGGTACCAAAGCCTGCCTCCTAAGCATGACTCAACTTGAATTTCATCATTTCAAAAGTCTCATAGAAATAAGCCATTTCAGCTTATGTTTATGATGAACCCACCATGTCTCACCAGCCCAATCCTGCTTTCATTTGAGCTGTTTTCAGATGGACTTGGCCTTGGGTATTTTGGGGGGAACTAGAGCTATCAAAGTGCCAGCATAGTTTTGTGGTCACTGGCCCTGAGTTGTGCCATTCAGGTCCTGTTTCCTGCTGAAGTAGAAGAATGCCACTCTCCACCTGGGAAGTGACAGTTTTTAGCAGTTTGTGGTTTGGTGAAACCTTCAGTCTGTGGGTACATATGACCTCTACATGCATAATGCACAGAGACGAGATGGTCCTCAGCAAGAAGCAAGCTAATTTCTGGTAAATGAGCAACTGTCTCATACACATCATACCCAACTTCCAGGGCAGATATGTGATTGTGGGACTTGGAATCTAAACTCATTTGGGATCCTCTCTGAGAAAAATAACATTTGTGGGGGCACCTGGGTGGCTCAGTCGGTTAAGTGTCCACTCTTGACGTTGGCTCAAGTTGTTATCTCAGGATCCTGAGATCAAGTCCCACACCAAGCTCCAGACTGGGCATGGAACCTGCCTAAGAGTCTATCTCTGCCCCTCCCCCTCCCTTTCAAATAATAATAATAGCAATAACATTATGATCATAAAATTATGATCATGAAATTATGATCAGTTTGAATGTGCTGAATGGGCTGTGCAGTGGTCTGATGCTTGGTCTTCTTTAGTTTTATGGTACATCTGCTTCTATATACTTCACTAAATACCAGAATCCTGTTGATTCAACGTTTCCCTCCATGAATGATTTTCCCATATGTTCCAAGTAAATTTTATCCATGAGTCATAAGTGAAAAGTTTGAATGTATAGTACACAGGAAAGCTTGAAGTGATAGAGATTACAAAGTGGAATGAAGAAACTGACATAAATCTTATAATTAGTAAAAGTCTTGAAGGTCAAAAAAACTGAAGAGAAACTAATTACTCAATGAAGTACCAAAGAAAGGAATCACCCAATTTCTAGTTTTTACATCTCTCAGCAATTTTAAAGTCAGTTTCTTCTGCATTACATGATCTTAAATTAATTTTTTCATTCATTTCTTCACTTCAAATCTTAAAAATATATGTGCAAATATGCATATATGTATGTGTGCATAAATATGCTCATGTATATCTTTGAAGAGTCAAATGTTATTTTAACTTGGATATTTTATATTATGACTTCGTGATAGAAGCTCTTAAAATTTTGATCTCATTCAAAGTTCAACACTTGAATATCTTATTATGAATTCTACTGTTCTGGTGTTACACTAATAAAGCAAGTTGTAACATCAGTAATCAAGAGTGAATCATCCTCATCACTGTGTTTAAAGCCACGTCTATTGTAATTAGGATTCTTTTGAGAAAAACTTGTTGACTTTGTACTTCACCTAATTGAACTGTTTTGTTGGTCAGGTACGTATTTCCTTTGACTTTTGGCTTGAGGTTGATTTGGTTCCCTAAAATTGGCATCCATAATATACCACTTGACATCCAAGAGAGAAGTGACGTTGAGTATATAATAATAATTTGACAATCACAGCTGCAGTAATTTCTCCTTGGAGAATAAAAAGAAACATTACTTGAGGCTTCTTATAATGAATTCTAGTGATAACTCATTCTTTCCTGCAGCGTATAGAAAAAGAACTAGATTCCAGATAGTAGCTCTGTTCACTCACTACTCTTAAAGCTTTTCTTATGATGTGAAAGCATTTTCTTTGAGAACACAAAGACTCATATTAAAATGAAGTTTGTTCTTGCCCTGGCTGAAAACATCTCTTCTTTCTCTTGTTGTAGAAAGTCAGTATTTTTACTTTTTATTAGTATTTGAGGTAAAGCGGAAAGTGGCCTTTGCTCTTTCCCAAGGGGCCACACTACTGTAGTCCTCCAAGAGATGGAATAACTACAACATTTCTTTATAATAGTTAGTGGTTCCTCCATAACTGTCTCAATTCAAGCTTTGTTTGCTGTATTGGGAAAAAATTTAAATGCTATGCAAGAGTGCCTTTTCCTAGCATTTCAGGAACACCCACAATTCTTATGTTTTCTTTCCAATGTCTATTCTTTACATACCTTTATTCTATTCCTACCTTCTCTCTTTGTACAATTTACAGGTTAATCCCACTCCCTCTAAAGAAGAAAGTGTTGGCTATTTTGTCTATAAATCCTATGTAGAACATTTTAATAAAAATAAATATTTAATCTAGATAAAATTTAAATTCTAAAAGAATGCTATAATAAATTCTATAATGAATTACATAAATTATTAGTCAATGAGAAAAGACTTTTGAAACATGTCACCATTTTTCCTCATCAGTACTGTGTTGTTTCAATGAAAATGTGTGTGTTGGAACACCTGGGTGGCTCAGTGGTTGAGCGTCTGCCTTTGGCTCGGGGTATGATACTGGGGTCCCAGGATCGAATCCTGAATTGGGCTTCCTGCATGGAGCCTGCTTCTCCCTCTGCCTATGTTTCTGCCTCTCTCTCTCTCTCTCTCTCTATCTCTCTCTCTGTGTGTGTGTGTGTGTGTGTCTCTTGTGGATAAATAAATAAAAACTCTTTAAAAAAAAAGAAAAAAAAATGTGTGTGTTAAACACCCCATGAAAGATAAAGAAGGCTTAAGAATAAGAAAACCAGACAAAGATAGACTATACAAAAATGGGAAGGGGGAATCCCTTATATTTTATTAATCCTTAAAATGATTTTCAGTAAACCACTGAATGAACTTTGACCTGGCCTATTTCTTTTGTTTTTTAATCTGTTATATGCTTCGTAAAAGGTGAAATATGTAAAGCATGTGTATTTTATGGGGAAATTTCCCCCCAATAGCCCCCGAACGCACTGAAGAGGCAAAGTCACACTGTTCAGTGAGTTCAAAAATCTAGATTCTGATGACAGCACAGCTACCATGTATTTGGGAGCCTTGACAGGTTTTTTCTTCATCTGTGATGCAGTATCCCCATCCATAAAACTGAAAGTATTAGATGGTTTGTAAGGTGCTTCCTCATCAATGATTCTGTGGATACTAAATAAAATGTAAAACCAGGAAAAAGAAAAATGCACATAACATTGCTCCAGATGGTGAGAATCGTGGTCTCTTACAGGTGCCCCAGACATTGTCATCAGTCACTTCCCCCCTCCTCTTTTGACAACTTCCACCTCTCTCCTCCCTATGTCTTGGTGCTGGGTGTCTCTATAGGTATAATTCTCCAGAAAGGAAATTGGGTTAAGTGTCCCATGGAGTAAATTCTGATTGCTGGTTCCAGGAGTCTAAACCATCTAGAAACTAATGAAAAAGAAGTTGCGATGAGGAAATAGAAGCTAAATCTACCCAACATAGTTATCTCTCCAGAAGAGAAATGAGGAAAAAGAACTGATGCACATTATGATGGCACTTCAAGCAGGGACTTGTTTCGCAAATGTGAGTCCATGAAATGGGTTGGATCAGAAAGGCTGTATCACTGAAGCAGTAGGAGCTATGGAGCTGTGTAAACAAAAGAGGGGCAATTTTGTCTCTATTGCAACAGGATTTACAGACAAAGGAAAAAGCATATTGATTAAATGAATCATAAATAACACTATATTAAGAGGTTGTTTTAGGCCTAGTCCAGACATGACATTTAGCAGAGGAGAAATACTTGGTTTAAGTAGTTGATTTCTACTATTTTAAATCAAAAGTTTTAGCTCTTGGTTAATTTATTTGAAGATAATATTTAGAATTTCTTTAGGATATAAAACAATCACCTTTAAGCATTTAATCAGATAGTTTTAAATATTTAAAAGATGAAACTATTATACTGATATACATTTTTTTCTTTTTTTAAGTCCTTTTTTAATCAAACACAGATCTGGGATTTTTTAATACTGAAATTAGGTAAATACATACTATTTTTTAATATAGCTCAATGGAATAGATACCAGCAACATGCAAAGGCTGCTGGACTGATACCAAATCTATTTGGTAGTCACTATGTTCACTGTTTCTCTTCACTATCTAATTGTAGATGAATAGCTGGTGTACTTTGCTATAATTCATTACTTCATTCTTAATAAATCATTTGGAAATTATCTTATTACAGGTAAAAGTATTTATCACCCAGGAATCTCATTCTTCAATAGTAATGGCTGCTCTTAACTAACATTACATTGAAATTAAGAATAGATATATTTGACATTTCAATATTGCTTGCAGTCACTGAAGCATGGCATTTTATGTTACATTTAGCAATAACAGTTGAGGCTCAGGGCATTTATGAGGTATAAATGATGGGAAGGGAGGAGTTGATATACGAAGATTACTTTGACTTCAGTTATTCATTATACTTCAGAAAATACTTGGTAATAAGGTTGTTCTTCGATTTTGGGGGAGTAAAAAGAGGAGTTTACATTGTTTATTTAATTGTGTGTGTGTGTGTGTGTGTGTGTGTGTGTGTGTGTGTGTGGAGAGAGAGAGAGAGGGAGAGAGAATAGAATGTCTTATATAGAAGAGCATTCACGATATAATACCAGGGCAAAGTATTTATATGGTTTTTAAAAAGTAGATAAGGGTTGATTTGGGGGTAAAAACTTGCTTATGAAATTTTTCTACAGTTATAATAATGTTTCATAACTTGAAATGAGTTTAGGTTATACGAGTGCATGTATTTTTCAAAGCTTGGGAAATTTACACTTAACATTTCATTGCATTTAAATTTTACATTAAAAGAAAAGATTGATTAAAATTCAAACTCTAGTTAATAAGCATGCTGCAAAGGTTAGGGAGGGAGAGTGTGTTGATACTTTGAAATGCATTAAAATATGATGGATAATGGGACTCACATGGGGAATAAACATGCCAGAATAACTAGGTAAGCAAAGGAAAAATGCTACAAATGAGAACTAGTCTTACCAGATATTGAAACATAGTATAAAGCTCTATGAGTAAAATAATGTGGGGGTGTCTGGGTGGCTCAGTTAGTTAAGCATCTGACTCTTGGTTTCAGTTCAGGTCATGATCTCATAGGTCTTGAGATCAAATCTCACCTTGGGCTCCATGCTCACTGGGGTGTCTGCTTGAAGCTTCTCTCCATCTGCCCCCCCTCCCCACTCAATCTCTCTGTCTCTCTGTCTCTCTGTCTCTCTCTCTCTCTGTCCCCTTTTCTCCCTCTCTCTCAAATAAATAAATATTTAAAAAAAGTAAAATAGTGTGATAGTGGGCCATGGGAACACAGAAAAGTGAAATGAATAGAAAATATAGGAGATAAATATAAGAATAAATTGAAGTTTAATATATGACAAAAGTGATGTCTGAAATCACTGTCCTAGTGCTAATAAGTGAGGCTGAAACAACTGATTAGTTATTTGGAAAAAGATATAATTAGATCCATGCTGCACACCATACAAAAGAATAAGTATCATATCAACCGGCAACCTGAATTCAAAACAAAACAATTTCTTTGTAACGTGAGTGAAGGGAATACTCTCTATCTGTAACTATAATGCACATACAATAAAAGAAAATTTTGAAACATTTGAATACATAAAATAAAATTTGCATGGCAAAATATAAGTAAAATGGAAGGACAAATATCAAACAATAGAAAATAGTGATAAAAGGTTAATATCACTGTAGAATGAAGGTCCAAAAAATTGAGGGATGCAAAGCAAAACAGGCAAAGAAACAAACAAAACCTTCAATAGAAAAATGGACAAAGAATTAGAACAGACATTTATACAGACAGACACTCACACTCACACAAACACACACATAGATACAAAGTTGACTATTAAACATACTGAAAAATATTTGACTTCATTCCCAATTGGAAAAATGCAAATTAAAACTACTTTGAGATATCTTTTCTAATTTATCAGACTGGTGAAAATTTAAGTTTGATAATACATTCTGTTTGCAAACCAATGGGAAAACAAAACTTATGAAACATTGATGAAGGGAAAGCAAATTGGTACAACCTTTATACTGAGAGATTTGTTAATATCTATAAAAATTACATATTCATATACCTTTGCATCAACAATTCTTTTATTTTTATTAATTTTTTTTTTGCATCAACAATTCTTTTAGAAATTTATCACAGGATACAGTTTAAAATGTATGGAAAAAATGCATGCACAAGATATATATTAAAGACAATAATCATCAATGGATAGTATAACAGGTGAAATGTTGATAAAAACAAAAAATATACAAAATCTCAAGTTATCTTCTCACAAGTTATTTATTATAATGAGGAAAGTACTGTACATTAAAGAAGCCTGACAGGTACCACCTACTCAAGTGATCCTTGTTAACACTGGTAATGGTACATGTCAGCATCATGGACCTCATGCTGGGATGCACTAAGAATGATGCAACCTTATCCAAAATGGTTCCCTGAACCTGAATCTAATGATGTGGAAACATCAGACAGATCTGCCTTCCCCCTAAATGATGGTCCTCTTGCTGCCATTAGTAACAATGGCTGTGTTCAATGAAAAATCTTGTGAAGGAAAAATACTTATTTCTTATTTAAAACTAGGTGTAGAGAAATATACAAGAAGAGAAATTCATGATGCATATAGTCTTTTAATTGATACTTAATTTAGCAGAAATTAAGCCCTGCAATTATTATTTGGTATTTTTTAATATTCCATTTTAGTAGGTAATGCAATTTGGTTTCTATGCTTTAATTTCTGCATTTACTTCACACATGGGACTTTGATTTTAATTTTGTTCTTTTCATGGATTTAAAATAGTTTTGTGAATATATATAACAGAGTACTTAAATTCTATGCCAGGGAACAAAATATAGTTCCCTGCATCATTTCTTCAGTATTAGAAATCCATCCATGATATTCAATTTCATTGAATATTATTAAATATAACTTATGTTGATTTGTATCTATATATATTTATAGATACAGGTGTAGATTAATATATATACACAGTCCTTTATAGTAAGCGAACCTAGAAATAAATGAAAACATTTTCTGAGCCAAAGCAAAAAATTATCACATATTTGACTTCATACATGTAGACACTTCAATTTGACCCTATTCAAATAAAATGCACAGTTACCTCTGTAATTTCTCCCACTATTCATTCTATCCCAAATTCATAATCTAGAGATGCAGTTGTGCCTCTGGAAACAGAACTAATTGTCTTCATAGTCAAGATAATTAAAGGATTTCTAGGCTTAGGGCATCCTTACAGAGTTGTCAACTATGTGCACTGCAGCTAAAAAGTGACTGTATACACTCTATTTATAATTCTGTGTGCCTTATCAGGGGCTGGAAGAAGGAGGGCCTTTTTCTGGGCACAGAGGCCTATTTGCTTTTATGTATTTGGTAGCTGGACTCCACTGTCCAGAAGGAGCATATTTTTCTAATGACACAATGGTTAGGATAGGTTGGTTGTGGCCCTGATTCTAGTGGAACATGTCCATTTTACATCTTTCCTAATCCTGTGTGTCTCTTTCAGTTACCATTTTGATCTTAAAATCTAATTTCCATGTAATAAATACCCTGGTCCATGAACGGAGTGTATTTTTTTTTTTTGAACTTGTGTATCAATACCCTTGATCTAATAAAAGCAGAACCCCAGTTTTTTCATAAGTGAATTCTTTTCTTTCTCTGATATTTCAGGGACTGCAATATTCTATTTCTGAATTCATCCCTAGATTTGGTCCCTGTTATCGGATACTAAGTCCTGCAAATATCACCAATTTCTCTATTGGTATGTCTTCATTTTGCTTGTTGCTAGGCACCCCATGGTGATGCTTTCATCCCTTGCCAGCACCTGGCTGTTCTTGACACAGATTTTTACTCTGAAACATCATCTATCACAGTTTACTCGGGATATAGAGCTTTGCTTGATCAATTGAAAAGTTCTTTTTAAAATAAATATTTCTGGAAAAAAAAAAGAAAATTTATTTTATTCTCAGTAATTCCATCTTTCAAGAATGTATGATTTATAACCAATATATAGTTTAGTATATATATATAAATTCTCAAGTATTTGATAAGTAATTTTTTTTTAATTTTCAAATAATTCTATAACTAGAAATTCTCATTAGAAAAATACTAAGACAGGGGCAGCAGGGTGGCTCAGCGGTTTACGCTGCCTTCAGCCCAGGGCGTGATCCTGGAGACCTGGGATCGAGTCCCACGTCGGGCTCCCTGCATGGAGCCTGCTTCTCCCTCTGCCTGTGTCTCTGCCTCTCTCTCTCTCTCTCTCTCTCTCTCTCTCTCGCTTCCTGTCTCTCTCATGAATAAATAAATAAAATCTTTAAAAAAAAAAAAAAAACTAAGACAAAAGGGATCCTTTCAGGGAATCTTTTGTCTTTTCTTGAAAACTGTAGCTACAACATTGTAGGGAATTTCCCACACATTCACAGTGACTCCGTTTCCTCAATGTGTTGAATAACCTAATAACTTATTTATATGAGAAGGAAAAGAGAATAAATATATAAAATGTACCAGTATTTTAGGACAGTGAACAATTGAATATCCCTGGGGAAAATATGAAGCATGACTTGAGCCATACCCTGAACACTATGTGTAATTTCTTCAGTAAATACAAGGAATTCTAGAGATAAAGGCATGAGAAATATTTGTCTCCTAAAGGAGCTTTGAGATGTTCAATATTGCTAAGAATTAAATGCTATAGTGAGAGGAGAAAGTAACATTAAGTGGCCTGAGCCAGATCTAGAAGAGCCTTTAGATTTTAGCATTAGGCAATGAAGAGCTATCACAAACATTTGAAGAAAAGAGTAGATTTTTGGATCTGTATTTTGGTCTGCATTGAGAAAGATATATTTTGGGGATCAAGAATGTTCCATAAATGCACTGTATTGACCCCATGTGTTAACTGAAAGAAGAGGTGATTGTCTATGGAAAGGGTGCAATAGCAGGAAGCATAAGAAAGATACTGAGGGGGGAATCTTCAGGATTTGGGGACTCCTAATGTCACCATCACTGTCATGTCAACATCAAAGTGTCTGGCTTTGAACCTGGGTGGGTGGTAGTTTCATTTTCTCAGAGAAGTGAAAGCATGAGTTTTGATTATATATAACACAGGGTATTTAAGTTCATAGGTTAAGTTGACTTGACATAAATGATGGCCCAAGCAAAGCTCAATTCAGTCAGAATCCAAGCCAACTGATATAAAAATTAGTGTTGTTTTCACTAATAAATATAAGGACTTAAACCTATAAATGGCAATATTAGTAATTTTGTTGGAAAGCCACTTTAATTTATCATTCTCAATAACATTGAATTATTTTCATTGTTAAAATACTTTCAATAGCATGAAAGAGTTATATTGAGAGGTCACAGAAAGGGCTGATCCTGGAGACCCGGGATCATAAATTCATGTTCCAAAACCACAAGGCTACACACAGCATTTACTCAAATATATTATTTTTACGTTTAGCTATGGAGTTGGATTATAGTTGATTTCCAAAATTTAGGAGAATTCATCACTCTAATAGAAAGGATACAAAACTTCCTTGTACAATAATCACATTTATGTCTTAAAAATAAATAACTATTGGCATCATGTGAGTAACTCCAACAGGAGTGTATAATTGCCATTTATTTGGTAAAAATTAGATCTACTATAAAGTTTTGTGTTTTTGTTTTTAATATAAACCGGATTCAACTGAGTGTACCTAATCTGTTAAAGTCAAGGTCAGGTCAGTTTAAACCCCAAAAGAATAATCTGTGGAAGTCCAGAGCCCTTTCTGATATTTACTCAGTTCCTTGGTGGTCATCACTCTTTTGTGATTATTTTTATGAGGACGTCTCTATTCCTCACAGCACAATCCAGATACTAAACAGGGCTTCTTTCTCAACATAGAGACGAGCTCACATAACCACAGTACATTCATGAGTAGGGTGCATATAATGGACAACAGGAGAGGAGGATGGGTTACATTACAACACTGTAGTCAAATATGGGCTTTAGATATAATTCACCTTTAAAATGTCTTCCAGGGGCACCTGGGTGGCTCAGTCAGTTGAGCATCCTGCTCTTGGTTTCACAGTGGTCCTGAGATTGAGCAATGCGTCGGGCTGTCGGCTCAGCGGAGTCTACTTGAGATTCTCTCTCTTCCTCTCTCTCCCTCTCTCTCTTTCTCTCTTTCTAAAATAAACAAACAAATCTTTTTAAAAAATAAAAGTAAATAAAATTGTGGAGGCCGAGAAAAATTAAGGCCATCCCACCTAAAGTTTAGCATTAGCATAAGTACAGCCATCTTAGGCCCCTGTGAATAAGAGCTGAACTTTATGGGAAAAACTGCAGAATGTCCTCAATGTCCTTGGCAGAGAATCCCATATCAGAAAGACAACAGAGCTCACACCCCTGATAGAAAGCCCCATATTAGAATGAGAACAGAGCTCAATGCCCTTAACCCCCATATCAGAATGTAAACAGAACTTGTGAAATTCCTCCACCCCTCCTGGAGTTCCCCTAGACCAGCCCGTAAAACCCTGCTGTAACCCCCCTGGGGGTCCAAGCCCCTGCTCCGCTGGGTTGGGTGCACCTGGGCCCAAGCTCCTGCTTGCTAATAAACCCTCGTGCGCTTGTTTCGATGTCAGCTCCTCCGTGGTTCCTTAGATTCCTGATCTTGGGCACAACAAAAATGTCCTCAGGATATCACGTCATGGGACACCTGAGTGGTTCAGTGGTTGAGCATCTGCCTTCAGCCCAGGGCATGATCCCGGGGTGGGGGTGGGGGGGGGATGGAGTCCCACATTGGGCTCCCTGCAGGGGGCTGCGACTTCCTGAGTCTCTGCCTCTCTCTGTGTCTCTCATGAATAAATATATAAATAAAATCTTAAAAAAAAAAAAGTATACATCACTTTAAAGGCTACTGGACTCTTTAGCTTCTTATTAATTTACTTGCTATCTCCTCTTCCTAGCCTCTTTTCACTCCTTTCCTTACTGTTTTCTGCCTCAATCTCCAGTCTCCTGGAGGGAAGCAAAGGCTTCTCCAATCTAGTCTAGCTCCAGTAGTTTTGATTTCCTTTGTATCCTGGGAATGCATACCTTCAGGCTCATACCTGCTTGGTGCCTTATCACAGAATTCTGCTTAACAAAGGTAGTTTCCTCCCTAAGGGGGAAAGACCTTATTTTATTGTGAAAACATAGAATAGTCAGAGTTCCAGAGTTTGAATCCCAGTTCTATGACTTAGAAACAAATGATAGTCTTCTATATCCATAGTTTAGCTTTGTGCACCTGAGGCTGAGTTTAAATTACCAAAGCAAATAATCCTCCCTCTGACCTATCATCAGAAGGTCAAAAGCAGGCTAACACTAGGTCATGGTACCGGTGTCATTCCCATCAGTTCACCTCATCCTGTAGGTATTTTATTATCTCACATCATCACAAGAAAGGTGAATATAGTACAATACCATATTTTGAGAGAAAGAGCCCACATTCATATAACTTTTATTACAATATATAGTTACAATTTTTCAATTTTATTATTGGTTATTGCTGTCAATTTCTTACTGTGCCCATTTTATAAACTTTATCATGAGTATACATGTATAGGAAAAACATAGCATATACGGGGTGCGGTTTTATCATGGCTTCGGTCATCCACTGGAAAGGTCGTGAAAGGTGTCTTCCAATGATAAGAAGAGACTATTGTACTGAACTCATCTGAACACTAGATTCTTGACTTACTATCAAATGGGAGTAACAATATAACTAATTCATAAGGAATGTTATAAGGATTATCAATTGCTGACTCTATAAAAGGCCACCACAATAACTACCACATTGGCATAGAGTCCTAGGAGTCTTGCATGGAGGAGGCTAAGGTAGATATTTATAGAGATTGGGAGGTCTGGACTTAAGTGGTTTAAGACTGATCTTTCAATGCAGGAATCTTTCTGAGACTGGTCAAGTATGTGATATAATACTTTAGGATCGGACTTAATGAGGAAAACAAAGTCAATTGATAAGCAGTTTGCCTAGTTAAGTTCTATATCATCTTGAGAAGACAGTTGAGCAACCTATTCTCAACCTATCCCTAGAAGGGGATCGTTTGAGCAATTTATTGTTTGAACCCATTTATCTTCTGGAAGTTCTTGTAGCATGCAGTAAAGCTATTTATGAGTTTATAGCCTTGTCATAATTCTGATAGTTAACCTATGTGGTTGCAGGAGGTTTCTGTTCTCAGGGTCAAATGAGAATGAAGCAATATACTCAGATGTCTTCTGTGTGATTAAGAATTTAAAAAATGTTTATCACACAGTATTGGTTATCTTATTCTGATGTTTCTTACATCAGGGCTTGACTGCTGGAGGAGATGGCCTACCCCTGGCTGAGGAATGCAATGTTTGATAATTGGACTAACCCACAGGGTAAAGCTAGTCCTGGGCTAGTAGGGGGGAGCCTGGTGCTAGATAGTGAGCTCACGGATATTCGAGAGCAAGCAGGAAGCAGAGGTCTCAGCAGGCAGACAAAACAAGGCCCTGGGAGTTTTTTCCAGCAGAAAATAATAAGCAGAGATGAAGGGAAGTAAGCAGGAAGGTTTACTGGCAGGCAGCCACAGGCAGCCAGAGAAATGTAAGATTAGGGCAATAAATGATTTAGAAGGACTGGAAGAGAAAGAGGCGGGACCTGCTTTCCACACATGCTAGACAAACTAGTAAAGCAGCTCTCCTGCCATGACGTCCAGACACCAGACCCAGGAGTGAGGTAGAAATGGCACAAGAACTGAGGACAAAAGACAAATTACTAGAACACAGCAATGTGCAGAGGCCTGTCAGCAGCAAAGCTGACCCAAATAATCATAGGCTTTATCTGCAATGTTCTGTACAGTGCTTCGTAATGTAAGAAATAGCATAACAATAAATTACATTCACATAATCCCTGTATAGTTTCATTTGTTTTCTGTAAAAGTTCTGCAATATAGAAATAACAGCAGTCTTCCTTCTATTTAGTTGATGACAAAACCAAAATTTAATGAGTTTGCTCACGGATCCTATATGGCAGGACAGGGAGGCCAACATAGGTTTCCAGGGACAGAGCTTGCTCTAAATGCCAAATAGGAATGATGTTACCTATGTTAGAGGGGGCTGCATTATAATACACAGACTCGCAGACCTTATACTCTTTCACCTCCCTATCCTGAGCTCATTTATTTGCCCGACTCTAGAAGCTGGAAAGACAAAACCAACTGAAGGTACAAAAAAAAAAAAAAAAAGAAGGATAAAAAGGAAAGCTGGTATTTCTACACCTCTAGTTCAGACAATAACAATACAGAGCTATGATCAAGAAGTTGATCTGATAATTCATACGTAGCCTGCCTCATTGTGAAGATTCCATGCATCAACCCCTTATTAAATGTATTTTGTGATATGCAGAATACTAAATTCTGAAAAGGCAGAGATAAATAATATTAACCTTCCTTCTTTTGAAGAATCCCCTCGCCTATTGACTTAGGTAGCTATATTGTGAAAAACCATATGTCAGAAAGATTGAGGCATACCTGAGGTACAAGGCTGAAGAATGGGGCTGTGCAGTCTCTGAGATTAGTGGGGGATGTAGAAAGAAATTCCCTGGCTTTCTGTTCCTGTTTCCTACAGTATGGCACTCTCCTACTTGAGATCCTTATGATGCATTTATTTTTTTAAGATGTTATTTATTTATTCATGAGAGACACACACAGAGAGAGACAGAGACATAGGCAGAGAGAAAAGCAGGCTCCATGCAGGGAGCCCAACGTGGGACTCTATCCGGGGTCTCCAGGATCACATCCTGGACTGAAGGCAGACGCTTAACCCCTGAGCCACCCAGGTGTCTCCTTATGATGTATTTCAAGCAGAAGGCAACAAGCAAGGGATTTTTGGAAGTGCTCCTAGCCCAGTCACCCTCCCATTTCACCCTTCCAAATACTTAAAAGGGAACAGAAGGTACAAGAAGTAGAACTGATAGCAAATAGACCAAGAATCAGTACAGGGTCCAACTGGGTTTTAAAATAAAGGTGCTTGGGACATATAAATTTTAAAAACAATTAGTCAATATTGTTGAAGGCAACATAATATATAAATCAACATATAGAAACCCATGCAAAATTAAGTGCTTCATTTTACTTGAGGCCCCAAGCTGTTCAGTTATTATGAAAGAATCACTTTGCTGTTGCCCGAGTTTTCTTTGCATGGATGCATTGGCAAAAGATGAAATTTCCCTCTGTGAATATGAATTTTAATGGTTGTGAAACAAAGAAACCACACATAATTCTGCGAGGTTCAAGGCAATTCCCATAGCTATTAAAAATAAGAAGTATATAGAGGACTTGCATTGTAAGTCTTTATTTTTAATTACTATTATTAATCTTCTTGATTGAGGCAGTAAAAGGTAACCACTGACTCACTGAGCAGCAATTCAACAAGTCATGCAAACTACGATGTTGACAGTCTTTGTAGTCCTAAATGGATTGTGTCTAACTAAACCACTGTGTAATTATGGATCCTTTGTGATTTCACATTCTCATCTTATAGTCAATTTTTCTTTCTTTGATGTGGCATATTGTGTTCAGTAACTTATCTGAAAACATCAATATGGTTTTGAAAAGGATAAAATCAAATTGTAACAGTCTATGTTCCTATAATGTGTGCACAGCCGAGGGGAAAGATGGTAAATAGGTATGCTATCTCAGTGTATTTCCATGTTCCAGACATTGGAAATTCTACCCCCATATTCTCTCTAAATAAGAGCAGCTGGGTTTATTTCTCATATATTTATAAATCAACAGCAGATACAGAGAAGACTGGATGACATTAGTGTA
Organism: Vulpes lagopus; assembly: GCF_018345385.1. NCBI lineage: Eukaryota > Metazoa > Chordata > Mammalia > Carnivora > Canidae > Vulpes > Vulpes lagopus. The sequence continues at coordinate 80,361,678 of NC_054834.1, forward strand.
CTTTCAGATGACAGAAAATATTGTAAAGGAATTGAAGACTTTCTGACTCCAGTGCTTACAATTATAGGAAAATGCACTTTATTAATTTCACCTGATAAAACTGCAAAAAGAGATGTATTAACCTTAAGCATCTTATTTTAAAATGTTGATGCAAGCAAAAAGGTTTTATACACACACACGTGTGCACTGATAGATGTATATATATATGCATACACACACATATATGTATATTAAAGCCAATGTTTCTGTTAAATAACTTTAAACAACCTTTTCCAGCTTTGGCCGCACATTCAAATTCCCAACAGAGATCTTTTTTTAAATCCCATTGCACCTGGCCACACCCTAGACACCTTAAGTCAGAAACTCTGTGGTTGAAATCCACACATCAGTATTTTTTTTCCAGCTCATGGGATTATCCCAATGTGCAGCCAAGATGAAGAGTCATAGATATATTATTACAGAATTAAAAAGAAATAAACTTTCAGTTCAAGTATTATAGATTTAGCATGTCATAATATAGTATAAATATGAAATGCTATTATAATAAAGCTTATGATTTTACTAGAATACCAGATTTCAGGACCTTAGTTTGAGTAGTGGGCATCAAATATTCCCTTCAAATTGATGAAAATTGCTATTGCAGTCTGCCACCTTTACTCTCCAAGTTAATTATATATGCATTGTGTTCCCACAATAATGTCAATTTTTGCCAATCCTATTTAGATGTTTACATAAAAGAATAATAATATCTTCATAGGACAGATTGCAAAAAGCTTATTTGGTCTATATGTACATAATTTCAATGAAAGCTGTTTTCTGTACTTTGTTTTAATCAAATGATTCCAGGGGAATAGCTATTTCTCTATTTGTTTTAAAGATATATATTTGAATGGAAGATTAAGGCATATTTTTAAATTCAAATTTTTTTCTAATATTCCAGAAAGCAATAATATCATTTAAAACATTTGATGTAGCATATAGTGTGGGAAATAAATCACCACTGTTGCTAATATGATTAAGGAATAAAATATATTAATATTATTTATTACTTTATTATGCAGAATACTGAACCAGTTCTATGACTTGAGACTTGCACTCTGTAAAACGAACATTTGTATTAGTTAAGTTTGAAAGCTGTTTCCAAATCTACCATTGGGGATTTTGAGCTTCCTTCTGCAGACCAAGCAATGTCTACTACACATTTCAGATTACCTACCTTATTCTTACTATGTAAAAGATAAAAAAGCTGAGGTGGGCAGTGTGAAATAATTATTGCAATATCACAAAGAAGTTGTTTGCCATGTGTCAGAAGAAAAGGTTTTTAGAGAGGTTCAATCTAAGTACTTATCCCACTTCCATCACATAGCCCTCTTGTTTTTGTTTTGTTTGTTTTTAATTATTTTTTTAAAAAACAGTGAGTTGCAAGCTCTGACAACTTAGATACCTAAAGGTCTTTAAAACACACACAAACACACACACACACAGAAAACTAAAACTTGGGCAGCCCTGGTGGCGCAGTGGTTTGGCGCAGCTTGCAGCCTGGGGTTTGATCCTGGAGACGCGGGATCGAGTCCCGCATGGGGCTCCCTGCAAGGAGCCTGCTTCTCCCTCTGCCTGTGTCTCTGCCTCTCTCTCTGTGTCTATGAGTAAATAAATAAAATCTTTAAAAAAGAAAACTAAAACTAAATAACGCATTTAGTACTCTTTCTTGGCTAAACAAGAAATTATTCTGTTCACCTGTTATTGTAATTATTGTAATAATTATTACAATTATTCTATTCTATTCACCTGTTCTAAGATGCACCCTTTTAGTTTTACGCGTCTGAAATCAGGATGAGTTTTACAGTCGATGGTTAGTTAGAATCGTTGTCAACCAGCAGGCAGTTGTTATAGAAGCCGTATTTCCTAAGCTTGTATGAATGTCGTCATGACTGTTCACATAGTCCTGCTTCACCTAAGTTATTCACTACACTGTTTATACTACAGGTGCAGAGTTAATTGTCATTCAACATTCCCTCAGAGAAGTTACAGTCTGATTCAATATTGGAACAAAAAGTTATTGCATGAAAAGAAAGGCAAGGAAACAGTGACAAGTGTTAAATTTCCTAAGAGGAAGCAAATGTTCATTGTTGGAGCAGTGACCACAACTCTATATTTTCTTGCTAGTCAACAGCTGACTGATTTAGATAGCCTTATTTCTTATCATGTCAACCAGGCAACAATATCACCAGAGATCTCATTAGAAATGCAGAATCGTGGGCAGCCCCGGTGGCGCAGCGGTTTAGCGCCGCCTTCAGCCCAGGGCCTGATCCTGGAGTCCCTGGATCGAGTCCCACGTCAGGCTCTCTGCATGGAGCCTGCTTCTCCCTCTGCCTGTGTCTCTCTCTCTTTCTGCGTCTCTATGAATAAATAAATTAAAAAATCTTAAAATAATAATAAACTAGAAGTGATGATTTAAAAAAAAAAGAAATGCAGAATCTTGAGGCACCTGCACTAGTTGTTTAATCATACAACTCTTGATTTCCGCTCAGGTCAAGATCTCAGGGTTGTGAGGTCAATCCTAAGTCCAGCTCCGCTCTGGGCATGGAGCCTGCTTAAGATTCTCTCTCTTCTTCTGTGCCCCCTAAAAAAAAAAAAAAAAAAAAAGAATGCAGTATCTTGGGCCCATCCCAAATCTACCAAATCAGAATCTGCATTTTATCAAGATGCCCATATAATTTTTTTGCCCCTTAAAATTTGAAAAGCATAACTTTATAGTATGAAGGAAAATACCCACAAGAAGATGAAGCCATTTTATATTTTGTTACTGAGATGTGTGCTTAGTGTATGCCTCTCAGATGTTAAGCAATGCAACCTAAAGCTAGAAAAAGCCTCTTAGAATAGATGAAAGAAACTTCAAAGCAACATAAAGCTGATGTGACTGATTTATAAACAAGCATGACAATATTGATAGAAATCTATGTCCAAGTAAATTTAAAGGCTTGTTCCATAAGCTCTATCTAGGTATTAAATAGACTCTAGTGATAAGAAAGTATATGGTGTGATTTATTTGACACTTTTTCCTTTCCTAGTAATACATAAGATGATGGTGTATCTTACTACAGGTGAAACAGTAGATGTGATGGAATACAGAAAATGGTAAAAGTACAATGTATCACAATCCCATTAGAAACCATGGAAATAACTCCTGTTCATAAGCCTCTATGAACTGCAGATAGGAGGATAAACTGACATTGAAAATAATTGATATTATTCTAGAAATTATTTTATGATCATACAAAGTTTTCTGTGCTAAATAATTGTTTACATAGGAAGAAAAGGAAGAATTAATAAACATATTAGCCACATTTTATTTTTATGCTACATTAAATAATGACAGAGTGGAAATTTTCTCTAAACATAATAGTTGCATTAATAGTAAATTAGTTCATTATATATTGTCATATATATTGAATATAAAATTAACATTTGTGAGTAGATTTTTTAACAAAAACAAAGCATGATAGATGTATTTTAAGAAGCTGGATTTGAATATTGCTTTTAGTTTGGTATTTTAAAAGGTTTATCTACCCATATGATCCTCTGTTTTGTTTCTTAAATTCCACGTATGAATGAGATCATATAATAATTATCTTTCTTTGATTGACTTATTTTGCTCATAGGGGAAGAGAAGAAAAAATAAAATGAGACAAAATCAGAGAGGGAGACAAACCATTGAGGCCCCTAATCATAGGGAACAAACTGAGTGTCCTTGGAGAGGAAGGGGGCGTGGAGGTGTGGTAACTGGGTGATGGACATTAAGGAGGGTACGTGATGTGATGAGCACTGGGTGTAATCACTGACTTCTACCTCTGAAACCAATAATACATTATATGTTGATTAATTACATTCAAATAAAAATTTAAAAAGTATCCTTGAAGGAAAGAAAAAAAAACATAAGGGATGGACCCATGGAATTCCAAGGTCCCCCCATATTCAACTCCTGAGACCAAGACCTTTCTGGTTTCCATCAAAGCCATCCACATTGCTTCAAATCACCCTCTGTGTTTACTGCCTTCCAGTTAACTTGTTTTGCCTTAAACATCAGCTTTTAAATAAATGAAAGACTTAAAAAATCTATCTAAATATCTCATTCATTTTTTTCTTTATTGGCATTTAGAATACAAAACATAAACATACATGCATACATAACATACAAAAAAAAAAAACCATAAATCACTTTTTTTCCAGCGATACTGGTAAGCCCTTATATCCTTGGGTCAAGCCAGTAATTGTTGACTGTTGGACACTTTCAGCCTGATTTTCCAGTTTTATTTCTTTATTGATAATAATCATGATGGTCTTTATCATACTTTTTGCTCAGTATGCTGTTTTTTTGAGGCAGAAGAATGAAGGTTTGAGGAAAATCATGGTGAGAACATGTCTGATTCACGAAGGTGGCCGAGTCCATTTGGTAATAAACTGTTTGGATGCCTAAGTCACATGCTGATGAGGCATATAAGAACCTGTTTGAATCTTGCCACTAGAATGGGAGAAGATGGCTATGGATCAAAGAACTTTTTCTCAGTAAATTTTGATTTTCCTATATACACAATATGTTTTTTAATGTGAATAATTAATGAATGCTTTTCAAATAAATATATACAGAAAAAATGTCGTAGTTCAGGTACAGTACCTTTTTGCCTGACTATATTGTAGATTTCACTAAGTAGATGATATTTTAGACTGTTTTAAAAGATGATTAATGTTTCAATAGGCATACAATCGGTATTTAATTTTATACCCTTATGCCCCACATTTTATTGAATTTTTTCACTCACCTATGAAGAAGATAATTTTAATACTTATTTTGTGTCATGCATTAGATCATTCATGAGTGGTAGCAAGTATCTAGTTCATTTTATTTTATGGAATTAATTCTGTAGCCCTTTAGAACATTTTATATGAAACAATAACCTAAGGTGAATAAACTTCTATTCCTGTTCCAGATACCCAATTACATTTTTTTTCTCTAAAATTTTATAATTAATGAGAATTATTGTGGACTCTGTGCAACTGGTACCATCTGTTTCACCTAAAAGTTTTTTCTTGAAAATGCAGCTCTCAGGGTTCACCTCAGACTCACTAAACCTGAATCTGCATTTTAACAAATCTCTAGGTGATTCCTATGCACATCAGAGTTTGGGAAGTGCTGGTAGCCTTCACCCTTTCTTGACCTCCAATCTGCAAAGTAAATCCTAGCCCCTAAACTCTTCCTTCAAAGTAGACATGGTTTATAGCATATTCAAACAGAATGGAAAACACACGACTAGATTTTAGAATAGAAAAATAATCTCAGTTTTACATGCTTCAAAACCTTGTGAACACAACTTTTCATGTTCTTAAGACTTTTTGAGTTATACTATTTTTTTTTTCTAAACAAGGAATTAAATTATATACACTAAATGAATTCTTATGTCCCTGTTGTACCCTGGTCTTCTACTGATAGTCTTGGAATGTTATTTTGGCTTTCTTACACTTGTGGAGATCATGCTGCTTTGTTCCCTACAGGAATTTAAAATAAGGGACACCTGGGTGGCTCAGCGGTTGAGTGTCTGCCTCTGGCTCAGGATGTGACCCTGGAGTCCTGGGATCGAATCCCACATCGGGCTCCCTGTAAGGAGTCTGCTCTTCCCTCTGCCTGTATCTCTGCCTCTCTCTGTGTCTCTCATGAATAAATAAATAAAATCTTTAAAAAAGGGAATTAAAATATTAGTAATTATGCCTATTTAATTTTCAAAATGCCACATAATTACAACATTTATTAAAAGGAAAATTATTTTACATAATCATAAAATGTTTCCTTAGTAAGGGGCATTCAAGTATAAAGTTGTGTTACCAGGGATATTTTTTATTACAATGATCAGAATGAAAAATGAATTTATTAGCATGTCTCTCTTCTTTCTTTTCCAGATGCAAGACAAAGGTCTACGCTGATGAACTTCCAAACACAAGCGTAGTCATTGTGTTTCACAATGAAGCTTGGAGCACTCTCCTTAGAACTGTTTATAGTGTTATAAATCGTTCCCCACGTTATCTGCTCTCTGAAGTCATCTTGGTAGATGATGCTAGTGAAAGAGGTATAAATATTTTTCCCACTATATATATTTTTTAATCAGAACACTTTATTATGGTCAAAAAGATAGCCAGCCAATGATCTGTATTTTCCTTATAATTAAACTAGCCCTGAAATCACCTATCAGATTTTCATCAATATACCTGGTTAATGCCAATTCCAGGAATATGAAACTAATTCTTTCAGTTTCTTTCATGATTCCATTTGATCTGTACTAACCTAAGAAATCAGCCGAAGTGATTTTTAGAAGTGTTTATTTTTTTCCAACCTAAATGATTATATGATTGAGCATTAATACGACTTCGAGGACATTTATCTGTGTGTGTGTGTGTGTGTGTGTGTGTGTGTGTGTGTGTGCGCGCCGGTAAAAGCAACATAACTTATAAATAAGTCTTTATTTGTGCTCTTGTAGCCCAATTTCTAAGTTAGAGTCTGGTATATTAACTTCCTATTATATCCTTATCTTTTTCAGTCAAGTTGATAGAGTTATCGTGAAATATATATTAAACTACTGATAAAATCCCTATATATTTATTTCACCTAATCCCAAATAATGTTGATAGGAGCTGGCTACCATTTCTATGTGTTGAATTCCATCTGGGCAGGAGTATCTCTATGTCTTAAAATAGTTTCAAAACTTTATAAATTCTTATTGCACATTACAGATTTTCTCAAGTTGACATTAGAGAATTATGTGAAAAATTTAGAGGTGCCGGTAAAAATTATTAGAATGGAAGAGCGTTCTGGGTTAATACGTGCCCGCCTTCGAGGAGCAGCTGCTTCAAAAGGGCAGGTCATAACTTTTCTCGATGCACACTGTGAATGCACCTTAGGATGGCTGGAGCCTTTGCTGGCAAGAATAAAAGAAGACAGGTAAGAATACATGCATTATGTCTCCCTGGGTTTGAACCTGTTAGGACAGTTCTAGGTAGCGGTCAAAACTTCTTCATAAATTGCTATTTTTAGGAAGTTTATTTTCTAGCTTTTAAAAAGCACCCCTCCCCCATTTAATAAAGCCTTATTTGTGCTGGATATTAATATTTGATTAAGAAATAATCAAACAATTTAAACAGGAAAAATGTGTTGAATATTCATTTTGTAGGTGATAGAAATGAGTCCAGTTTGACATATTGTCATGTTTTATAAAATACATTTCAAAGCACCTCATTGTGTTCCCACAACCACCCTGTGAGATACATAATATAGATGTTCTTATCTGTACCTAATTGAGAGGAATAAAGAAGTTAAGTAGCTTGTCCCAGTTACTAGAAATATTGGGAGCAACAGTATATTTCTTTCCGTTCCCAGACCAGTGTTCACTGCCCTTATTCAAAGTCGGGTTCAAAACCACCTAGAGGATCTTAAAAATGAAGACACACACTCATACATCCCACTGTATGAAATCACAATAAAACAGACAAAACAAAACGAAAACAGAAAACAGAGCACAACTATTAGAATTTTAATTATTTAAACAATGTTGCCAATTTGTACATACAGATTGGGAAATCTGAAAAATTGAATGGCACTTTATAGAAATTAAGAAACCTGATACTTACCTGCAATTCTTTCTGCTAATGATGCTATCAAATACAAGCTTTTCTTACAGATATTCCTAAACATTGATGATAAATGATTATAATCCCTAAGTACCTAATGAAGACAACTGTGTTGAATGCTCTGATACAATAACAAAGCATTGCATAACACCTCGTTTGCATAGTCATTTCACTTACCATAGAAAGTCTTCTTAAAATTGCAGTTTTTAATTAAGCTTCCAAGACAAGGGCTGCTTAGTGTGAGCTCCTCCAGCTACATCATGTAATCGGCAGGATTTGGTACTTGCCAGGAAGATAGATGGAGGTTGTCAGTAAAATGAAGCATAGCAGTTGAAGAAAGCAGGGGGAACCTTTTAGTCAACTGAGTGTAGGACACAGCTAATAACATGCCATGCATTGTACAGTATGCACAGGAGGGTAAGACTGGCAAAGTAAAATGAACTTAGAACATCTTAAATGCATTTCCTGGCAACTTTTCATACATTATGCTGCTTTTTTAAACATGTGTTTCATATTCAACTTATTGAATTTTTAATATAATGTTGTTCAATATCATCATGCATAGATCATTTATTTTTTAATATATGTTTATATTGTATTTGCATATAATGAATTCTAATGTCTTGTCCTGCTTATACATTCTAAAGTTGCCATAACTAGATAATAAAGTGCTATTCAAGATTATCAGATCTGATTTTGCTTCCCTACAAATTGTCATTAAATTTAATGAAGAAAGATAGAAAGACATTGATTTTGTAGGGGCCAGAATTACCAAGAAACTTTTCCAAGGCTAGATGAATTCTATTGATTTCTGAGAACTCTAGGCTTTGGCCAATTGTGTGGAATAGAAAACCTAATTGAAAATGAGCATTTGTGACACTGGTGTTACAAAACCAGAATAAAATAATGGACAACATCTATTTGCTTTCCACATTTCTGGGTGATTCAAAAGCATATTTGTATATTTACCTCCCATCAGATATGAAAAATAAGCTCTGCTCTTTGGAATTAGCTACAAGCAATGCAAACTTGAGTAGACCTGAACATTTGCTATAGAGATGACAGATATCTCAAAATAAAACATATAAGCCAGGAGTAGAGGAAGACTGGAGAAAGCATAACACGGATTAAAAGAATATCCAGTTTTCTCCTATTGTGGAAGTTACTTATCCTAAAAAAGCCATCATGAAGAACACCCACTCTCCTGGCTCTCCCTCTTAACTTTAAGAAGAAATAGATCTTTAGATACAACACAGAAACTTAAATTGCTTATTTTTCCCTATTTTAAAATATGCAGATTGTTATAGTTAATTCTAAGGTCTAGGTCAACACACTTAGAAATTGTTATGTCCCTAATATCTTTCAGAGGAAACATTTACTTACACCGATAATGATGATTTTTATTGTTGCTTCTGTTTCTCGATTTTTACTTGTTTACTTTTTCTAGTAGATATTGGCCCCAGGAAAATTTTTTCAGAACTCTTTAAACTAACCTATACCCTTTGAGATTCAAAATACCAGGTCTAATTCGTCATCATCCATTCACTATTTCTGCATGCTATTGCTTTTCAGTGGGCTCTAGCTAAAATTATGCATAATATTGAAGTAGCTCTACTAATCATGCTGTGGGTGGAGGTTTTATGAAAAAATAGACCATGTTCATCCTGCTGAGTTAGTATTTAGAATACATTTGGATATCAGCTTGAAGACCAATTAGTGTATTTGATTAGATTATAAATGATAGAATGGAGTAGAGACTGTAAGGAAATGTGGTAAAAGGAAATGATTCCATAAAGAAAAAGGATAAAACAAAAATAAAGTTATATTAAAGTAACAAAATGATTAAATTTCAATTTAACATCTATACTGGATCTGAAGAAGCTAATGTAGTATTTAAATTATTATTTATATGTAAACTGGTTTCGATTTTTCTGCAGGAAAACAGTGGTATGCCCTATCATTGATGTAATTAGTGATGATACCTTTGAATATATGGCTGGGTCAGACATGACTTATGGGGGTTTTAACTGGAAACTGAATTTCCGTTGGTATCCTGTTCCCCAAAGAGAAATGGATAGAAGGAAAGGAGATAGAACATTACCTGTAAGGTATGTAGCTCATATCTTCCAAAGGCTAGCATGTTTATTTCTATAATAATTAAAAAGTATTATGAATTTGTGCTCTCATTTTTAAGTCTTATAAATGCATATACTTTTTATTCATATACACATTTACATTATCATTGCTTACATGATTATCTAAGAATCAATGACAATATTAAATTTAGTTTAAATTAGCACAGGAAAATTTAATTATTGGCAGAAGTGCCAAATTTCTTTTGAAACTTTGTGTATTCTTATATTCAAAATATATTTATGGTGAATTTTCTGTGTGACAGCCTTGATGCTTCCAATAAATATGTATCTTACCTAAATGTATATGCTTTATAATAGAGATATTCTCAAAATTGAAATAAGTAAAAATGTTTTGGTAGATATTCTAAATTTACTAACTTCAAAGAGCTGTCTTCCTTATAGTTATATAAGAAAGATCCATTTGGAAAATTTTAATATATTAACAATTATGACAGATTTATTGTTTGATCTAAATTAGCTAAAATACCTATTTAATTTGAAGTATTGATTCATAAAATATGTCTGTTCTTAATACAAAATAAGAAATACCATTTGTATCTTTAGTTGTCTAGATCAGCATTACTCACTTTATTTACATAAAATGGCCACCTTCTTATTTTAACATATTATTATGTATCACTTGCTTGCAACCAAAACTTGATTTCCTAACAACATATTGGAGAGGGGAAAAAAAAAAAAAACATATTGGAGAGGGGGATCACTAGTTTTGCTTTTTAAAGATAAATTTGGCAAATCATGATTTAGTTTGAACAATAGAGAAATGTCCTAACATCCTAAAACAGTATCTGTGACCCATTATCTAAACAAGGATGTCTCCTAACCTATTGAAGTAATGACTTATCCGTTGGCAAGACTAATTACCTAATGAATGAATTAAAACTAAAAATTGGCTCATGGAAGAGAACAACTTTGTTATAGAACAGTTAATATTGAGACAGTTAATCCTCTTAAGGAGATATTGCTACATCAAAGAGGAAAAATAAAATGTGGCTCCAAATAATTGCATAAAAACATGAAGTTATTATTTCAGCATTTAAAGTATAACTTAATAGTCTTTAAATCTTGCTGTAATCTTTAAATTCACTAAGCTTATTGACTGCTGATCTTGACCAGCTGAGGAAAGACAGTCACTCTTAATACCATTGTTTATTAGAAATCCTGTTTTCACAGGTCATGGCTTCATTTAATGTTACCTGATTTTTCAGCTTCGGAACCCACGTGAAAATTATCAGAATACTTGACTACTACACTCAAATATAATGTGTTTATTCATCTGAGAATGAAGTTTGAAAGATGATGTAGTTATTTTTAAACACATTGGCAAAAGACATATTTTTTAAGATGCACTGGTTTTTTAAATACATTCGCAAAAGGATTTTCTTGATTTTCTCATAGTGAAAAGGTAGATAATTAAGAGTTAGCCAACATTCATAGTTAGGAATTTCTGACTCAAAAAAAAAGAAAAAAGAAATTTCTGATCTCATTCACAAAAGGAAATATCTACATAGCAATCAGCCATTATTTCTCATCATTCATTAATTAAAACAAAAAAGGAAACATTCAACTTGTTACGTTTTAACCGCAACTTGTGTTTTTACTGTAGTGACGTGGAGACCCAATAAAATCTCAATATCTTTTATCTATTTCCCTCAGTAATGGCACAGTATTTTACTTTCTAAAATGCTGAGGGAGCTGGAACAAGAGAAACAGAGAAACCTCAGTCTTTGCTGAAGTTTCCAGATTTTTATGGCAAAAGGTTAATTAATTCACGGGCTGTGTTGTAGCAGCCTGCATGTAATTTTCATCAGCATAGCTGTAATGTGAACTTTCTTTGTACTTGTAATCTATTACTCGAAGACGTGATCATTTTTCTCACATTCGTACAAACAGATAAATCATTCTAGGTGGTGAAGACAATTTTTTTTTTCTCCTACTTGATTAACGGAATTCTGAATAGCTAAGGTGATTAAAATGAGGTTAAATTTTAGTTTTCTTAGTGAAATGCTTCATCTAAAATGTCAGTTATGACAGAACTTTCTAGCGACTATAATTGGCTAGTTAGTCATCATTTAGAAATACAATCATGCATAAAGAACCAACTTGAACTTGTGACTTAAACTTAGTTATACCACATTTAAAGTAAAATTTATAATGGCTATGGATATTATTCTTTTGTCAACGTCTGGCTTTTTCATTCTGATACTAAATGAAGTTTGTAAAATACTTGGTATTTTGAAGTGATGAATATGGAATAATAGCACACATAATCTTGAATGTTTGGTTTTCTTTAATTAGTAAACTCTCCTTGACATTTTAGCAGTCATAGTATACGACTTTTCAATAGTGTCTCAATTATATGTGCAACAGTAGAATAATAAAGTTGTTAAACCAGAGGTCATAAACCAGGAGCTTGTGTGTCAGACATGCTCTGTAGTTGTGGGGGTTTTGGCATATACAGTGTTTTACATTTTTAAAAATTACCAACATTTTAAAAATGAGATGTTCTAAGTAAAAATATGAAGTTTTATTTATTCTTGAAAATTCAGATCTTACTACAATGGTCATGTATTCATACTTGGCACCATCAGGTGGAGTTGAGTAGAAGCTACCATTTAGAAATGGCCTGAAAGTTTAGCTCAGTACTCCAATTCCTTTTTTTGTGTGTTCCTGATTCTGAGGCTGAAAATCAGTATCCATTTGTCATCATTCTTGCTTTAAGCAATGTTTCTTGGTACCTGTGTCCCAGACAAAGGTGAGAGAAATAGCTTATTGCAACTAATCAACCTCACATGTTGATTTTATTTTCCTCACTATAAACCTTTTAACTTTGTGACTTAGAGGCTACTGCCTGGGAAATGACTGAGTTTGAAACTCACCAAACATGTTAGCTCTGCATGAATATGCATCTGCATTACCTCATGGAACAGGCAACCAATAACATAAGTTACCTGTTAGTGCAGATAATCTCCCAAATAATATCATTAGTTTGGGGTATATTATACATTTTTCTGGTATATATAACTTTTGAGGTGATATGGCTCAGGCTATTGAAATGACTTAGATTACAAATCCAAATGTACTTGCTTACCCATTGTTGAGTATGTGCTGGGTTCTGCACATACAAAGATGAATCTGGCTCTCTCTGCTCTGAAGCAGCTCACTGGTGCTGGCTATATATATCCTAGACAAGGGAATGAGGGAGCCCATGTGGCCAGAGTGTTGATGCACAGGAGTTAGACTACATCAATTGCTAGAGTGGTATGTGCTTCTGGAACAATCTGACTTTAACCTTATTAATACTTTTAGTTCCCTAATTATGCCCTCTAGTAACCCTCAGTAAATAATTATCAAGATATTAGTTTCTACTTTAATTTCTCATTAGTTAAAATAGATTACTTTGTTTAAAAACCTACTAGTTATTTCTCAAGTCTTTATAACTTTCTTTACCCTTATGGACTCTTTTATATTTAGTCATTATTCAAATTCTTGACATGATTTCTTCATTCTTACTTGGAATACCATGTTCAGTATCTTCCTAAGGTAAAACAAAAGAGTCTTATATTCTCTTCTAATATTTGCTATCGTAATAAATCAAACATAGATGTAATGATGGGTTTTATTCTTTACACATTTCACTTACTTAGATATCCCTTTTTATTAACATTTTTCTGATATTATACATTTATTTTACTCTCAACTGGAATTAGAAATTTATAAAGAAGATCAAGTAAATTAAGCATTATTAATAATATCTCAGATTATAATTACTATTCCTCTATTGTGAAAAACAGTATGTTCACATTTATTATTTCCTGTAAACTTCTAGTATGATATCATAGAAGAAGCATTGAAGCTCTCTTTGGAGGATCTGGATTTTATTTCAAACTCCTTCAATTGAGAAATAACACATTCTTCTCATCTGTGGGAAGGAAAATTATTCCATTTTGCTTAACTCATGAAGTGCTAACATATTAAATGAGAAATATATTTGGAAGGAGTGACTTTATATTTATTTCTGAAAATGTAAGGTAACAAATATATGCATCACTAAATAAATGTGACAAGTATCTAAAAGTATAAAGAAGCAGAACACCAATGAGCCACCTCTTTTAATATCTTATTATATATCCTTCCAGAACATTTCTTTTTGGACAGATTTCTCCACAGTTTAAAGATGGATATATATTTACCTATGCCATTAATTTTTTTTCAAAAATAAAAATTGTAATGGCTACTAGCATCTTATTTACTTAGCTCTTTTACTTTTTTTTTTTTTTAAGATGTATTTATTTATTTTAGAGAGAGAGAGAGAGAGAGAGATTGAGAAAGACTGGGGGATGGAGCAAAGGCAGAGAGAGAATCCTCAAGCAGACTCCCACTGAGCGTGGCGCCCAACATGAGGTTCAATCCTAGGACCTTAGGATCGTGACCTGAGCCAAAATCAAGAGATTGATACTCACTCAACAGACTGAGCCACCTAGGTGCTCTTTTATTGTTTATAAAAACAACTGGAAGTTTTTTTACACTTTATTTTTTGCCAATTTTGTCTTCTGATTTTTGTATATAATGTGATCTTTTTAGAATTATGCAATTAAGAAATACAAAATTTGTTTTAATATTTTTGATACTGTTTACCAGTTTGATTCCCCCTCAAAATTATCAGAATCTAATTTATAGTTCCTCTAGTAAGTATAATAAAAAAAAAACACTTATTTATTATTTTATTCTGTAAAATGTTTTACAAATGAAACACAATATTTCCTATTATTTAATAGGAAATTAAAAATATATTTCTTAATTTTTGTCTGTCAGATTTTCTCTATTTGATTTTTCTCAATCCAATGAAAATATATTTTTACATTGGAGAAAAGAAGCAGAGACAGATACTCTCAAATCCTGTGATTTTTATAATAGGAGATACTAACACAAAGCACAGGAAAGGGTCAAATTATGTGAAGAACAAAGACTTTGAAGGAAAAAGTTGAACTTAGGAATATACCAACTGTTCAGCATTCCTACATATTCATGTTAAGAATTAATACATGTTGTTTTTGAAAGAAAAAAGAAATCCCACCTTAGGTGGAGTATGCTAATCTATATTCTTTAAAGAAAACACCACATTTATATTATATTATTTCCTAATAGTTTAGAAGATAATTTACAAGACTTTCCTAGCAGTCTGTTGAGATGAGATGAAAACAGGGTATTAACCAAAGCATTTAAAAACATCTGGCCCCATTGTTTATTTTGACTCTTCCTATGCACAAAATGAAAGTAAAAGGAAAGATAAAAAATTTGCACCAATTACTGTACATCCTTTTGGACGCTTAGTTTGTTGTGAGGATTATGAAAAAAGGATTAAGGAAAATGGGAGAAAAAAAAAAAACTATTCCTTTCCTGGCATATAGGTATTTAAGTACAAGTTAAGGTATTTGATTCCAATTCTTGTTGGTAAATGGGATCTTTGGCAGCAAAACAAGCCATTTGCCCATACTAAGCAGAACTTTCTTTTTTTTTTTTTTTCTTCTCCTTTAAAAATAGCTTTGAAACTGTGTTCCATAGACTGAAAGATTGAGCTCTCTTCCTTCTTCAGAGCCTAAACCAGCATGGGTTCTTAAAGTGACAGTTTCTTCTCTAGCAAAAGCATCATCTTCTTACAAAAGTATATGTTCAAATGATACCTTGGTGTACAATATTTCACTAAACCCCATTTATTTTCTCTGTAAAAACCTTTAAATACATTCAACATTTGATTATTCACCACTCTAATAAAACAAGTTCTGCTTTTGCTTCCTTCCTATCTCTTCCACTTTCTATATTGGGGATATTAGACAGAGAAAGGAGGAAAGGAGAGAAACTCACAGCATCTAATTTTCCTTTGGTTTCTAAACATGCAAAATGGTTAACCAAATTATATTTAATGATTTTGAAAAATAAGATTATGTGAATATTTCAGCTATTTATGCCTCATATTTGTGTAAAAATATGTTTATCATTTCTCTTTATTTTGGCTTATAATAGATGAGAAATGTTCTTAACACAAAGCTAAGTACTTACAGTGTAGATATTGTGTTTATTTGATCATTGCAAAATACAGCCTGAAGCTGTCCTATAGTCTCTCAAATATTTAGATTTTTTTTCCCAGAGACCTTACTTATTTACTGAGTAAGATTAATAGAATCCTATTATAAAGGGAAAGACTAGTGAGAAGAAATGATGTTTCAAAAACTTTGAAAGAAATTGCTTTGAAGAGTAGTGGTAAAATTCAAAGGAAAACACAGTGCATAAATTTGGGGCTAGAAACCAGGCAAAGTGTATTTCTAATTAGCTACCCCAAATTCTTTGGTGTATATGGATACACTGAGAGAGGATTAATTGGTAGAGAGGAAGAGAGGTACTTAGGAAGAGGGAGAGAAAAAAGAAGGAAGTGAAATAAAGAAAAGGGAAGGGAAATAAAAGAAAGATTGTTTCCTTAATTGGGCCACTAACTACCTGGGGGCTCTTGAACAAGTCATTTAAACACATTGCAACTAAGTTTGGTTGGCCAGATCTATAGGGCTTTTAGAGTTCTAAAATACTACAATTATATCAAAAATTAATTAGACTCTGAAAATAATTTTTAAAAAGCTGATTATAATCTTGCCAAACACAGATGTTTTCCTTATTAAAATTAATTTTTAAAATGTGTAGTTCTTGTTTTGTGCTGATACTATTCTAATAGTATTATATACATTAATACATGTATCCTCCTTTTATAGATGATTAAATTGGAACACAGAGTTTAAGTAGCTCATTGAAGGTCACACTATGGGGTTGAGTTTTAAACCCAGTCAATTTAGATACAAAGTCCATGCTCCTAAAAACTAAACTTATTCCCCTCTTGAATCTCCTATAGTCTACCTGCTTTTCACATACATGGTGGTTATCCTGGTCTAAAATACCTGATATATCATCTTATTGTTGAAAATTTAGACATCACAGTTTAGCATTACTGAATCATCAAATGTGTTCTATCATATTTTTTTTTTAATTTGCCAACTTCTGGTGAAATACTTCAGTATTTTTGCATGTCAAATGCTTATTTTTTTTTGGCGGGGGAGTCCTTTCCTATATTCTACATTGTTACAAAGCTTTGTATCTTTAATTCTAAAATACTATCAGACTCAATTCCCAAAACCTCTACTAGATGATAAAATCCTGGAATTAGCAAAGGCATTTTTGTTACTCATCAGTTTAGCAGTTGTGAAGAAAGTATTATTCTTGTAATTTCAGAAATAAAATTGCAGGTGATTTTTAACTTACAGATAGATTGTTTTGTGGCCATGGGGATACATGCTTATTTGTTTATTTCACTTATTTAACAACTGTCTATTAATAGTCTAATAATATTAAACTGACATATTAGCTATATGTATATATAGGTGGTAAAATATATGCAGAAATAAGCGTTATACTCAACAAGAAGTAACAAAGTGCCTTGAGAGAGAAAGAGACTGAGGGCTACTGAAGAAAGCAGAAGGGGATGATTATATCCAGATTGCAGGGAGGGGGCAGGGAGGGGGAGGATGTGGACACGTATACCAGGCTGGTAAAGTTATTATTAACAGTTACACACTGAATACAGGGAAAGAGTTAAAAGGAATGGAAGTGCTCTTTGGGTGGCACCACATTACTGATGCCACAATAAGGAGCTGGAATTTCCTTTTTTCTTTCTTTCCTTCCTTCTTTCCTTTTAAGAGAGAGAGAGAGTATGCATTTGGGGGGGTGGTGAGGGGAGGATGGAGGCGGAGAGAGAAAGAGAGAATCTTAAGTAGGCTCCATGCTCAGGATGGAACCAGGCACAGGGCTTAATCTCACAACCTTGAGAGATCATAACCTGAGCCAGTGGTCAGACAGAGCTTTACCAACAGAGCTATCCGAAAGTTGCTAAATGGGGTTTTATCATTTCATATTGAGATTCTGGAAGGAAATAGAGGACGGACATTGAAGGAGAAGCATATGTGGAAGCGGGTAGCACATTCTCAGTGCTATGTTGTACACCCCTAGCAGGGTCAAAGGGATTGTTTTAAAAAAACATATAGAAAGCAATTAGATAAACACAAACAATGTAGAAAAAAACAATGAAAAAAGAAAGCACAGACTAGGACTCTGTCTCACAGAGAGGACAATTACAGGCATATAAAGAAGGAGGCTATACAGGTAAGGAGTATAGGGAAAGTTCCCCTGACATATTGGGACAAATAAAAATTATTATTAAGTGCTCACAGGTGCAAGACAATATTGTAATTGTATATTATACTCATGTTACAAATATGCAGTTAGGAACTTGAGACTGCCAGCAAGGGAAAGAGGAGGAAGGGAGATCAAGAAGAATCATAAGAGGGATGCCTGGGTGGCTCAGCAGTTAAGTGCCTGCCTTTGGCCCAGGGTGTGATCCTGGAGACCCAGGATGGAGTCCCACATCAGGCTCCCTGCATGGAGCCTGCCTCTCTCCGCCTACGTCTCTGCCGCTCTCTGTCTCTCTGTTTCTCATGAATGAATAAATTAAAATCTTAAAAAAAAAAAAAAAAAAAAAAAAGGAGAAGAAGAAAAAAAATCATAAGATGAACAGGAAGTCTCTTGGGAAAAATGCAATTGGAATCAGAGGTGAAAAGTGTTTTAAGCAGAGAGACTGAATTGTTTTCAAATTCTTCCAAAGGAAGATATTTTAAGGAAAACCTATTGGAGTTCAGAATCAACAGGGCCCTTTCAGCAAGAAGTTATTCTAGAGGTGGGAGCA
This sequence comes from Vulpes lagopus, assembly GCF_018345385.1. Taxonomy (NCBI): domain Eukaryota; kingdom Metazoa; phylum Chordata; class Mammalia; order Carnivora; family Canidae; genus Vulpes; species Vulpes lagopus. Next base: position 80,380,287 of record NC_054834.1, read on the forward strand.
GGATCCAGATTCCAGCTAGAAGGTCAAGAGGAGTTGAGGGAGTTTATAGAAAGCATCTTTTCAATAAGGTTACCAGTGAAGAGAATAGAAAGTATATATCCCTCGTTTCAGTGAGTAGTAGGATGGAGTGAAGAACTATTTGGATTTAGGACAGAACTTGATTGAGCAGTACCATAAACTCAAGAGGATCCTCTAGAAATCAAAGGTATAAAACATAAATGTAATAGTCAATGAGCAAGTGGCTGAAAGAGTAGTCAGAAAAGAGCTGGCTGAGAGCAAAAGAGTGAATGTTAGGTCACAATGAGGAAAGGAGCTATTCTTTCCTTTGAGGCTGGAGGAAGAAGAGGTCAGAAGGGACATACACATACTGAGGTAGAGACGGGGAGTTTTGATTTCATGACTGAGGAAACTGTGATTTTATGCATTGCCTTAATCTCCAGTGTTTTTGAGAAGAGCCCAAAACTTTTAGATAAGGGTTAGTCAAAAAAATGAGACAGGTGAACAAATTAACACAGATAAAAGGATTGGTAGCTGTTTGTAGGCTAAGCAGAGAGTACTCGGACCTGAAGTATTACTAGATGACCTCATCTTGTTACTATTTCAATGACTCTCTGGCTCCTGGGAGCACAGTGGATAATGCAAGGGTAGGCTTACCCAGACACTGATAGCTACAAAAAGAATCAGATAAGGAAAGGACAGCGAACTTAGAATGCTAAATTGTTTTTTTGTTTTTTGTTTTCACTGACATGGCGGAACCTTGGAGAGAGTAAGAGGAAGGAAAGGAACAATTTCTGAAAGAGGTTGTTATGTGAGAATAAGGAATAGCTAAGGAACCCTTAAACACCAAGGTAGGATAAAAAAGTGACCATCGTAGGACTGAAACAGGAGGGGGTAAAAAAAGAGAAAATTGTGTTCAGAAAGGCACATTTCAGATTCAACTTCTTGGACCTGAAGGAGATTCAAGTGATTTTAATAATCCAAACAGGATGTGTATGGGAAGTCAAAAAAAAAATTTTTTTTTAAGATTTTATTTATTTATTCATGAGAATACACAGAGAGGAGAGAGAGAGGCAGAGACACAAGCAGAGGGAGAAGCAGGCTCCATCCGGGGAGCCCGAGACGGGACTCGATCCCGGGTCTCCAGGGTCATGCCCTGGGCCGGAGGCGGCGCTAACCGTTGAGCCACCCCAGCTGCCCTGGGAAGTCAAAATTAAGCGAAGGACACTCAAGACCTATGAATGATTATTGGCAACGACGATGACAAAGAAAGATACACCACGTGACCTTATTAACTCTTTGTTATGTTCTGGGAGCCCTGCTAAGGGCTTTACTTCTGCTAACTCAGTTCACCTTCACCTACTGCATGGGTGGTAGGTAATATGCACAGCCACTGGGCTGATTATTCTCCCCTCCCCCACAAAAGGTATTGAATTGGTTAATAATTTCAGGCCATATATAGGTTTTTAATTTTCTAAGCACCCTGAGCACTCAAGGTCCACACAGGCCTATGCAGATAATTCATTAGGGACAGTACAGAACAGTTAACTTAGAATAGAACATGTTGCATAACCTTGGCTATGGCTGTAGCTATTACATAAGGCACAGGCTCGGACTGTTTGAGAGAGCTGACAGTGCAAATACAAAAAAAAAAAAAAAAAACCTCTCTAGGAGCATCTGTCTTCAGAAAATACAAGATTTTTTTTGAGGAATTGTGATTTTATGTTCTTATTTTTGTTACTTTTTAAGCATAACTGAAACTTTTGAGTCATTCTTATGTTTAAATATATAAATTATTTTAGTCATTTGTTATACATTTCTCACAAATTTATACAAATTATGACCAACTGTAAGATGAACTTCAATGCATATATTTAAGCTAAGTGCATCAGTGCTTTATTAGTAAATAGGTAAGTGGTAAGCACTCTGAACTGATCATTAAAAATGCATCACTTAACATTCTGAAGCACTTGCTTGCATTATGATAAGATAATTGCAGCAATTTTTGTTCCTAGTTTCATTAAATAGACTACCCAGCACTATTACACCTTGTATAGTTATTGCCACAGAGTTCCAAAACCCCAATCAGGTGAGGGTCGGGGCTACTCCATAATTACCATCTGTTTAGCTCTGTTAGTGTTTCTCATTATAACTCAGAAGGTCAATGATACTGTTCCTGATAGCAATGCAGCAAGGCCAGAAGCAATAAAATAGTTCTGAGACTAAGGAGGCTCTGCTCCTTCAGCTGATGGACAGCTCATTGCTTGCTATAAACCAGTGAGAGCACTTGGGAGAAACAGAGAACTTTGCAATATGGTCGATATCCAAGTACAATAATATTTGGTGGTTTTTCAATAAACTACATTGTTCAATTAGAGGACATGAGCATATCCCATGGCAGAGGAGCATATAATCTCGAGAAAAGCAACATTTGTTTTTGGTTTTGTTTTCACAACCTCAGACTCTTTGGATGAGCATTTCAAATTCCCTAGACAGGTTTTTCTTCTTTAGTAGCACATTAGAATCACCAGGGGACTTTACACACTACCAAAGGTCTGGCCCCACCCCACGCCAATTAAATATGAATTTGTGGAGAGTGATACCCAAGCATGGAAATGTGTTTTTTAAAAGTGCTCCAAGTGTCTCTAATGTGCTAGGAAGGTTTAAAACCGCTACTCAACAATTAACATTAAACGATAATTGTCAGTATACATAGATCCATTTGTGAAAAACCGGAATTTTTCTTTTTAGTTTCAACTCCTACTACTTGTATAAGAAGACATGCATAGTTCATACATTAACCACTGACTTCAATTAATCTTTTAAAATGAGTTAATAAGTAATCTTTCGAAAACTTAACATCTAACTTCGTGTTCTTATAGAGAAATTTCAAATCAATGTGAGATTTGATTGTGAGAATCAAACGGCATTTATTCCTGGGAAGAACTTTTAGAATCTGTGCGAAATAGATACGGGATTTATGTTTATCCATAGGGTCGTATAATTAACTCTATCGTTTTAGTTTACTTTATGTAAAGCTCTTACCTCAAAAAAATACTTAATGTAACTATCATTATATACTTATTGCCTGTAAACATTTTACAGTGTTTAATAGTTTTCATATTTAAATAGACTATAGATCTTTACAAAGAGAAACCACTTCCACAGGTTTCTAGAATTCACATTAAAATGATTTATAATTAGGTGACAAAAGATCACAACTGCTAGCTTCCTGACCAGTTAGTTAATCTCTTTAAGGGTAGAGCTAAGAGCACTCACTTCTCTTCACTCTGCCTTTCAGAAGAATAGAGATGCCCCCCTCTTAGGGGGCCAGTGTTCCTTATCTCTTTGATCACCTATAAGAAAGATATAGACTAATCTAAATTTAGTTTTACAGCAAATGTGAAATAAAATGCTACTTATAATTTTTAAACCTCTGACACCTTGGCTTTGTGTTGCTAGTTTGAGATTTTTGAGTACTATTTTTTTTTTTAATTTAAAATGTCTCAAAACTATTTGCTACAGTCTCATTAAACTCCACACATTGTTTTCAAAAGATATTCTTTTCTTTTTGTTTTTTTTCAACTAGGACCCCTACTATGGCTGGTGGCCTATTTTCTATTGACAGAAACTACTTTGAAGAGATAGGAACTTACGATGCAGGAATGGATATCTGGGGTGGAGAGAATCTTGAAATGTCTTTTAGGGTAATTGCATTTTACTTTATTTTTTTTTACTCTGAACACACTATGCTGTAGCATGCACATATAGAGCCAATAATTTACTGTCAATCTTTTTTTTTTTTTGCGAAGTGATGCAAATTATTGATCAGTTGGTCATTATAATACTTATTCAGAAGCTTTGCTAGTCTTTTTGCATGCAATATTTACTGTTAAATGGGAAATTATAGCTATCTTTAAAGTTTTCAAAAATAATTCTTTTATTCATCGTACAAAGACTTTAGGGCTTTCAGTTTTTGAAATAAAGAAGGGCTTTATTTTTTAAATAAAGCATTACCCTGTAAAATCACTTTGTGTTTTCAAACTGAAACTTGGAAATAATTATGTTACCTGAATTTGCAAGTGCTGTCTGGGTTATTCTCAAATACCTTTAAGAATAACCTGTGGTCAAAGGAATTCTGGATAATTCTGCAAGTAGCATGACTGGTTTCACAACTATAGACATTATTGTTTGATGAATCAGTTTGAATAATGCAAATTCACTTATTAAATGGCCTTCCAAGCAAGTGAAAATTAAGGATGAATCCTTCATGCATATGATATTGGAGAGCATATGAATAATTTTTATATTTTGTTGTATATGGAAATTTAAAAAACAGACACATAAATGTGCCTTCATGCTAACAAATGATAAGAGCTAGAATAGTCGTTTTTTTCTTCAAACCACATGTATTATTATTTTTAAATGAATTAAGTTAATAATACTGTTTTCTTTCTTCCTTCCTAGAATTTAACATAAAATATTCAAAATACTATATTAATTTTGCCAAAATTATGCAATGAAATTATTAAAGTTTAGATATATTTATCCATGAAGTTCAAGAGTTAAGACTTTTAATTTCTCATTTAGAAAGTCATTTGTTTTTCACTAATTAAATATAAATATATGATGTGTAAGAAAAGTCAAAATTTGAGAATAAGAATTACTTTGAATTTATATAATGTGGGATATAGTGGATCTCAGATAATCTGAATTATTTTGGAACCACTAGAATGGTCTTATTATGCCATTTTTTGCCTATAAAGCTTCCTACAGACAAATGTTTCAGAACATCATTAGCTAATGGAATTTTATTCTTTCCATATTGGCTTATGTACTTATAGTCAGTTTAGAACTTGCCCCATAAGATTAAGTACCATACTCAGAAATGTATTCTTGACACCACGCACATCATATATCTGCACAAATTTAAGTATATTTGGGGACCCAAACTTTTCATTGGGTGTAGTAGTTCTCATAGTGCAGAAAATAAGAGATGACAGTTAAAAAAAAAAATAAAAACAAAGAAGTGAAAGGAAGCAAAGAAGGAAGGGAGGGAGGAAAGAGGAAAGGAAGGGAGAAGGGCTGAAGGAAGGTAGTCCATTGAAAAGCTGAAAAGAAAATTTGCAGTTACCCTAAGATGTAGCAATGAGAGTATTTACCCATTCGCTAACCAATGTTCCTTGGATTACATAAGAAAAAAATATCAATATAACAATATTGCTATTATCTGTGATCCTATTGCTCACCTTTTCTTCTTAAGATTTCTATTCACCTCTTTTTTCTCACCTATTAAGCTTGATTCTCTGCCAATGGATTCCCTTAACTTTCATCACATAGTTCCCATGTTGGATGGAGGCTCTTTAATTGAAAGGTATGTTAGGGAGTGGCTTAGTGGAATAATATGAAAAACCAGGAGAACATGAGAAATGCAGCAGGTACATAAATGCACCAAAAAAGAAGATTTGGGAATATGGTAGGTGAAGCAGATACTAGATGGACAGAGTGAAATGCAACTGGTGGCCATAAGAATGACCAGACCCCTAGAAAATGGCACAGGAGGTTAGTTGTGATTGGTTATTTGACATTATGAAGAAATAAAGCACAGTAACACCCCCTTATCTGTGGTTTCACTTTCCATGGTTTCAGTTACCTATGGCCAACTGTAGTTCAGGAGCAGACGATCTTCCTTCTGATGTATTTTCAGAAGGTCAACAGTAGTAGCCTAATGCTGTGTCACAGTGCCTGCATCATTCACCTCACTTCATCTCATTATGTAGACACTTTACCATCTCATATCATCACAAGAAGAAGGGTGAGTACAGTGCAATAAGGTATTTCCAGAGAAACAGACAACATTCACATAAATTTTATTATAGTAAATTCTTATAATTGTTCTATTTTATTATTAGTGATCATTGGTAATCCCTCACTGTGCTTAATTTACAAATTAAACTTTATTATAGGGTATGTATCTATAGAAGAAAAACATAGTAATGTAGGATTTGATACCATCTTTGGTTTCAGGCATCCACGAGGGGCTTGGAACATATCACCCATGGATAAGAGGAGACTACTGTAAAAAGTGACTGTTTTGAATATTTTAAAATGTATCACTGTCTTTAGTTTCCATATGCTTTCAGAAAAAACAAAATATATATTTTGCTTTCTATTATACTCTTGATTCATGTTTTACTTTTCTTTTTATGATGTGGATGTAAATATGTTAATAGTACTCTAGCTAAGGAAGATATTGAATAAGAGAAAATGCTAGAACAGTATATTAGGAAAAGAATGAGACTCTCTCTGTAGAATAATTTCATGAAAAGGTATGCAACTTAATGAAATGATAATATGTTGAGGGTTTAAGTTTTTTTTTTTTTTTTAATTTTTTATTTATTTATTTATGATAGTCACAGAGAGACAGAGAGAGAGAGGCAGAGACACAGGCGGAGGGAGAAGCAGGCTCCATGCACCGGGAGCCTGATGTGGGATTCGATCCCGGGTCTCCAGGATCGCGCCCTGGGCCAAAGGCAGGCGCCAAACCGCTGCGCCACCCAGGGATCCCTGTTGAGGGTTTAAAATCAGAAAACCCTAGACTAATATCCAGGTCAATCATTATATAACGGACATATAATGAGCATGTAGTATGTGCTTTATACTTTTCAGATATTGAGACTACAAAAATGAATAAGGCATGATACTTTTGCTACCAAAGAACCACATTTCTATGAGAGAGATACATAGGTAATATTGACAGTAAAAATGTGATAATTTATTTTATAAAAATATGTATGAGATTTTCTTGTCTCTGTCATGTTAATATAGGCAAATCACTTAACCTCCACTGTGAAAAGCTGAATATAATAATAACGAAGTTAGTGTTTTGTAGCTCTAGCTTAGGGTAAGTAAAAAACAGAAATATTAAGGGCTTGCAAAACATGAGGATTTTGGCTGGCCTTAAGGAGTTCAAGCCAAATCAAAGGAATGAATTTGTGTGGATTTATTTACATAACAGTATCACTTGATCTTTGATGCCCTGACTACTGTAAGTACTGAGAGATGTTGAAAATGGAATGAAAACTATAGACCTCCCAAGAAAGATACATCCTATCACTTATACACAATAAGTCTGAATATAGTTTCAAAGGGTTGAAGAAACCATGGACTTCTCAGGATAAACATCTTTGGTATAAAACAATAGTGACTTCTAATACTTATAAATCTTATAAGTAGAGCAGTTGAGAATTGAACTGTAGCATTCTGAGGCCAGTGGCTATATTATTATTGTACCACTACTTCCCCCACTAAGATTTATATCTTCATAACATGATAGTCCTAACAGCTGATAGTATTATCAGGAGAGAAGGGAGGAGCTAACAAGCAAATGTGATTTTCCTCCAGGGTTCTGAGATGGTTGCCTCATCTAGTGATCTTATCTTCCTCTTACAGGCTTTAGCCTCTTATGCTAGATGATAACACATTTAACAATGGTGTGAATGTGTACAGGTAGATCCTAATGCTTCTGAAAACTTGGTCTCATATATTGCTCTCCACTCCATGACATCACAATAAAAATAACATAAATCCGAAGAATACTGTTTAATTTATTTAACCGATATTTGTTGAGCTCTTATTCATTAGTTGTAGGGGATACATTAGTGAACAAAACAGACAAAACTGTGTGTCCTTATGGTACTTATATTTTAGTGGAGGCAAACAATAAACAAAAGAAGTAAAATATATTAAAATATTAGTGATAATTGTTAAAGAGAAAAAATAAGGAAGGAAAGAGGAATATGATGATAGATGTTGGAGATGGGTGGGGATTGAAATTTTAGGTAGGACAGACTAGAAATGAATATCCATATAGTTGATGACAAGATGAACCTAGTATGGTATGAATTTACCTCTATCAAAAGAGTCATCTATCTTTAAATGATATTCCTGATGCCAACGTAAGTACCACCCAAACAGCATTATCACCCAAAGTCCTTGCCTTTCATGAGCAATAGCACAGGAGTAGTATTCCCAAGAATGCACAATGTTTTGTTCCTTTTAAAATGAGATAATCTGCCATTGTTGAACCAGTTGAGGTCATGGAAAAAGAGAACAAGAAGGCAGTCACAAGAGTATCCCACTTCTTTGAAAGGTAGACTAGTGGTTACAAAAATGGGAGCCAGGTGATTGAGTTCAAAACCTGGCTGTATAACCTTGGATAAGGCAGCATGTCTTTTAAGCTTTTGTTTGCTTATACCTGGATAAAGGAAGGTTGTAGTACTTTCCTGATATGTTTTTGAGGTAGATTAAATGAGGTTGTACAAATAGTGCTAAGTACCGTACTTACCACACATAAAGTGTGTCATAAATGGGAGCTGTTATTGTTGTATTGGTTGTAAGCTGTGCAACTTTGAGCAAGTCACAACATTCTTAAGCATCAGATAGTAACAACTTTGACCTTGATAATCTGTCCTTGACTATAAATAATCAAATGAGAGAATACACATGAAAATCCCTTTAAAACAAGAATATGCAATACTTAGATAAGATGTTCCTGCTCTAAGTTTTAGTCGAGGTGTGGTTTTAAAACATCTCTGCTCAGAAAAGAAATTAAATGTAAAAAAAAAAAGGAACCTTTCATTTTTGATAGCTGCAACATCCTTTGAGATAACTACAGACATCCTATGAACCTAGACTTTAAATATTTACCCATACTCATATTGTTGAAATAAAACACTCAAGTGTCATCTAGACTTGATGTAACAGGTACAAGAGTAACACACACACAGACCTGAATCAATTAAAAAATGGACAAAATATATGAGGTAAGAGTTTTAAAGCATTAGATAGCAGGTCATGCCGGACAATGGTCTGAGAGATGGGAAACAAAAAAAGAGAGCCCTTAAGCTTGCCTCAGTTTACTGCCTTGAGAAATTGTCTAGATGTCAGCAACAGAAGGAGACCTTGGCAGATTTTGGTGGACTCCTGAGTTGAGAAGATGAATCCAAATGTCTGGGAAGACCCTAGGCAGCTAGAATTTGCTGGACAGAATATGTGAGAAGAGAGAGTTGCACAGAGAGAACTCAGGAAATACTGAGTACTAATCAGTGCATATGTGTGAGAAAACAACTAAAAATGAGGGTAAAGAAATCAGCAAGATTGCAAGCTTGTTGCCCAATGCTCACTTAGGACCAGCAATAGTGCCTGTACTCTCCACCCAGGGTGATTCATGGGGTATGGAGAAAGATCAACATTGGGAACTATATAATACATTTCTAAATAGCCTGTGGATCAAAGAAACAGTCAAAAGTGAAATTAATCATATTTTTTAACTGAATGAAAATGAGAACACAGCATATTAAAGTTTGTGGTACCCCTAAGCAATACTTAGGAGGAATTTAGAGCACTAAACATCTATATTAGAAAGAAGAAAATAATATCTAAGATTAATGACTTCAGCTTCCACCTTCACAAAATAGAGAAAAGGAAAGTAACCCAAATATGTATAAGAAAAAGAAAAAATAAAGATTGGAGTGGAAATTGTGAAATAGAAAGGAGTAAAAGTTTATTTTTTTATTTTTTTTAAAGATTTTATTTATTTATTTATTCATGATAGACACAGAGAGGCAGAGACACAGGCAGAGGGAGAAGCAGGCCCCATGTAGGGAGCCCGATGTGGGACTCGATCCCAGGACGCCAGGATCAGGACCTGGGATGAAGGCGGCGCTAAACCGCTGAGCCACCCAGGCTTCCCTAAAAGTTTAGATGAAAGCAATGAAATCAAAAGCTGTTTCCTTGAGAAGATCAATAAAACTGATATATTCTAGCCAAACTAAATAGGAAAAATAGGGTGAGGACACAATTGCCAATATTGAGAATGAGCAAGGTAACCCCCTTATGGACTCTGCAGATATTTAAAGGGTTATAAAGTAATATTATGAACAACATTATGACAATAAACTTGACAATTATGACAACAAACAAAAAATATAAAACTTAAAATTATAAAAGAAAACGTAAAAGAAAAACTGTTCTGACTTCTGAACAGGCAATCCAAAAAGTACAAAATGACAAATTAGAATTCACCAAAATGAAAAATTTTTGCTCTTCAAAGCTTCTGTCAAGAGACTGAAAGGACAAGCTCCTGACAGGAAGAAACTGGCAACAAATAATATACCTGATAATGGACTTGTGTCCAGAAAAACAAAACAAAACAAGCTCTCAAAACTCAATACTAAGAATAAAAATCAACCCATTAAAAATGGCTCAAAGATTTGAACAGATACTTCACAAAGGCAGGCATAAAGATAGCAAGTAAGCACATGAGAAAATCGTTAATATCATTTGTTATTAGAGAAATGAAATGAAACCCATAATGAAATCACACTAACCCATCTATTAGAATGGCTACAATTAAAAAGGACCATATTGGTAAAGAATTTTGAAGAACGTGCAAAGGAGGTGGGAATGTAAATGGTAACAATAACTCTGGAAAAGTTTTACTCTTTTTTTAATTTTCTTTTTTTCGTTTTTTTTTTTTCTTTTTTTCGTTTTTAAGATTTTTATTTATTCGTGAGAGACACAGAGAGAGAGAGAGTGAGAGAGAGACAGAGACACAGGTAGAGGGAGAAGCAGGCTCCATGCAGGGAGCCCGACGTGGGACTCGATCCTGGGACTCCAGGATTAGGCCCTGGGCTGAAGGCGGTGCTAAACTGCTGCGCCACTCGAGCTGCCCTTTTATTTTATTTTATTTTTTAAAGATTTAATTTATTTATTTGACAGAGAGAGAAAACACAAGCAGGTGGAAGGAAAGAGGGGGAAGCAAGCTCCCCACTAAGCAGGGATACTCGTGAGGAGCTTTATCCCAGGACCCGGAGATCATGACCCGAGCCAAAGGCAGACACTCAACTCTCTGAGCCACCCAGGAGCCCCCTTTTTTTTTTAAATTTATTTCTTATCGGTGTTCAATTTGCCAACATATAGAATAACACCCAGTGCTCATCCCGTCAAGTGCCCCCCTCAGTGCCCATCACCCAGTCACCCCCACCCACCACCCAACTCCCCTTCCACCACCCCTAGTTCGTTTCCCAGAGTCAGGAGTCTCTCATGTTCTGTTCCCTTTCTGAAATTTCCCAATCATTTTTTCTCCTTTCCCCTTTATTCCCTTTCAGTATTTTTTATATTCCCCAAATGAATGAGACCATATAATGTTTGTCCTTCTCTGATTGACTTATTTCACTCAGCATAATACCCTCCAGGTCCATCCACGTCGAAGCAAATGGTGGGTATTTGTCGTGTCTAATGGCTGAGGAATATTCCATTGCATACAGAGACTACAGCCTCTTTATCCATCATCTGTCGATGGACACCGAGGCCAGAAGCCCAGTTTTGCTCAAGATTTCTTAAGCAACTCCTAGGTATTTACTCAAAGGAAAGGAAAGCAAATGTCCATACGAAGAGAAGAGACATACACTAATGTTCATAGCAGTTTTATTTGCAGCAGTCAAAAGGCAGAAACAATCCAAATGTTCATTAAAAGGTGAATGGATAAACTATGGTTTGTCCATACATGGAATACTACTCAGAAAAATTAAAGAACTCTTGATACACCTGACAAGATTTTGAATTTTGAGATAATTTCTTTGAATCAAATAAGCCAGACAAAATAGATTACATATTGTAAGAGTCAATTCATATAGAATTTTTGTAAATGAAAGCTAGTCCATAAGAGACAAGAAGCAAATAAGTCATCTAGGATCAAGGTATTGGGAGGGGAGAGGAAAGGTAGAAGGAGGGGAGACATGAAAACTTTGATGGGTAAGGGGTATACTCATATGATGTATGTCATCATATGCAACTTGCATATGTTGCAATATGTGCATATGCAATATGATGATGATGTCACATATGCAACTTAAATTATGCAGGCCTATATATGTTAATTATACTTCAGTAAAGCTGTCACATACACATTCTCTCTCTCTGTCTCTCTATCTCTCTCTCTCTCTCTCTCTTTCTCTTGGCAAGTACCCACCAACAAGAGAGAAATATAGAGAAAATGTAATGGATGGTATCTAGTCAACTGTAGACCTCTGTACTTTACATTCTCACTGTATGTTAGCCCAGTTATTTTAAATATCCTGTTAATGGGAGTCTAACAATCTACCTCTCAAGACAGTTGTGTGGAATAAATGAGACTTAAAGGAGTTTTTAATAAGCTATATCAGACTATGGAAATATTAATTTTATTATTATCATTGCCCTTAAAATATAAACTATTTTATCTATAACCAGTATTTTAATCAGCAGGTTGGAATAAGAAAATTAAGTGCCTCAATTTTCTTTTTCTTCCAAATCACAATGAAAACAGTGGTATATTTATCTGAAGGATATAACCAAGTGAAATGTCTTATGATGTGAAATCCATTTATTTCTAAATTGCACAAGCAATGAAGTGGAAAAGAAATGAGAGCTGACATAATAAATAATGGAAAAATGAAAGGCAAAGGTTCTTACTGAGCAGAAGAGTATGGTAAATGAGGCAAAGAAGTTTGTAGACTTTTGGAGGATTGTAGTATGCAGGTTCTTGAAAGCAAAGAAAGTAAAGAACTTGCTAGAAATGCCCACATAGTTAAAATATTGATGAGTAAAAATGTCAGTTACAGTAATTTGTTAGAAATAATTTTAGACAAAAGTCTATTTCTGTTAGAATTCCATCTCTTTTAAAATTTAATTCATGCAAATTTGAGCAGAATTGATTGTATGTCAGTGTATAAAACTTGACTGTTTATCTGGCTAGTCATAGAAACTGAACTGTAATAGAAATATTTCAGTTAAGTGAACTTAATCTCACCATGTTCGTGTGTTATTCACAATTTTGGTGGCTATGGTTTTGTAGAACCCTTTTCTTTAAATATGATAAAGCACTCTCTTAATGTTAATATAGAGAGGTCTTTGCCTCTTTTTCCGCCCAGCTTTCTTGAGATATAATTGACAAAAATTGTATATATTTGGAGTTTACAACATGATGATTTGATAAATATATATATTGTCAAATGATTATACCACCATCAAGCTAATCAGCATATCCATCATCTCACATAGTCGCCTTTTGTGTGTGTGATGAGAACACTTAAGATCAATTCATATCAAAATTCAAGTATATAATACAATGTTATTAACTATGGTCACCATACTGTACATTAAATCTCAGAACTTACTTCTCTTATAAATGAAAGGTTGTACCCTCATAGCCTCTTTTTTATAAAAGGCTGGGCAGAGGGTTGGAGGATGTGGGGCACCTTCCTGGCTCAGTCAGTGGAGCATGAGACTCTTGACCTGGGAGCTATGAGTTTGAGCTCCACATTGGGTGTAGAAATCATATGAAAATAAAAGCTTTATAAAAATAAATAATAATTTTTTAAAAGGCTAAGAGGTCATAAATTGAGATCATGTTCATATATAGCCTTAATAAAGAATATAAACCAATGTTAATGATTATTCAGTCCAGCAAATTTCCCTCTGGTTACCTATTTGGTGCAAGGTAAACCTTAAACACATTGCAAATAGCTTGAATTTTTAGTTTCTGTGCTTATGATTAAATCTTCTGGCATTTGGGCCACCACCGTATCCTCAACCATTGTTTAAACATATCTCTTTATTTAATCGCTAAACAGAATAAAATATTTCTAGGTAAGAGGTAGCTAAGACATTGTTTCTAAAGACTGTGTTACATCTATTATATATGTTTAAGGATTGGGTCAATAGGAGCCATATAATGATATTCAACTAAGGTTTCTATAAAGGAGTCTGTTTTTTCCAAAATAAAGGTATTAGAATTTTATTTTGAATGTTTGATTACAAAATACCTGATTTCACATGGTCACTTAGAAAAATCAAGTGAACAACAGGAAATTAGATATTAATCAAACTTTAGGACAATGTTCTCAAACTTTGACAGAACTTATTTGGCTTTTAAAGTTCTAATAGTCTAAGGCTTGGTTATCTTGATGTAATAACTATACCTCTTCATTTAAACTTTCTGGTTCATAAAACCAGATATGAGAATAAACTTGTATTGGATAGTCATCAGTGTGATTCTTTGCCTTGCAAACTTACTACATGGAGACATAGTTTTAGAAATACAAGGCATTGTAGAAGGCTTAGGTATGTCAGAAGTTGTTATTAATCTCTGGCTCTTTTTTATAGTCATGTATTTATCTCTTAAAGTGATTTTTGTGGAAAAATAATTTTTGAGTTGTACTCAGTACTACAATCTAATGTCTTCTTGAAATAATAATATTTAGTGCTTTTTTTCCACAATCTTTCACAGTCTTATCACATGTTTCTGAAGAAAATGTAATCATATACTATATTTATCAATACTCATCTAGTCTATCCCCTTCTGTCTCCACTGTTTATCCTATCCATTTATATATCTATCCTTCTAATTTATGTGTATGTCAGTCTATGTGAGTATAAATAATTAAATATTTATAAAGACCTAGAATGTGAGTCTTTAGTAGTTATTATTGTAAAGGATATAATGTAACAATAAATACATGAATTTTTAAAGTTTGTAGCATAAAAGGTCTGTATTGCAAATGAGTGCTGAGTGTGGTACCAGCAGACATCCTGAAGGAGTTGGGACTCAAATAATTGAGAGAATTAGGGAATTATGAAACCCTGGAAGATGGATAGGAATTAAAAGTATAGAAAGAGGAAGAAATGAATAAACATGATATAAATAATACATTTCCATAAATGTACAAGGCAGAGATAAATCATATTTTTATAAGATTTATCCAGAAATACACTTTGGAAATATATTTTATTCAAAGATAACTCTAAATTTTGTTCTATCTTCTTGGATTAAACTACTTAATAGAATTAAAGGTATACCAAAAAATAAAAATAAAAAATAAAGGTATATCAAGGAGAAATTATTGATTTCTCAACTATGATAAAAAAACATCTTTAACAATGTTATTCTTTAACAATTACAGGCTTATTTCAAACATTCTCAGCAGAATTTCCATGTATATATTCAATAGGCCAGGTATACCTGGCTTTTTTCATGAGTTTTAGTACATTAAGAAACTAACACTCTGTATTAGAGACAAATATCTGAAATGTTGGGAAACACTCCAACTCTGTGACTGTTTTCTCATCCTTCTCTGCTAATACACACAAATATCTCATACACACCCACATTTACTATAAAAATATTTATGATCCTTCTGATCCTAAATATGAAAGAACTTAACTGTTTAAATTTATGGCAATAAAAACAGCTATATGAAGAATGTTAATGTGCTCAGATTATTGCACAGAAAAGTTTGACACCTTCTGTTATGGCCAGATTTTACTAACACCTCCCGTTAAGTGTACTTGATCATAGAAAATGGTGCTGAGAAACAAGCACTTATACTACTGATTTATATTTGAAGGGCATCTAAAATATTCTGATGATGAAATATTTAGCTTTCTTTTTGTGTCTAAATATGTGCTGCTGTGAATTAACTTTGAAATATTTATTTTCCAAATTAAGGCTCTATTTTTTTCTTTATGGAAAGGGCAAGTTGAAGTAAGTAACTTCTAAAAAACATTTCTAGTATTGAAATTTTAAATTTTTTAAGGATCATTGATATATATTGGCTTGATTAAATGGAATAAATCTGACATTAAATTCAAATAAACTTTGTAAACTTAGTTCAGAAAATGTACTAATAGTAATTTAATTTTATAATCTTATGCTAGAGGTATATGGTAGACAATAAATGAGTAAAGCAAATTAGCCCACTAATTTCAGATAAAGACAAGCACATTGAATAAAATAAAATGAGGAGCAGAGCCCTGCATTACCTTAGAGTGTTCAGGGAAGACCTCTAAGGAAGTATTTTAGTTAAGACCAATTGACAAGGAGAATCCAGCTGCCCAAGGATTTATTTAAGTAGGGAACATTCAGAGTAGAGCATAATGCAGGATAGGGTAAATACAAAAAACCTGAAGCACCTGGATGGCTCAGGGGGTTAAGCATCTTTACTCCTGATTTCAGCTTAGGTCATGATCTCAGGGTCCTGAGATCTGAGTCAGTGCTGGGCATAAGCCTGCTTAAGATTCTCTCTTAATCATAGAAAACAAGGAAGGCTGATGAAGGGGAGGGGAGTGGGAGGATGGGGTAACTGGGTGATGGACAGTAAGGAGGGAATGTGACGTGATGAGCACTGGGTGTTATATAAGACTGATGAATCACTGACCTCTACCTCTGAAACTAATAATACACTATATGTTAATTAATTGAATTTAAACATAAGTAGATAGGTTAAAAAAAAAAAAAAGATTCTTTCTCCCTCTCCCTGTGTCCTACCCCCTCATCCCCCTACCCCCACTTATGCACTCTCTATTTCTCGGGGCGGGGGGGGGGGGTGGAAAATATGCCTTAGGCAACTATGAAATGGTGAGCTGCATTCTTGCATTCCAAGTCTACAGGATCACAAATATCCCAAGCTCTCAGATCTATAGTCCCGTGGGTCTCCCTTGTGCTTTGAGCCATACATAAGTTTAGGCTAGAATGTCTGGTCTCCCCACCTTGTATTTTCCCACTTGAAAATTACATGAATAACATATAACTAAATTATGAAATATGTATTTTTCAGAACTAGGGTTCAAGTGACAGAATTAATGAAGTATTCACTAAAAACTCATGAAATTGAAGCAATTATTTTTATATGCCAGTATCTGATCCCTTAAAGATTTCTAGGACATAATTCCAAAACTGCTGTTTCTATATATATGCATTCAGTTGGGAAACCTCGTGCACCTTACTAGCCATAATTAATGCATTCAAACTTGAATTCATGCAATTTTTATTAAAGAGCTAAATTTAAATCTCTATGGTAACTATTGCAATAAATGTGCAACATCTTAAGCTATGATTATACTGTCACACTTAGTGATGTCTATCTTAAGTACATGACTACCAATCGTTTTACTGTTGTTCTAGTCAACCAGAAATGTAGTTAAAAAAGGAAAGCAATTATGACACTTACTTAAATAAGGCTGACTGATTTCAGCAATAACATTCTAGATACTAGGAATGATTCTTTTGAAGGTGTGAAATAATTTGGAGGGAATACTTAGATCCAACTGTTCAGAATTTGGGTATTAAGTATCAATAAAATGGGCTTTTAAGTATCGTTTAAAAGGTAATTGTAGATCTTTTTAAATTTTATTAAGTTTTTATTTTATTTTATTTTGTACTTGTAGATTTTTTAAATTATCCTTAAAACTAAATCCAAATTAACAGTCTTACTACATCTGCAAAAATTCAAACCTGATGAATTAAAAATCCTTAGCCTTTATAATCTGGTTTACACTGTGAACAGGGTAAAATTGAAATCAAAATTTTGGTGTAGAATTCTTAGCTCTTCTCTACACCATCATGCTGTGTGTAAATACTAAAATATATTTCTTCATGAACATTCCATTATCAAATGTTTGACTACATTTTTCTATTCATTTAATTACTTCATAGTCCAGCAATATGCAATTCCAATTTTTTATTTTTTCTCTATCTAATTGGCCAGCCAAATTCTTCGTGTTTATATTTAAATTCTGGGTTTTAACTGGCCAGCTAATTTTATATTCTATACTTTAAACCAGTCAAACAAAGCTACTGGGGTTTGACCAATTATCATACCTTCTACAATTCTTTAATTGAGATAAGGAAATATAAATAAATTGTTCAAGGGCAAAGTGTCCCACACAATTTCTACAATGATGTATCTGGATAGCGATTAGGACTGATGTAAAGCTCATGCTCCTTGATCATTTCCCTGACCCTGCTAGAGAAGACATTAGGAACTATAAGATTTCTTTTCATAGTTGGAGAACAGAGAAGAAATTCCTGGTTCTTTAAGGTCATAGGAAGTTAAAGACATACCTGAAGAAGTTGGAAATGTGTTGCAATGTTGAGGCAAAGTATAGAGAAGGTGACAGATTTGAGAGTTAGCTTTACAGAATTTATAATTAAATGAGCATGTGAGAATCAATGAGTTTGCCAAGAAAGAAAATAGGGAGATCAGAATAGGAAGGCATGTCCTTAGGTAGCACCTACATTTAGGGGTGGGAGAAAAAAAGGGAAACTGAATGCTAAGTCAAGACTGTCAGAGAAGAGCAAATATATATCACGAAAACTTAGAAAGTTATGGTGATTGTCAACAGTGTCAAATGCTACAGAGAAGAAAGAATAATGAAAGCTCATAAAAAGCTTCATGAGCAGTTGCAGATGATAGAATCAAGATACTAGAATATAAGATGTGAAGAAAATTGGATTGTGAAGATATGTAGAGGAAAAAAAAAAACCCTTTTAAGAAGTTGCCCAGCAAGTAGAAAACACATAGTAACTTAAAGCATAAATATGATCACATTGATTGTCTTATATTTGCTATTCCTTTATTTTGTCATGTGGGGGTAAGATAAAATGTAAGCTGATAGGAAGGATTCGAAAAAGTAGGTGATATTTAAAAATAAAGAGGAAGGCACAATTAAGAAAAATACTTACAGGTATTGAAAGAATCTTAAAGATACTAAGGGATTTCTGTGCAACACTTTCTAGTTTGTACCAGTTTTATGTTCATCATTTTCCTGTGTCCTTACCAGAACACTGTAGTGAGTGGTCATCACTGTCTTATTCTCTAAATAATGGTTTTGAGGTTCAAAGAAACTAAGTCATGTGGTCATGTGGCTAGAAATCGGCAGGGCTGAACATCAACCCCACATCCTCTGCTCCAAGACTAGTCCTCCTCTATTCTGAGTTCAAGATCCCAAGGGCAGGGGTTAACTTTGGAGAGACGAGTTGACTTGTTTTCCTAAAGCAACTAAGGCAACATGAGATGTTTTCAAGGTAGAAATGCATAGAAAGTCAGTCAGCTGTTCCTAAAGGCAAAGAAGTAGAAGGCCGGAAATTCTCCACAGAGAGGGTGGTCCTGATATCCAGGTTTGATAAGAAGAGCAAATTTTGGATGAAGCACACCTTTAGCAGGCATTTGAACCAGGATTGGTGTTCTCTGTTAAACGACCTTTAAATGTCACGAGAATGACATCTTACAGTTCTAACAAAACAGAGACCAGAACTTCTCTTCGCTGTGCTTGTGCATCGTATCTGGACAAATAAACTTTACACTGCACTCTCCTTGTTTGTGACTAAGTGAGCAAAGTAACATGCTAAATGTAGCTATTTTCATGGTTATTTCTTCACTTTTTTTAAAAGTATGTTATAGCATATATTGACTACTACCAATTTATTTTAAAAGATCAAAAACTGTCAAAGTAGAGTATTATTTTCCTTCACAGTGGGTCTTATGGGTATTTGTAATGAGTGCTGGAGGTGACATCAATATGGATGTTGTTATGTTTCACATTTATCTCAGTAAGCATTTTATAGCAAAAAAAAAAAAAAAAACATGCCTGTCAGATGGTTTTTTGGAAAGGAATCATAGTTTTCCATTGATAGCATTAGAGCTTTATATGGGCTCCCTAGGGAAGGTATTTATCTGAAGCAAAACTTATAGCTTCCGATAAAAGTGTCTCAGGTTCTTGACAAGAACCTCTTTAGTCTCTAGCTGACTAAAAACTAGGAAAAGAAAATTCTGCCCATGAAGGGATTAGTGTTAGGATAAGTACCTCTTAAACCAGTCCTTGAAGGCTGCTCTTCAACTGTCAAATGCAAGGTGATGAGTGCACGGTACCGTGCCCAGTACCAACGGTGCCCCCTGGACTGGGCTGTGAGCTCCTCGAGGCCGGAGGCCCGCACGGTGCTGGACACACACTTGGTGGCCAGGATGTCCTCGGGCCTGAAGAAAAATGCTGGAGAGGGGAGAGGTCATTTCTTCCTCTCAACTTTATTCCGGGGCCTTACATTTGAAACGCATTTGACCACTTTACAATTTGCAAAGGAAATTTCATTTAAACATAAAATGCCTCGGGCCCAGTCCCGAGGTAGACCCTTGATAGACGGAGAGCGGGAGCGAGTGACTGCAGGGCCTCCTTCTGAGGTACCAGGTTTTCTTCCCTTACCCCATCCGCCTGCTCTTTACGTATCTCTGGCATCTGTAAGAGGCAGGGGACGCCTGACCCAGGGCAGCTGGGCCCCAGGTGGTCTGTCTGCTCCCACTCAGAGAGAACTGTTCTTGCTCGAATTCAGGGCCGCACCCGCAGCTGTGGGAGCTGCTCTGCGGCTTGAAGCAGCAGATGCTACTGGGATCGGACAGGCAGTCGGATCATCAGACCCGGGAGCGCACCAGTGTAGAAGGCAAAATACCTGACCCAAACATCATTTAGTACGTCACAGACCTTTTCCATCTAGTTCTCAAAAATCACATCTACATACAGTTTTTTTCACATTCAAGATTTATTGATAGGGTTAACTGTACAATGAGGAAAGCACAGATTCCACTAATTCTACTGTCGTCTTAGTTAATATCCCCCTAAAATTCTCTGAAAATACTTCCAAAACCTCTAGTTTTTATCACACTTTAAAATCATTGATCATTGAAAGCTGAAAAAGTATGACCGCTTCTCATATTACTTCCGCTCTCTTTTATGAATTATCTGCTTGCACCAATCTATACTAATATAAAAAGCAGTACTTTTTTTTGTAAATATGAAAAGCTAGACACTAATTTTCTTAACCAGAACCACCTTATATTACGTAGGATTTGCAATATCCGGTAGGCTGCTCTATGTTTTTCATTTCTTGCCTGCTATACCCATACATGTCATTTAGGCAGAAGATGGAAGGTTTGCCTTAACACAATCAGGATCTAAAGGAGAATTGGGAATTTCTTCAATATCAGCAGTCCTGATAAGATGTGGAATAATGACAAGTAACAAGTCTCCTGTCACCAAGAAATACAGTAGCTATAATGTGTGGTAATTCTGAAGGTCAGAAAGCTCCAAGACAAAGAAAGTCATTGAGAGGCAAAAAGTGATAGGTAGTAGAATGTACACTATAAAGTGTTGGTGCCTCTGAACTGGCGGTGTCTCCACTACGCGTGTTGACTGCTGGGGACGGGTGCTTGGATCTGAGGACAGTGGGAGAGGAGGTAAAAAGACCGTGTCAGTGACCCTACCGCCTCACATACGCCGGCTCCTATGCACACTCCCTTAGCTCCATTTCAAAACAGACCCCCCACTTCAAACCACACCCAGTGTGGCACCCCTATCTATTCTTCTGCTCTATCTTCTTTTCCTCTGCCTTCCTTGTACCCATGTCCCCTTCCCTCCCACCACTAATTCCCAAGTCATTTGGTAGGTCTTCGGCAAAGCAAAAGGATAAAGATGGGTTGGGACACTTTCCTTAAAGACATTTATTTCAGAATTAATGTGTTAGGTCTTGTAGAAAGTGAGTGGGTATGAAAGGGTCCATTTTGAAATTAGGGCTTTCAGGAAATTCATTTCTAAGTTGAAAAGAGATCATGGGGCACCTGGGTGGCTCAGTGGTTGAGCATCTGCCTTTGGCTCAGGTCGTGATCCTGGGGTCCTGGGATCCAGG
Organism: Vulpes lagopus; assembly: GCF_018345385.1. Lineage (NCBI taxonomy): Eukaryota > Metazoa > Chordata > Mammalia > Carnivora > Canidae > Vulpes > Vulpes lagopus. The sequence goes on from NC_054834.1 coordinate 80,401,840, forward strand.
CCCATATCAGGCTTGCCACGGGGAGCCTGCTTCTCCCTCCACCCCTCCCGCTGCTTTCTCTCTGTCTCTCAAATACATAAAACCTTGAAAAACAAAAAGATCACAGATTCAAGATGCCCACGGATAATAAGTACTTTGAAAGGGAAAGTACCTGATAACTGGAAAATTCAGTAGCAAATTGGTGGGATATGACATAGTGTAAGTTTGACTCAAATTTGTCTGTATTTCATGCCAATATGAAAAGAAGATCCTTAGATTACTTGAATATATGTTGATTTCCTGAAAAATCCTCATTCTCTGAGAGAACAAGAGTAGTTTTGTTATTTCCCTGATTTTTTTTTAAAGATTTTATTTATTCATGAGAAACACAGAGAGTCAGAGACACAGTCAGAGGGAGAAGCAGACTCCATACAGGCAGCCTGAGTGGGACTCAATCCCAGGACCCCCGAACATGACCTGAGCCAAAGGCAGATGCTCAGCCATTGAGCCACCCAGGTGTGCCCCTCCCTGATTTTTATAGTATTTGCTAACTTTCTAAAATAGGAAACTCCCAAATCTGAGGGGGAATAACCCCACATTGATTGCCTCATAAGTTTTACAGTGTTATCTCTTTCATACTTTCTCATGATCAGAGAATAATATCTACACAACATGTCCTAATACAGCTAAAGTCAAGTCAGCTTGCCTAAAGTTGATTAAAATTTGGAGAGAGGGGATCCCTGGGTGGTGCAGCGGTTTGGTGCCTGCCTTTGGCCCAGGGCGCGATCCTGGAGACCCGGGATCGAATCCCACATCAGGCTCCCGGTGCATGGAGCCTGCTTCTCCCTCCGCCTGTGTCTCTGCCTCTCTCTCTCTCTCTCTCTCTGTATGACTATCATAAATAAATAAAAAATTATAAAAAAAAAAAAAATTTGGAGAGAGGTGTATCATTCCTATCTAAAAAACTGATTCTTAAAAGTGGTTCTATGTCCCATATAAAGAGATCAATCTGAATCCTAGAAATCTGGAAGAAAATTTAGCTATTATCAACCTCAATTTCTCTTCTTTTACATATGAATTTTATGAGGACTCTCAAGATTAAGTGACTTATTGGACACCTGGGTGGCTCAATCAGTTAAGCATCTGCCTTCAGCTCAGATCACGATCCTAGAGTCCTGGGATTGAGCCCCACATCCAGTGCCCTGCCCAGCAGGACATCTGTTTCTCCCTCTGCCCTTCACCTTCTTGTGCTCTCTCTCAAATAAATAAAATCTTGTAAAAAAAAAAAAAAAAAAAAAAGACTAAGTGACTTACTCCAAATTTTACTTTCAGTTTGTGTTTATTTCAAGAATAGTTTTCCGATATTAAATCTAGTGCTTTTTCTTTTCCATTAAATAATGATTTTTGTTTTAAGAATTAAATTACCAAGTACTGGATGCATTGTTTGGGCAGGCTCTCTGTGATTTCTTGCAACCCAGGCACACACTTACAGGCCACAGCAGCTTGCTGTATGAGTCTTTATCCTGAGATGTTAAGATATCAGGATGTGACCCCAGCTCTAGATTCCCCTTCCAGATCACATGAATCTCCCCAGTTACACTGTGAAGTGAAAATGAGGTCAAGTCAAGCCAACTAATTAAAGAAGACTTTCCCTCAATCAAAACGACTATGAGGAATAACTGGCAAATTTCATAACAAGAATAAATAGAAAATGCCTACGGAACCCCTTATACCTGTTCCCTTTAGTGACTTCGTCACTTGTGATTGTGCCAGCCTATCAAGAATCACAGTGCCTGCACCATCTCAATGAAGTCTCTTTTAGACTTTGTTTCAGTTGTAAGAATTAAAGGATTTGTCATCAGTCTACTTGAATGTGTATAAACAAAGTGGAGAATTAAAGTGCTGAGATGGGTTATTTGACACAAACAATAAACAGAATGAAATACTGTGAAAACTGAGTAATCATTTTCTTGTTTCAGTTTTCCCTTTGCCAGAACTAAAAAAAATAATCACTTTTGTTTCTAATTCCATCTTATGGTAGATACATTTTCTGTATGCTGTGTAATTTTCCAGATTTCCCTGTATCAATAATAATAAATCAGTAAGTCAGCCAATATGTACTGAGCACCAAGATCAGCTATACATTTTTTAAAACTTGCAAACCCTGATTAAATGGTATATTTAAGTTCTGATTTTTTTTTTTTTTTTGCTATATGCGAATTAGGCCAATTTTGTAAAGTAAAACATATGATGATGAAATTCAATTTTACAAAGTAAATTTTAATTTCATGTGATGATGATATTCAATTTCACAAAGTGAAACATGTGATGCTCTTCTCAGAGCATGTGGTTGGGGAAATGATTGATATATGTAAATAGGATATATACATATACCTAAATATACATGCACATAGATATATATACAAACATGGGCACGCACGCACACAAGAACTTTTTACAAGATGACACTCTATGGAGAATTGAGAGCTGCGTAGAGTGAGGTTGTAAGTGGTGGCTGCTGTGAGTCAGTAGAAACTGAGATCCATGAAAGCTGGCACAGTTAAGAACTGTCCACCCCAGAAGAAAATGTATGTTGGGCTTGATAGGGAAAACATGAATAAGGGAAAGCACATACATTAATTTTTAGTCTTCATTCCCCAAATCATATCAAGTTAATACATTTCTCTATTTCCAATCCCATCACTCTGATCCAAGTCCTTTTCTTCACTTTCCTAGATTATTGGGGCAGCCTCTTCAATAAATCTTTCCCATTTACTCCATCTTGATTCATTTTTCACATAAAGGCAAAGTATCTTTATGAGCACTGCTCTCACCACAACCTCACAACAACCCTCTGAGGTCTACTCTGTCAGTCTCATGTTATTACCCAAAACATGAAGCCCAGAAAGACAAAGTCACCAAGTTCACCCTGCTGGTAAATGGCGGAGCTAGGATATGACCTCAGGAGCTCGCGTCTACACTCTCTCAGCCGTGGTGCTGCACGGCCTCTACGGTACGTTGTTGTTGCTGTTACTAAGGCCATATTAAACAGTGACTTTGTGCCAGAGATAGCCTGTGTGTGGGCTGGCGGTGGGGGGATAAAGATTAGTATAAAAACAAGCAGCTGCATGAATTTGGCACAACAGCTGTAAAATTAGAAATAGTAGCACTAGAACTGAGATTGCAGAGTTGGAGCTCATGAAGTTTATGAACCTTAATTAAAATGTCACTGATGTAGGTGCCAAAAAATATGAAAAGGATAATGGATGTTCGTTAATTGTCTTCTAGCTGGGGGAAGAAAATCAAGCAGATAGTCAAATGAGCAATGGGCATTTTACATTTTGATTAATAACCTTTTCTATCACCAAAAGACTCTCATAAAAATATCTGGGAAAGCAAACAAGTGACTGGCTAGCTTCAATCCTCTGTGGATAAAAGGACAGTTTGTATTTCGTCCATGGTCAAATTTACTTGAGAGAGATACAGCGTGCAAATACTAATCCATAGGAAGCCTGGAAAGTAACCATCAGATATGCTCCAAGATTCAAAGTAATCCGGACATCACATGCTCATGTGGATGAAACCTCATGTTTTATTCAGTTTCTGCTGTTTTTTCAGACACTGTAAAATAATTTCAGAGAACAAAATGTAGTGTTCTAATTGGAAACTAATTGGTTATTCTTTTAAACTCTGCACTGTACCTAAACCCCTGGATGTTAATATTGCAATTCCAATAAGAGGCACAACTAACCAAGGTTTAAACAAAGTATTTTTTAAGAAGCAACAATAGGTCCATTCACTACAGGTGTTGGTTTCCCTCAAAAACAACGATAAAAGTTAAGTAATATGCAGATAACCTTTTGCTTCGTCCCATATTAGGTGTCAGGCACAAAGCTTGATATACACTATCTTTTTAGGGTCTTAGGAAGTAGGTGTTATATCTCTATTTTTCAGAGGAAAAGTTAAAGTCTTGAAGACCTGAATAAGCTTCACGAGTATGCGCAGACAGTAAGTGACAGAACCGCTGGAGGAACTATACTCCCTTATTTCCAAGCCCAGCTTTTTAATGACTGTCATATTCTTCCTTCTTTTTTTCTTTGCTTCCTTTCTTCCATTTTTCTGAAATATTTATTGAGAATATGCTACAGAAAATTATCGTGGTAATTATTGGGGTCCCTACTCAGTTTGAGTTATTCCCGCTTTAGTACTTAACCATATAGTTTTCTGTAAACTCTTTATGTCTGAATTATTTCACATTACTGGGGTGTCTACTGAGTACAGGGTAACCATTTGGTCAACATCTAATCAACTAAATGTTTTGTTTTTGTATTAACTAACTGGGTCTTATTACGACCAGATATCAGCCTAATTAATGAGTGATGTTATGCATCCCTATCTCAATCTTTTCATTTTCGTGCAAATGTTGAGGAGAGGCCTTACCTGGGAAGCGCAATAAGAGTGTTAATCCACACGTTCTATGAGCACTGAAGGCGATGGGAGAGGTACTTACTTTATTCCATTCTATTCAATAGTCTGTGGCTCACAAGCAAAGCCTCAACCAAGAGATACTGAGTCACGGAACAGTCACCTCTACCTGTGTCACCTCTCCCAAATACACATAAGAATTGCCTCCCTCTGTGGGGAGCAAAGTCAGGGCCAAGTCTGCTTTCTGTCTTGTAAGTCAACAGCCATTACCGCATTAGGCCTGTCCACGTGCACTCTAAGTCCTATTGCAGGTTAGCATGGTAATCAAAAATCAGCACTTGCATATCCCCTTACCTTTGCCTGTTAGGTGGGAAAGGAGACAGACCACTGGAACTTAATTTTTGAATATTTTCAAAGTAGATTTCCTTCTTCTTTCTGTGAACATATTTGGGACAAAGAACCCAGAAGCCTACAAACCAGGGTAATGCCAAGAAGTGACAGAGTGGAAGTAAAGTGACTTCACTTACCTAACCACAGTGGTAATCCGTATTTGCAAAAAGCAGATTGTGAACTCAGAAGCCAGCTGTCAGTCACTGGTTTGTATGTGACAGGGTTTATTGTGCAGGCTAAATTTAAAGAAGCACAATTAAAATGATTTTTTCCCTCTAATCATTGTATAATGCTGTGAGGAATATTCCCTTCCAATCCTGATGTCACTGAAGATATACTCAATAGCTTTCTAGCCACTTTCAGTTATTAAAAATACTAGTAACGTTCAGTTTAAAGCTTTGGCTTCATAAGCAGTATATGCCTCAAATTCTCTCCTCTCCCCAGGCACATGCTGACAGAAGCACTTGGAAGGGGGAAGGCAGGGTCTTCTGGGGTCCCACTCGCTCAGGGTATGTCAAATAGGAGGGCTACAGAAATGTCAGGCCCTGCCTGATTGAATGTTCTCCGATGGCCGCCTGCTGCTGGCTCCCTTGGTCGCCCTTGGTTCTATTGGCCTTCATCCACGAGTCTTCTATGCAGTTTCATTGTTTCCTCATATGTGTTCTCAGCTTCACCTTCTATCGCCTGTGTTATCCAAGAGCTTTTTGGCAGAGAGTTTAAATCTTAGTCTCCCCCTCACTCTGTATGGCCTGCAACTGCCTTCTCAATGTTAACATCTTGCTTATCCGCCATCTTGCTGTTTCACAGCTCATTTTCCCTCTTCTGTATTCCATGGTCTGGAGAGTTGGGGGAACACAAAAGTCTTGGCCAGTTGTCTCCAAAGACTGTCCCTTACCAGGATTACTACGTCACTGGACCTCTACCAATTGTGCTGCAACGTGCTGGGCAATACCCCCACCCCACCCCCCAGCCCACCTTCAGGATTCTCCAGGAGAGGAGTGTTTCCTGGTTTACTAGAATCAGGGTTTTCCTTACACTTGTGGCTTTTCCACGATCTCACTCATTATATTCGGCTGTGTACTGGTGGCAACACCAGCACAGCCTGATGATTTTACCGCTTGGCAATTATCCAACAGGGAGTGAAATGCCAGCATCTCCTTCACTTCTGTGGCTCCCCCACATGAGCTGGGTGAAGCAGGAGAGCAGCTCTTCCTTCGTGCCTCATCTGCAGAGGAGGAGGAACCCTGCTGTGGACGCTGCACAATTTAGAGAATATCTGAAATTCCTTCCCCAGTGAAACACACCATGTGCTATTTCTTCTGAATTTGGGGCTCCTTGCTGAACGGCGTTCACAGCACAAATACCTGAGTCTACTAAATCATGTTTTTAAGAGAGTGATAATGTGAATTGGCCTAAATGGTTACTTTAGTAACATTAAAAATTAAGATTGTATTATTTAGCAACTTGTTTGTCACAAGTCACCAACCATTTCTAATGTGTATTTTGTTGTGTTGTGACCTCCAAAGAGCTTCCTCAATTCCCAGAGCATGTGGAATAACAGTGGCATTTCATTTCATTAGACTACTCTGCTTAATCTGATACCAAAAATATCTCCTTCATAATGCTGTTTAAAACACCTTCAAAATATGTCTGTTTAAATCTCATCATTCTGCCACGGATACTTTTTTAAATATTAATCTTGGTAGTTAATTTTGAGTTACTCATGTTTCCATTCAACCAACATGCAGTGACATCTCCTGTGTAACCAGCACCGGGCTTGGCTGCAGGTGGGGGGTAGGGGTAAACAATGACCAGATTGCTCCGTTGCCCTTTTAAAGTCTGTGTTCTAGTGCAGGGAGTGCACAGCCAAACAAATAAATAGACTACACATTGTGATAAGCAAAGAGGGAAATAAATAAGGTGCTAATTCAGAAAACAATTGGAGACGGGCCCTTTAAATATGGAAATTAGAGAAGAGCTCTGTGATGCAGGGATGCTTTGGCCAAGATGAGAAGTATGGGACAGAGGCAGTCCGATAGTCGATAGTCTATTCCAGGTGTAGGAAAGCACGTGTGGAGGCTTTGTTGTGTGAGAGTATGCGATCTGTTATTCCAGGCAATGGCAGAGGGCCAATATCCCCAGTGCTGACGGGGAGAGCATCGCATAGGGCCTGCGAGGCCCTGCTGAAGGATTTGGTTTATATTCCCAGTTCAGTAAGAAACCATGGAAGTATTTAAACATGGAAGTAAAATGTATTTAAACATGGAAGTAAAATGAAATGATTACTTTTTTTAAAGACCACTGTGCTTTCTCAGTTCAAAACAAATTATAGGAGAGCAACAGTGAGAGCAGCAAGAAATTAAGAGTCTACTGCAATTAAAGCACAAGAGATGTTGGTGGACAGACAAGGATGGTGGTGGACAGACGGAGAGAGATGGATATATAGATATATTATTATATTATATATATATTATATATATTATATATTATAGATATATTATTATATATATATATTATATATATTATTATATTATTATAGATATATTATTAATTTTATAGATAGCAAAGGCAGGATTTGTTAACAGATTGAATATAAGTGATGAAAAAAAAAGTCAATAATGACCTCTAGGGTTTACCAAGACCAAGGGGGAGGAGCTTCTGTTTACTTTTTCATTTTTCCTTCTTTTTGTTGTTGTTGTTGTTTTATGGTTTTGAGGTTTTGGGTTTTCTTGTTGTTTTCATTTGTTTGTATGTTTGTTTGACCACCTGAGTTAGTGGTGGCACCAATTATTGATGATTAAAAGGACTAAAAAGGTAAAACCTGGCTGATAGGGCAGGGATGAACTAACAGTTCCACTTCAGACTTGTTTATTCAGGTGCGTCTGAGACATGTGAGAGCAGATACCAAGTTGATGTTTGAATACACAGTCTGGATCCCAGAGGAGAGGCTTGGGTTGAGATGTCACTGTTGAGGTTGAGTATTCAGATCCTATGTAAAATGACAGGAGTGAATAAGACCATCAGGAGAATGAATAAAGGAAGGTAGAAGCTAACATTTAAATATAAATTTAGAGTGAAAAACATATAAACAGTGAGTACTGGGAGGGAGGAAAAGCAGGACAATCCAAGAAAGGAAGTCCACTAGATATTCATTAAAGGAAAAATTTGTGTTTTTCAACATGGCAATTTTGGAGGAGCTACCAAAATAAACAGCATTTCCCTATGAGTAGGAATGTGGATGAAAATTTGGAAGGCAAACAACATGTATCCATTAAAATTTTATGTTAATTTACATTGAAGGGAAACAGAGAATGAGATACTTTGAACCAAGAGAATGTGGACCAAGGGAAGGACTTCTGTTGTGTGTGTAACCTTTTCACTGTTTATTTTTTAAATCTGTTTTAAAGATAGGAGATTAATGAGATGTTATGTGAAGGTAAACATAATCTAGTAATGAGCAAAATTATTGATGTTTCTGGAGGAAATCCAGGGGTGAACTAGACCAGTGACGTTCTAAGACAGACTTAAGCATATGGTCTAGCTGACATACAAGTATTGATTTATCTTTGATAGGAGAAGGATCAACTTCCTCCCTCATAATGGGATGGAAGAATGCAAAGATTGCTTAATTCCAAGACAGTTTATAGATTTAATGCTACAAAGATGACAGAGTTACCAGTTAAAAACTTTAATTATTTAAGAATGCTCTATCCTGTCTTTTGAGGGCATAGCGAATTATATTATTTTATATTTCATTTATATTTTATACTTACATTTTAGTATTAGGTTGAAATTTCTTTACTCTTAGTATTATGCTCCTTAAACAACTGGAAAATGAGAAAGAAAGGATAGCATAGGTAATGCACAAGCCAGTGTTGATGAAAACAATTTGTTATTTGGCATCTCCCACCTTCTGGAAAAAATGAACGTGTCTTACTGCTACCCAAGCCCAAGGACAACCATCTTCTAAGATGAGTATTGCTTAAAAGGCCAGTTGGGGAAAACTTTATCTTTCAAAATAAGCAACTCTCCTTAAAATAAGAACAATATTAGGTACAGTATAAAATCCAATTACATATACTGATAACTATGGCTCTTGTTTATTGGGATAAATAACATGTGGCACAAAAGCAATGTGTTACATGTATGTAATAAACATATGCAGGCATGTGTCATATATCTGGATATCTATATATACCATGCACATACACATTATGCTATTAGTGTACCTAAGGCTAAACAATGTGATTTTATAGAAATAAATGTGTTAGGGATACTAAATAACTAGCCTCAACTGCACAGCAAGTCCAGGACAGTGTATTACATATGTTTCCTAGGAGTTTATAGTTTTAAGGGAGAGATAGTGAAGTAAAAATTGCTTATAAGACTGTAATCATTCTTCATGAAAGGATATTCAAAGAGCACCTGGGTGGCTCAGTTGGACGAGTGCTAGACTCTTGGTTTCAGCTCAAGTCATGAGCTTATGGGTTATTGGATCCAGCCCCAAACTGCACTCTGTGCTCAGTGGGGAGTCTGCTTGAGGATTCTCTCCCTCTTCCCCTACCCCCGCTTGTGCATGTGCTCTCTCTTTCTCTAAAATAAATCTTTTTTAAAAGGATGTTTAAAGTACAAAAGTCACAAAATACTAAACCTTTCCACATACCTTCCTAGAAGAAATGACCAGGAGACAGATTTTGAAGGATACATACATGTTGTACAGATGTAAAGGAGTCCTAACACATTTTAATAAGAATGACATATCCAAAGTTGTAAGGCACAGGGGACATGGGACAGCTGAGAATTAATGGTCATTCAAAAGTGCAGATGAATGGAATATAGTTGGTTTTTCTCCAAATCAAATTTAGTTCTTTACCATGGCATCTAACGTGTGCAAATTCATTAAATCATGGCAGATCTTAGATACTAAATATCTATTAAGTAGTGAATAGGTTAACTACTAGAAACTGAAAATTTGGTAGATAAAGGCACATGAAAAAATAAATGCACCTTAGTGTCACAAATCCAATGCTGTAGTATTTACACCTATCAAACTATTCTAAATTAGAAAGTTTTGCCGAGCTAGTATACCAGCTCTAAATTCTGTATCTATCTACTGTTTGCTTGAACCATGTACAATCTAAAGATTTGGCCTTAGTTAGCCTCAGTTACTTGTTAGAAAATATCACTGCATTGTTGACAATGATTGTGATATGATGATTGTTCCTTTTCCCAGATTTGGCAATGCGGAGGTTCTCTGGAGATTGTGACTTGCTCCCACGTTGGTCACGTTTTTCGGAAGGCAACTCCATACACTTTCCCTGGTGGCACTGGTCATGTCATCAACAAAAACAACAGGAGACTAGCAGAAGTTTGGATGGATGAATTTAAAGATTTCTTCTATATCATATCTCCAGGTAAATAAATCTGACGCCTTTTTCCTCTGCAAGGGAAAATAAAATTTTAAACATGCTGAAGGTTTGTTTCTACAAATATTGCTACTTTTCGACTAGTTTAAATAAGATGTTGTTTATCACCATAGTAATGCCCAAAATTGTGTTTGAGAAAGCTGCACTATTAAGCCATTTTTCATCTAAAGTGAGAAAGACTACATTTCTCTCAAATGCCTAAATACTCTTTTTTCTTTGTTTCTTTCGTGGCACAAGTTTTATGCTAGAAAAGTGGAGAAAGCAGTACACAGAGAGATCCACATGTATTAGCTCAATTTAAGGAAAAAAAATTTTAAGGAGAAGTAATCTTATATTTCCTTGTTTCACAAATAAACCTGGCTGAGTTGGTAAGAAATGTTGTTAATGTTTAAACAGAGATGCTTTCTACTGACTAAATGATTTCCTGAAGATATAGGGTGGTAAATTATGCAGATATTAAAATTTATGTTTTTAAAAAATATTAAATCACAGTCAATTACTCATTGATATGTGGAAAAGCATAACATATTATAATAAAATATCCTACTTTAGTCACAGAGAGTAGATATGAAAATAAAAGTAAGGGTCGACTATCTCTGAATGGTGGTGCTAGTAGTAATTTCATTATTTTCCTTATACTTTTCTAAATTTTTAAAAATAAAAATTATTTATTTTAAAAAATTCATTTAAAAGGAATTTAAAAGGAAAATACATTTTAATAAAGAATTTTAATTTTTTTTAAAAGAATTTAAAAAGAAAAAAAAATGAGTGAGACAATTCCATACCCAGGTGCTATGATTATGATCTATGATTATGATCTATGATCTTTATAATTTCCTAGAATTTTTCCAACATACTACTTATAAAAATCACCTCTGATAACATTACATTGTTTTTTAAGGAAATGAGGCATTATGAGAAGACACAAACAAAGAGAAGACACAGGGGCCATCAAGATCTCAAAGTTTAGACAGAGACCAAAACATAAATTCATATGATGAGATCCAACCATATTGATAAAGTAATTTTTAAAGTTCTATTTCAATAGTTTATGTTTAGCCATGTGTTCATCAATGCCATTATTATATAGCCCAGAAGAACAAGAACAAAAATTCATGCTCACCTCCTCTTTTTTTATGTTAAAATGTATTACATGGTTTGGAAAAACCAGTTTGGTTTTTAACTGGCATGCTCTAGTTTTTGAAAGTATAGATGAGGCTGTAAAAACTCTTCTTTTGTAGATAAAGAGGCAATAAGCAGTATAAGCCTTCTTATTAAGATCCAGTATTACTATGCAAAAGAAAAATGAGGGCAATGCATGTGTAAATGTGTGATTAAGAAGGATTTTTGTCACACTTTTCAAGCTTCTTCTATGTCAAGAAGCTATTGTCAGGAACTATGTCACGCATAGAAGTATTTCTCTTTATAGTAGAAAGCCAGTCCAGATACTCAGAGTTGAGTTCCGCAAGAACCTGTAAAATTCATAGCAAGGCACTGACATTTATATAACCTTTTCATTTTCTTTTGATGATACTTTCTGAATTCAAATCATTACTTGTAAAAATATATAAACTCAAATATGAAGAAAGAAATGTGTTATGTGTGATTATATAAATTCATATTCAGGAATATAAGTAATTGAGAATTATTTCAACCAAGTGTATTATATCCACTCACAATGAATACTATTTGTAAAAAGTGCTGTGTTAGTCTTTTGTATAATTTTTCCATTGAATGAAAAAGGCAGATAAATGGTAGAACCATTTCTCGAACAGTAATGAAGTGACAAGTGTTAGAGTTTAAAGGGTAAAAAGGAAAGCATGCTAACTGTTTAACTATTGACTTTATGTTGCTCAACAGGGACTGTGTATATTCTGGAAAGTGTAATTTTTACATTACAATAAATATCATTCGGAAGCTTATTGCTCTTAAGAGATGGGCTCATTTAAATCTGGAAAGGTATTTTGGAAACTAGGAAGAGGACATTTGGGGAATATGTTTGAAAACATCTAGGAATTTCCTAATGGGCATTTATGTTTCTAAATGTCTCCAAGACTGTCAGCATTGCTGAACATGGGACCTGCCTGCTGTAGTATGGGCAAACAGGAAAAACCAAAAACACAAAACAATAAATTGCTTCTGTGGAAAAGGAAGGGAAATAAGTAGAAACTAGAGTTGGATGCCAAAAACAATTCTAGCCCTAGGCAGCTTTCAAAGCATCCAAAAATAGATAAAATAGGTTGTATTGGAAAGTCAGGAATCTGTGACTTGTATGATGTTGAGCATTTTTTGAGTGCATAACAATTTTAGTCATTAGTGATGGTTTCTGATACTCTTAAAATCATGGATTCTTTGCTATCATCTAGAATTGTTGGGATTCTATTTTTCATCTTCTTGAGTAACAGGAAAGTTTGTAAAGAGAATGGTTGGTGCGTGGGGATAAGAGGGGATTACATGCCTGCACATCTGCACTTAGACTTACATCCTTTGCTCTAATATACGTAGACACACACAAACACACCTAAACTCTAAACACACAAACACACCTAAACTCTAAACACACTCTAAACAACACACTTTAGAGTTTTATGAAAAACTCTAAAGAGCTTATATCGAGTTCTGTGTAATTCTCTAGAACTTCCTTAATCTGGCTAAGAAAAATTGTTATAATTCTTTCTAGGGAATAATATATATATTTTTTCCATGTATCTCTTAAATCTCTTAATATCTATCTGTATCTATTGACTGAATGATCTATCAATCTGTTTTCTATTAATTTGCCCAAGTGGTTGGGCATCTTTTGTGAGGGGACTCTCACTTTTTACACCAGAGCTTCTATCACGGAATCTTATTCTCCTCTAACGCAGTTGCTCAGAATGTGATCTTTAAGTACTGAGCCTTTATAAAATGAATTCTGACAACTTTGCTTCCTTTCAATATACCCCATAAGATACTCCATACCTACTTTATTATTTGGTTTCTGCTAGAGCTCTGTGCTGAAAAAACCGGGTATTCTTTCTCTCTCAAAAGTGTATGCTCTGCAGTTTTGATATCATGGCCAATCCATTATTGCCATGCACCATAGTGTTTTATGTTTATTACTTGTCTCTGTATCCAACGACTTGTAGTTACTGTGTTTAGCAACTTTCCTGTCACTTTGCAGTCCTTGAAACACTATGTGTTAAATAATTAGAAGAAACAGTGAATGACTAAATGAATGCACGTATTTTAAAAGGAAGCCACTTATGTTTCCTCTTTTCTACTGAATTCTCTATGGATGTCTGTTCTATACCAGGGAAACTCACAAGAATTGCAGCAAATTGGGAGCCTTTGCCCCATTTCTCTGATCTAACCCCTGATTAAGGACACAGTGATATGAGAGAGATGAAAGGTGCCCTTCATATATCTGCGATGTCATGCCACTGTGTTTGCCATCCCAGAAGAAGGTCCCCTTGGCTTACCTGTGTTCTCAGGGTATGATGATTACATCATAATTATGGGGGCACACAGTAACACAGTCTTCCCTTCCAGGACTAATATAAAATCAAACAGACACAATTTAGGTAGATAATAACATTCTGTAATAGAGCAACCTAATACAGGAGCCCAAAAACTTGAAACAAGATTACTTTTACACATGTTGATTTTTATTTTTCTCATGACCCCCCATTAGCTTAAAGTTACAATGGGATGTATAAGTAACTATGTATGTGAATTACCCTTCTCTGATTTTTTTTTCAAAATATTTGCTCTATGTCCTAATTGTCTTTGCCCGTGCTCATTAGCCATTGGCAATATCGATAGAACTGGCAGTGTCTAATTATGTCTCCCAAACAGATGAATAAAGAGTAGAAATACTTTGAAATAGTGTTGAAGAACACGTTTCCAACATTTTAGTTTGCTTTTTGGCTGCCTTTTTTAGGATGCAAATACTATAGCATCATTGATTTTTAAAGCCCTGCAGGCTCTTAAAGTCTGAGGCAGTTTTTACTAGTAATGGGGCTGCTGTTTCAGCTTGAGGCAATCCAATTGTCCAAGCGAATTCTTTGAAATGAAGTGATGTAAGCAGAAACCACTTTTCACGAGCAACCCACTGTAAATGGCAACATGTTTTCCTAGTGGTCACAGGTAAAAAGCTTAAGAACTTTAAAGCCGAGTGTAGTCAAAACACTAACCATATATTTGAAATGCTGGCTCTTCTATAAATATTGATTTTCTTTTGGGGGCAGTAGATTTCTAACTATTTATCAGTTGACATGGTGAGTAGAAGCAGCTGTCCTTATATAACCTCCAGTTGTTCTTCCTTTTCTTAATGGACAACTTGTGCTCTTGTTTTGAACAGAAAAAGCAAATAGAAAACAGAATTTAAAGATCCCCAAAGCAGACTTTAAAGATATTTGTAATGTAACTGGGAAAACAGCTTATTTTCCTTTGGCAATACCACAGCGTTTTGATCTGTATTCCAGATAAACAGAAACCACACATTTAGAAACACAATCCTTGAACTTATTTTGAAGGTTAACTCTGTTTGCTAACCTTTTAAAAATACTTTAGAAAAATCAGTTCATCAAAGGCAGCCTTTGTTAGCAGCATCTTTGGATCATTATTAAAGTTTAAGAACTGTATTCATTTCTATCTCCTGCAATTTTTATCTATGAAATACAAATGTCTTTCAACATGCTGATTTTTTTAAAGATACAATATTTAATAACCAACACTTTGAATGTAGGGCCTAATTTCTTTTGTAAGTCATAAAAATGTGGTTCCAGGCTGATTCCATAAGCACAGGTTTTAACGTTTCCCACAAAATGTGCAACATGCAGGGTTTTTTTTTTTTTAATAATCCAGGGATATCAGTTTTTGGTTGGGTAAACATGAATTAATCTGAAATGAGTATAGCAATTCTGAACATAAAGTACATTGAACCTATGAATTTTGTATTTTTATTATTTAATAAACACTTTTTTCAGCACAATCAACCATGGTATCACTGAGTAAGTATGAAATAATGAGAAAAATTTAAATCACTTTAATATGCTATATTGTAATAACATGTAATTCACTTATCTGCTTGATACCATGAAATGCTAAATGTGGAAGTAAGGGAGGACAGCTATACTCAATGTTGTTGGTAAGTGGACAGGCAACCATTTTTCCTTGCTATGGTTCATTAAACACATTAAGTCCCATGATCTTTACTATGTGCCAGGTAGGGGGGATACAAACACAGAAAAGATGCTGCCTTTGTCTTGAAAAAACTGTCTACATCACATTTAATTAGTTTAAATGAAAAACAAAATTAAGCGCTTAGTACATGGGGGACACACCGTCAAGATTCAAAAGGCTTACTGATGTGAACCACCTACATTTTACTTAATTTCTCTTTCTCACTCACAAGCATCAAAATCAAATTAATCTCTAAGTCCTTTCTAGTGTACCTGCTAAGTTTTCTCAAATCCTTTCAGTTACCCTCATTCTTCCAGTCATCTGCATCCAGAGAAACTCCTGATTATCCCGATGGGCCTCCAGCCTCAAAGCTTGCCCACTTTTTCACTTACTTTTACCATATTGCTGGAGGACACTCCTAAAACTAAATTTCATTTGATGCCTCACTTACCTAACAGCCTTTTAATGATTTACCAGAAAGTCAAAAACCCGAAATGTGGGCAACACAGCCCTGTGTGACGTGCCACTCACCCAGCCTTGTGGCCTTTCTTCCAAATGTTTTCAGTCCTAGTTTTCCACGTGCCATGCCACCGGGTGGGACTACAAGTCAGGATGCTCCCTCCAGCTTTTAGGTTTCTGCATATGTTTAAAATAGTATTTGATGAGTTAATAGTATTTGATGAGTTAATGGATGAGTTTACCCCTGCATAAAGTGCTATCATCATCCACGTGCATTCATCATTCACGGATCAGATTTATGTTCCTTTCCCTGAGAACTCCAATGGTTTTCGCGTGTTGGAGCATTTATGCATTTTTAGAGTATTTATTCCCTCCATTAAGCTATGTGAATAGAGAAACTATATCTGGGGAGTTTTTTTGTGTATTTGGTTGATTGGTTTTTAGTTCATTGAGCTCAACTTTTTCTTACTGTATTTGTCAGAGGCAAATAAAATACATGTTTCAATCACCACTGTTGTCCCCCCTTCCCTAAAATAAATCTCTGTTAAGCATTTGATGTCCATACTTCAAATCCTTTTCCTATGCATTTGCATACATATACAGACATATATACATATATTAAGTAAGTAAAATCATATAATATGTACTATTTTAATTTCCTTTAACTATGTAGTATGTCCTGTAATATTTTACATATAATTCACATAGGATTATATCATTCCACTTTGCAGCTAAATATTATTATATTGCATTGATATATTAAAACTTATTTAATCATACCAATAATGACAAGCATTTGTCAGGTTTTAGTTGTCTGTTATTATAAAAAGTTACAAAAGTATTCTTGAAACAATATCTTTGTGAACCTGAAGGATATTTCTGAAGAACATAGCAATTTAAGAGAGAGAGAGTTGGTGGAAAACTGCCTGGATTAACTCAGATCCTCATTCCAAGTTACCCCTCTGTATTTACTTAACCTATCTATACTTAGTTTTCTTACCCTAAAATGGGAGTTATAAAAATAGGGCCTTCCCCTAAAGTTTTTGAGACTTAAATGAAAAATGATATATAAAACAATTAATACAATGCTTAGCAAATATTAAACACTCAATTAGTGTTAGATATTTGTTATTATTAGTTAGATATAGTCATAGAAGTTGGCTTATTAGGTCTAAGAATATGTGCATTTATATTTTGGTAAATGTTTTCAAAATTTCCATTCAAAAAGACTATAACCATTATCCCACCAGAACTCTTGAGTCCTTACAATGTGCTATCGCGACTATAGATTTTCAAGATTTTTTATTTTTGCATATGTATGTGCATGTGCACACATATGTGCATATTTATTTATATTTGCATATAGATTTACATATATATCTAGTTTCTTTTTTCATATTGCTACTAGGAATGAACATCTTTTTTCATTACTTGGATTTCTTCTTTTTATTCATATCCTCTGTTCATTTTACTTTGGGATATCTTTTGCCCTTTTATATATTCATAGATCTTCATGGATTCTGATAACTAATCTTCTGTATGTTATATACACTGCACATGTTTTCTTCCAGACTATTACACATATTTTAACAATTGATATACAAAAAGATATCTTAAAAAAGAATAATTGTTGAAGGGAAATCTGACTGGTTTAGCCTTTATGGCTTTAAGGATTATTTTTCGTTAAAACACGCCCCCACAATCCTATCCCAAGCTTGACAAATTTAAAATGTGCCAGAAGTGTTTGTTAAGTGAATTAAGTTTAGTAAAATGCATGGGATTTTTTTTAAGAATGTAGTGATCTTTCTGGGAAATAATATAAGCAGAATGCCATCAGATGACTCTCTTTATGGGAAGTATTATCATCTTTATCCATGGAACATAAATAAAAATATTAGCTTCAACAGTTACATCAGCTTTAGCTAATCAGCTTTAACAGTTATAATTTTAAATAAATCTATTAAATAATTATATCAGTTCCCATTACAGAAATTCTTTCCAAGTATGTTGAATTATATTCATGGTTCATAAAGTTAATAAACAGATGGTATAAATTATGTTTATTGAATGTTATGAAAATACTGAATTTGAACAGTAAAGGTGTATCATTGTATCCTGAGTCTTTAATTAACAACTCAGAAGCTCAGATAATTAGCCCCTCAAATAATTTTATTGTTACCAAATCTGGGTAGTTTCTAGAGTGAATAAATATTACTTAAATTCTAATACAGATTTATTCACAGAATTATCAGTACTTTCTAGGATTTAGATACCAAAATTATTCATACATTTAGTTTCTGCTTCTTCAAATGAAACAGATATAGCTCTAGTTTAATCACTGTGTGTGTACATGCGTGTGTGTGTGTGTGTGTGTGTGTGTGTGCAACCTCTGCAATGTTCTGAAATTTCCAATAAGTAAATCCTACCCCATGAGTTGGATGGTCATGATTAATTCTCATTTCTTTAAGACGTGTTCAACTAGGCAAAATAGGAAATTACAATGTTTTTCAGATTTGTGTAAATGATCAAGAACACTTGTGTAAGAGTGGATTTTTACTGTCAAGAGTTAGCTAAGAGTTTTTTATTTAATGTAAGAGCATTAAATATGGATCAAGCGTGATCCAGGTGCATACAGAGGCTTCATTGTACCTAGTTTCATCCTGTCGTCTTCAGAGTGCCCCAATTTCATTACTTAATTTTAGCATAACTAAAATTGAACAGCTTAACACTTATATAATCAGTTGCACTAAATTTCAATTCTAACTCTTAATTGAATGGCTCATTGACACTCAGTGGTAGTCAGTTACATAGTTATTGATGGTCAGATGATTACAAATTATGTATTTCTTATTTCAAATACTCTCAGGCTCAGTCTCCCACATTAGGTGTTCTGATAGATTATCTTTGCCTGGATTTCTATGTTATCAGCATCTTGTCGCTATTTTAAATAAAATTTGAGTTCAATTCTGTAGTTACTTATTTACATATACTCTCTGAAAAGTGAGCAAAGATAACATTTAGAGAATAAGGAAACAATCTTTTCTAGATAGTAGTAATGATAGTAGGTGGATTAAACTTCTCAATGTGCTAAATTGAAGCTCCTTAAAATAATCTTTTACAAAAAAAAAAAAACAAAAACAAAAACTAGCCACATGCTTGCCTACCAGATATCAAACACTAATGACAGATTACCTCAGCATCCTAATACTTTACAGTCTTTTGGGGAGTAGCTCCCCTGTAGCATGTTAACACAAATTGTCTAAAAAATAAAACCTCAGGATGTCTGGGTGGCTCAGTAGTTGAGCGTCGGCCTTTGGCTCAAGGCATAATCCCGGGTCTGGGAATCAAGTCCCTCATTGGGCTCCCTGTGAGGAGCCTGCTTCTCCCTCTGCCTGTGTCTCTGCCTCTCTCTCTGGGTCTCTAATGAATAAATAACATCTCTTTAAAAAATAAAATAAAAAATAAAAACTCTATGGTTAGTAGTTATCTTTATCCAGCGGGGTAGAAAGCTAAAGAGCTTTGCAGTGAGTCCTCGGTAGAAAAGAATGTGGGGCAATAGTTATAGGCCAGGATGTAAAGGTGAATTAGGAAGACAGGGCTAGGGCTTTGCAAAGGAAAGTGGAAACAATTTCTGAAAAGTTAAGATGCCTATTTGACAAATCAGCTTGTTGCCTGCTTTTACCAGAAGCAGCACTGATATGAAGTAGTCACTGTTACTGTGGGATTGTCACTGCCTTAAGGGCAGGTGACTCGATAGCTGCCTATAAGCCACCTGATGCAAAAGCTCTACTTTAGACCATGTGCAAACCTACACTTGGATTCATTAGCACATAGTCAATGAAGTAAGTACTAACTCATGTTTTAATTGCAGGAGACATGAGTCAAAATTAAGAGATTGTTATATTTTACAAATAGATTTAAAGTGACAAAATAATGAAAGTGAAGAACTCAGATTAGCATTCATCTTTGGTTAGTTAGGCCTAGCAAGTAAATTTTACTTATTTATTTATTCAGCAAGAAATTTTAAAATAATACATATTAGCAATTTGACTTAAGAATATTCTAAATAAAAAAAAAAAAAGAATATTCTAAATATATGGAAATATTGATAAACGTATCAAACATTTAAACCTTTATAATTTATACAGCTGAAAATAAGATAAATGAAGTTATAGTGATGGTGTTCTTATGACTGAAAGTTATTGTCAGAATTGCTATTACTATATGAGCTCCATAATGACATTATTTTAATTTTTAGACTATTCTATATTATAAATTTTGTGCATTTTTGGTGTGTCATCTCAACAAAATTTGAAAACAGATTAATTAGGGATTTTGTACAACTGAATAATTTAGGAAATTCTATTATTTCAGCATTAACTATATTTCCAATAAAAAATTAACATTGGAATTAGAGAACATAGATCTCAAATGTCTGAATAAGTTATTTGATTGATCAAAATGAACACCAAATTGGATGTAGCTATATGTAACTAGCTTTCAATCTATATAAACAGCAGTGGAAGGAACGGGGGCTTTGATTGGGATATAAGGTAAGAGAAGGTGCAATGTTTTTACTAAAAAGGGATATTATGTGGAAGAGCTTAGACATTTGTACAGATTCGGAAGAGAAGAAATTATAAGCAGATAATTTTAAGTCCTTGATCAAGAAGCTTTCCAGAAATACACCAAATTAATTTGCAATGCAATGAGCCTCTTATCTTTGGAAATATTCAAATAGAAGCTAGATGTCTGTCTTTTAGAGATGATTTAATGAGAATTGAATAAGAAGTTGGATTTGATTTCTTACCAGATCTTTCTTACTCTAAAATTCAACTATCAGAGAAACTTATAAATTAATGGATAAAAACACATTATATTTATTAGCACCTGGTTTAAATAAAAAAAAACAGATTTCAATTCAAAATGAAAAACTTCTAATATATTTTTCAACCATGACACAGGAAGCCTTGAAGAAAGGTAACTATATATACTCATTTGATTGTTTGGGACAGTCATGGTGCATGTTTGATATCTGGGCATAATTATTAATTGTGTCCCCTTTCACTCACAGCAGTGTCCCGATTTGAGCAATCAATTATTTAGTCATTCTGCTTATAAGGCATTGGGTAAACTGTATGTGAAGGGACTGTCTCTGGAAGGGGATAAGTGGACTGACAGAGATGGCAATCATTATGGCATTGAGTGGGACATAGACTTTTAGGCAGACAAATGCTCATCTTAACAAAATCTAGAGAAAATCCGTAAGTGTTTTAGACTTTTAGACTATCAGTCTCAAGTAAGTGCTCTAGCTCAGTGACTTCTCTGACACCCAAAATAAATGCCCTTCCTTGAAATTTTATCTACAAAAAGATAATTAGTTTTTGAAAAGCTATCTCTTTGAAGATACAATGATGTCACCAAATTCTGATTCATCTTGATAATGTGTTTGCCAACATCTTATTAATTCGTGTGATTATATTAAGATTACTTTTTCGGGATCCCTGGGTGGCGCAGCGGTTTGGCGCCTGCCTTTGGCCCAGGGCGCGATCCTGGAGACCCGGGATCGAATCCCACGTCGGGCTCCCGGTGCATGGAGCCTGCTTCTCCCTCTGCCTGTGTCTCTGCCTCTCTCTCTCTCTCTGTGACTGTCATAAATAAATAAAAAAAAAAATTAAAAAAAAAAAAAAAGATTACTTTTTCATATGTAGTAAGTTTAAACTTTGCAAAATAGAGCATAAACTTATTCAATTTCTTGGTTACACCAGATACAAAAGAAAAATTGTGCTGAAATACATATATGAAATATATGTAGTGATATAGGAAGATATATTTTTCCACATAATAAAATGTATGCATGCATATATATATATATATATATGCCTATGTATGCTTATTACATATGCTTATGTTCCACCTGAGAAAGAATATATATATATACACACACACACACACATTTATATGCGTATGTATATTTTTTCCAGATTCACAATTGTTTGGGACATACTAATTTCAATCTGATTTTTTGACTGTTTAATATATTATATTTTATCTAGCAATAATAAAACTTCCTTACTTTTAATATATTGGAAGGTAAAGCCATATAAATTCTCATTTTGATTGAAATATCCTTTTTTTTAAACATTTTCTTTTTTTTAATATATATATATACATATTTTTTATGATAGTCACACAGAGAGAGAGAGAGAGGCAGAGACACAGGCAGAGGGAGAAGCAGGCTCCATGCACCGGGAGCCCGACATGGGATTTGATCCCGGGTCTCCAGGATCGCGCCCTGGGCCAAAGGCAGGCACTAAACCGCTGCCACCCAGGGATCCCATGATTGAAATATCCTTAGAGGTTACATTATAGGTTACAATCTGATAGCAGATTTCCCTACACATTTGAAAAACTAAGTAGACATGCCATAATAAGATTTGCCAGCACCCTTCTTTCCAAAACTAAAAAAGTTCTCCTATAAAATTTTTGTGATCTAGACAATTATGAAATCTTTCTCCAGAGAATATGTGTAGCAAGCATCCACGCAATTTCTGACTCCTGCCATTAAAATCCTGTGGCATCTATTGTAATTTATATTCAGTCAACCCCAAAATTGTAAAATGACCTTTCCTTCTTACTGTTGTTTATTTCTGCCTGATAGTTGCACTGCTAGTGGACATCTTGATGCTTGTATGTTCAACAATAAAACAGATGATTTGGATGAAATATTATCAAAATCAAGTATTTCCCATAATCATGAGTCCTATTTCTGATGGAGTCTATATAATATAAGAATTAACTATTATTTCTGTGAATACTGTGAATCAGTATTTGAAAAGTAGACATTTTCAGGAGAAATTATATATCAAGTTTAGATTTTTCCCTGTCAAATCTGTAAAGTATACAATTAGAACATAATTTATTATCTCAAATTAACAGTTAACCAATCTAGAGTCTCCACCTTTGACAATGAAAATATAATTTCCTCATTGTCAAATAAAATAAGAAAAGTTGGAAGCCAGTGCTGATAGGCTGAAGAACAACTGAAGGAGATTTTGCCTAGGCTGTGCTCTATGTTATTGCATTGCACTTTCCTGTGTTTGGAGTCACTGTATTTTGTTAACAAAGAAATAAACAAGAAAGCAAAGCAATGAGATGTGGGTTTCTTGCCAGGCTTCTTAGCGTAGACTCAATAGAGATGTTGCCCAGAAATGGTCATTTGTGTCAGACACTACAGTGTACTCACGGCAGCTTTTTTCCCCATGGTTGCAGCAAAGAGTAATAGAGGAGGGTGGTAGCCATGTGAGGAAAATTACATATATGTGATCTAGTAGGAACCATGGCATGAAAGCTGTGTTTTATTTGTAAATATACTAGCATCTTCTAGCATCACTCTCCACAAATTTGATTTTAGTTTTTTTTTCTTATATTGAAGTTGAACATGATTCAGAAAAGTACACAGTTTGTAAGTACATAGCTCAATGGGTTTTCAAACCCCAAACACACCTGTGTAACCAGCAGCCAGATCAAGCACTAGAACATTCCAAAGCATCCTACTTCCCCTGTCCCTAGAAGCGCCTCATGCCCCTTCTGGCTACTACCCTTCCATGAATCCTGACTTCTAAGATCATAGATTTGCCTGTTCTTAAACTTTATAGAAACGGAATTATACAGGATGTGCTCATCTGCGTCTGGCTTCTTTTGCTTGACATAATGTTGTGTAGATCAGCCATTCTCATTGTTATGTAGAATTCCATTATGTGACTACAACACGTTATATTGATTCATCTTTTTGTTGATGGGCATTTGGGTAGTTTCCAAGTTTGGAGCTATTGTGAACACTCTTGCTATGGGATCTTGTGTACTTGTCCTTGGATGAGCTTATGAATGCATTTATGTTCGTATGGCCCTGGGAGTACAACTGCTGTATCATAAAACTGGTGGTTTTTCTTTTTTCTAACTATGGGTTTTATTTTATTTTTTTTATTTGAGTGTAGTTGGCACATAATGCTACATTGGTTTCAGGTGTACAACTTAGTGATTTGACAAGTTATACATTATGCTGTGTTCACCGCAAGTATAGCTGCCATATGTCCCATTACTTTGTTATTACAATATCGTTGACTGTATTCTTATGCTCTGCTTTTTATTCCCATGACTTTCTCATTCCATAACTGAAGACTTGTATCTCCCTCTCCTATTCACCCATTTTGCTGAACCACACTCCCCTCCCCTCTGGCATTCATCAGTTTGTTCTCTTCATTTATTATTCTGATGCTGCTCTGTATTTATCTTTTTAAAGATTCCATTTGTGAGTAAAATCATGTGGTATTCCATTTTTTTCTGACTTATTTACTTAGCATGATTTTTTGTAGGTCCATCCATGTGTACGTCAAATGGCACAACCTCATCCTTTTTTATATCTGTGTAATATTCCATTAAGTATATATACCACATTTCTTTCCCCATTCATCTATTGATGGGCACTTAGGTTGCTTCCATATCTTTGCTATTGTAAATAATACTGGAATAAACATAGGGGTGCATACATCTTTTCAAGTTAGTGTATTCTTTCATCCTGAGTAAATAGTCAATAGTGAAATTACTGGATCATATTGTATTTCTATTTTTAATTTTTTGAAGAACTTCTATACTGGTTTCCATAGTGGCTCTACCAATTCATATTCCCACCAACAGTACATGAGGGTTTTTTCTCCACATCTTCTCAAACACTTGTTGTTTCTTATCTTCTTGATTTTAGGCATTCTAATAGGCATGAGGTGTTATCTCATTGTGATTTTGGTTTGTATTTCCCTAATGATAAGTGCTGTTGAGCATTTTTTTTCATGTGTCCATTGGCTGTCTGTAGGTTATCTTTGAGAAAAATGTGTATTCAGCCCCTCTGCTCATTTTTAATTATATTTTTTGTGTATGTGTGTTGAGTTGTATGAGTTCTTTATATATTTTGAATATTAACCCCTATTGGATATGTCATTTACAAATATCTTCTCCTATTCAGTTCATTGTCTTTTTGTTTTGTTGATGGTTTCCTTTCCTGTGCAGAAAATTTTTATTTTAATGTAGTCCTAATAGTTTATTTTTGCTTTATTTTCCATTGCCTTAGATGGGTCTATGAAAATGTTGCTATGGCTGAAGTCAGAGAGATTATTACCTTCTAGGATTTTTATGATTTCAGGTCTCACATATAGGTTTTTAGTCCACTTTGAGTTTGTTTTTGTGTATTGTGTTAGAAAGTAATCCAAGTTCATTCTTATCAATGTAGTTGTCTAGTTTTCCCAGCTATTGAAAAGTCTGTATTTTCCCCATTGTTTATTCTTGTTTCCTTTGTCATAATTAAATGACCTTATAAATGTGGCCGTATTGCTGGGCTGTCTCTTCTTTTTCAGTGATCTATGTGTCTATTTTTGTGCCAGAACCAATACGGTTTTGATTACTACAGCTTTGTGGTATATCTTGAAATCTGGAATACCTCCAACTTTGTTCTTTCTCAGTATTGCTTTGGCTATCTGCGGTCTTCTGTGGTTGCATAGAAATTTCAGTATTATTTGTTCTAGTTTTGCAAAAAAAAGAAAAGTGCTGTTGATATTTTGATAGGGATTATATTGAATCTATAGCTTGCTTTGGGTAATATTGACATTTTGACAATGTTAATTGGGATGCCTGGGTGGCTCAGCCGTTTAGCACCTTCCTTTGGCCCAAGGCGTGATCCTGGAGTCCCGGAATTGAGTCCCACATCGAGGTCCTTGCATGGAGCCTGCTTCTCTCTCTGAAAAATCTTTCCATTTGGTTGTGTCATCTTCAATTTTTTTCATCAGTGCTTTATAGTTTTGAGAGTATAGGTCTTTCACCTCTTTGGTTAAGTTTATGCCTAGGTATTTTATTCTTTATGGTGCAGTTGTTAAGTAGTGTTGTTTTTACTTTTTCTGTGACTTTTTAGTATATAGAAAATGTTACAGATTTCTGGATATTAATTTTGTATTAATTAATTAACCTGGTATTAACCTTGCCACTTTCCTGAATTAATTTATTAATTCTAGTAGTTTTATGGTGGAATCTTTAGTATTTTCTATGAATAGTATCACATCATCTGCAAATAGTGACAATTTAACTCTTCTTTACCAGTATGGATGCCTCTCAATTCTTTTTCTTGTCTGATTGCTGTGGCTAAGACTTCTAAAATTATGTTGAATAAAAATGGCAAGAGTGGGCATCCTTGTCTTGTTCCTGACCTTAGAGGGAAAGCATTTTTTACCATTGAGTATGATGTTAGCTGTGTGTTTTTCATATATGACCTTTATTATCTTGAGGTATGTTCCCTCTAACTCCACTTTATTGAGAGTTTTTATCATGAATGGTGTTGAAACTTGTCAGAATAATTAAGTAGAAATATAACTGGATATTGTGGCATCCTTAGTTTGAAGGATTCTGATTCACAGTAGGAAGCTGTTTCAGGATGCAAACCATCTTTTTATCCTTCAGTCCTTTATAATTTTATCCCTGATTCCTGGTACTCAAAGTTGGTAGTAGTCAGGATTTATTATTTATTTGTCTTCATTCCCATTTTCTATTACAGCATAACAAATTATCCCCAAACTTAGTGGCTTAACACAGAACCTTTTTTATGTCTCGTGATTCTTTGGGTCAGGAGTTTAGGCAGGGCTCAACTCAGTACTTCCTCTGCTTCATCCGGTGTTGACTGAAGTCACTCAGCGATATTCAGCTGGCACTTGGCTGGTCTGGAGAGCCCAAGATGGCTTCTCTTCCATGCCTGGCACCTTGCCCTGATGGCCGAAAGGCTGGGCTATGCTAGGATGGTCAACTGAAGTGCTTATCTGTGGCTTCTCCGGCAGAGTGGTCCTAAGGTACTCAGATAACTATCAAGGAGGCTCTAGGGAAAGCTTTAGAGCAAATGCTTCCAGAGGGCAGGGCAGAAGCTGCAAGGATTCTTATGAGTGAGACCTGGAAATCCCAACACGCCTCCTTTAGCCACATTCTACTAGTTAAGCAAATATTCAGAGGAAACAAAACCAAAGAGAGATTTTATACTCTCTCTCTCAAAAGAAGGAACAGCAAAGTATTTGTGATCATTTTTAATGTGTCACAATCAGACCCCCTAAAGAATATTCAGTTAATCCTACTTTTGGTTCATGGCTAAGGCTTATCTATCTATCTATCTATCTATCTATCTATCTATCTATCATCATCATCATCTATCATCTATCTATCCACCTATTTATTCTCTTAATCCCCTGTTCTAGACAACCATTTTAATTAGTTTAATTTGTATATTTATTTGAATGTTTTGCTTGAAAAATGTACCTTGTTTGGGGTCAATTTATTTTTAATTAGCATAAATGCCGCTGAGTTATATATCCCCATTTTTCTCCATTTATCTTCTTTCTCTCTCTCTTTTTATTTTAAGATTTTATTTACTGATTCATGAGAGACACAGAGAGGCAGAGACACAACAGAGGGAGAAGCAGGCTCCATGCAGGGAGCCTGATGTAGGACTGGATCCCCGGACTCCAGTATCACGTCCTGGGCCAAAGGCCGACACTCAACTGCTGAGCCACCCAAGCGTCCCTTCTCTTTTTTTTTTTTTAAGATTTATTTATTTTAAAGAGAGAGCACAAGTATGAGAGGCAGAGGGAGAAAGAGAGAGAATCTCAAGCAGACTCTGCCCTGAGAAGGGAGGCCAAGGTTGGGCTCCATTTCACTACCCTAAGTAGTGCACTACCTGAGCCAAAACCAAGAGTTGAATGACTTCACCACTTAGATGCCCCTTTTTCTTCTCATAAGATAAACGTTATGATTTTAACACTAATTCCTGATTTCTAAGTATACATCTATGTGCTGCAAAGCCCTCAATGGTGGGAATCCTCTGCATTTCAACTATTAGTCCTTTCTTAGATGGTTATCCAAAGTAGCTCCAACTCACTGCCACCATTAACTTATTAGTTTCCTCAGCAAATAATATAAAATATTCACTGTGTGCCAACCACTGTTCTAGGTACTAGCAACATACATTTTCTTATGGACTCATATGAGAACGAGGAGGAGGATTTATGTCCAGGAGCAAAGTCTCTGGGTCACAGAATTTTCTCAAGTAGTAGTTTTGCAGAATCTAACAAATATCTTCTCCCAGATGCTTATTTAACTTTGTAGGTGGCTTTTTAATTAAGTAAGATATTTAAATTTTTAAATGTCTCCTTATTTTGAATATATAATACATTCACATACTTCAAAAATAAAAACAATATAATGAGGTCAATATGGAGAAATCTTTTTTTTTATTTTACATATTTTTAATTTAAGTATAATTAGCCTACAGTTTAAGGGTATTTTCAAGTGTACAACATAGTAATTCAAGAATTCTGTGTATTACTCAGTACTCATCATTTTAAGTGTAGTCTAGTCATCATCTGTCACCAAAAAACATTTTCACAATCTTATTGACTATATTCCCTATGCTATATTTTTCATTTCTGTGGCTTATCTATTTTGTAACTAGAAATATATGCCTTCTAATCACCATTTGTCAATGTGGAGAAATCTTGAGCCAAATTAATTTCCTCCAACCCAATTTGTCTCCCTCACTTTGTCTTAATTTTTCCTGCATCCTTCCAGTGAGAAATCCTTAATTTTGATATAATCAAATTTATTGATTTTTTTTTTTTTTTTGGTCTGCCTTTTGGTGCTCTTGAAGATCATTTAGTAAACATTTTCTAGGTCTTTTTTAGTTGTTCTTTCTTTAATATTTTGTTACTTTAATATTTTTATTATTGTTATTAGATATTTTATTGTCTTTATTTTATTCTCAACCATTTCTTTTTTATTTTGTTTTGTTTTGATTTCCAAGATAGCTAACATACAGTGTTATATTAGTTGCAGGTATACGATATAGTGATTCAGCAATTCTGAATTCACTTTACTCAGTGCCCATTATAATAAGTGTACTTTTACTTATTATTATTTTTTTTTTATGATTGTACTCCCCATCACCTCTTTCACATATCTTCCCACCCACCTCCCCTCTGGTAACCAGCACTTTGTTCTCTATAGCTAAAAGTTGGTTATTTGGCTTGTCTGTTTTTTTGTTTTGCTTCTGAAATTCCACATATGAGTGAAATCACCTGGTATTTGTCTTTCTCTGACTTATTTCACTTAGCATTGTACTGACTCCATCCATGTTGTTTCAAGTGACAAAATTGTATTCTCTTTATGGCTGAGTAATATTCCATATACCTGTGTATACATGTGTGTATTTACATATGTGTATACATATATGTGTATGTGCATACATGTGTGTATATGTGTGTTTACATACTAATATATGTATACACACATATGTACCCCATCTTATCTGCTCTTCTATTGATGGACACTTAGGCTTCTTCCAAAATGTAGCTATTGTAAATAATGTTGCAGTTAAACATAAGGGTGCATATATCTTTTTGAATTAGTGTTTCCATATTCTTTGGGTAAATAACCTAGTGGCGTGATTCCTGGTCATACAATAATTCTGTTTTTAATCTCTATACGTATAGTTTTCCACAGTGACTGTACCAGTTTGCATTCCCACCAATAGTGCATGAGGGTTCCTTTCTCTCCACATCCTCAACAATACTTGTTGTTTCTTGTGTTTTTGACTTTAGCCATTCTGACAGGTATGAGGTAACATCTCATTGTGGTTTTGATTTGCATTTTCCCTGATGATGAATGATGCTGAACATCTTTTCCTGTGTCTGTTAGCTATCAGTATGTCTTCTTTGAAGAAATGTCTGTTAATGTCTTCTGCTCATTTTTAATTGAATTATTTTGTATAAGTTCTTTATATATTTTGGATACTAACCCTTTATTGGATATGCCATCTGGAAATATCTTCTCTCATTCTGTCAGTTGTCAGTTTTGTTGGTTGTTTCCTTTGCTGTGCAGAAGCTTTTTATTTTGATATAGTCACAATAGTTTATTTTTGCTTTTGTTTCCCTTGCCTTACGAGACATATCTATCTAGAAAAATACTGCTATAACTGATGTCAGAGAAATTACTATGTTCACTTCTAGGATTTTTATGGTTTTAAGTCTCACATTTATGTCTTTTATCTATTTGAATTTATTTTGGTGTATGGTGTAAGAAATAGGTCCAATTTCATTCTTGTACTGTAGCTATCCAGTTTTTGCAATGCCATTTGTTGAAGAGGCTGTATTTTTCCCATTCCATATTCTTGCCTTATTTGTCAGAGATTAATTGACCATATAAATGTGGGTTTATTCTGGGCTCTCTATTCTGTTACATTGATCTCTGTCTATTTTTGTACCAGTACTACATTGTTTTGATTGCTACAGCTTTGTAGCATATCTTTAAATTTGGAATTGTGATGCCTCCAGTTTTGTTCTTCTTTTAAAGATAACTTTGGTTATTTGGGACCTTTTGTGGTTCCATACAAATTTTAGAATTATTTACTCTAGTTCTCTGAAAAATTATGTTGATATTTTGATATACATTGCATTAAATCTATAGATTGCATTGGATAATATGGACATTTTAACAATATTTGTTCTTTCAATCCATTAGCATGGAATATCTATCAATTTGTGTCATTTTATATTTCTTTCACCAATGCTTTATTTTCAGAGTTCAGGTCTTTCATCTCCTTGGTTAAGTTTATTCCTAGATATTTTATTATTTTTGGTGCAATTGTAAATGTAATTGCTTTCTTAATTTCTCTTTCTACTGTCTCATCATTAGTGTATAGAAATGTAATGGATTTCTCTGTATTGATCTTGTATACTGCAACCTTACTGAATTTATTTATCAGTTCTTATAGTTTTTTTGTGGAGTCTTTTTGTTCTCTCTATATAGTATCATTTTATCTGCTAATGGTCAACATTTTACTTCTTTCTTACCAATTTTGATGTCTTTTATTTCTTTTTATTGTCTAAGGACTAGGACTTCTAGTACTATGTTGAATAATAGCAATGAGAGTGGACATCCTTGTCTTATTCCTCATCTTAAGGGAAAAGTTCTGTTTTCCATGTTTGAGGATGGTATTAGCTGTGCTTTTTTTCATATATGGCATTTATTATGTTGAGGTATATTCTCTCTAACCCTAGTTTATTGAGGATTTTTATCATGAATGAATGCTCTTTGTCAAATGTTTTTTCCATGTCTATTGAAATTATCATATGGTTTTTTCCATTCTCTTGTTGATGTGATGTAGCACATTGATTCATTTGTGAACACTGGACTAGATTTGCATCCCAGGAATAAATGCCACTTGATCATGGTAAATAGTTTTTTTAATGTTGGATTTGGTTTGCTAATAACTTGTTGAGGATTCTTGCATCTATTTTAATCAGAGATATTGGCCTGCAGTTCTTTTTTGATAGTATTTTTTGATAGTATTTTTATCTAGTTTTGGTATCAGGGTAATACAGGCCACATAGAACGAATTTGGAAGTCTTTCTTTCTCTTCTATTTTTTGGAATAGTTTGAGAAGAGTAGGTATTAGCTCTTTTTTTTTTTAATGTTATTTATTTAGGTAATCTCTACAACAATGTGGGGCTTGAAGTCACAACCCTGAGATCAAGACATGCATGCTCCTCCAACTGAGCCAGCCAGACACCCCAGTATTAACTCTTCTTTATTTATTTTTTATTTATTTTTTTTTAACTCTTCTTTAAATATTTGGTAGAATTTGCCTGTGAAGCTATCTGGTCCTGGACTTTTGTTTGTTGAGAGTTTTGATTATTGGTTCAATTTTGAATCAATTGATCTGTTCAAATTTTGATCTGTAATTGATCTGTTCAAATTTTCTATTTCTTCCTGATTAAATTTTGGGAGGTTTTATGTTTCTAGGAATTTATCCATTTCTTCTAGGTTGTCCAAATTGTTAGCATAAGTATGTCTTGTTTTTACTAACTTTAAAACCATATGCAAAGGATACAAATTTGCTTTGCTATTTTTAATAGATTAAATCTGATCTTGGTCCTCTAGATGTTTTTTTTTTTTTTAATTTTTATTTACTTATGATAGTCACAGAGAGAGAGAGAGAGAGGCAGAGACGTAGGCAGAGGGAGAAGCAGGCTCCATGCACCGGGAGCCTGATGTGGGATTCGATCCCGGGTCTCCAGGATCGCGCCCTGGGCCAAAGGCAGGCGCCAAACCACTGCGCCACCCAGGGATCCCGGTCCTCTAGATGTTGATGAGCAGTACAATGCCTGAAGATTTATGTTTTTACATTGTGCTTATTTAAATGACAAATGTCAAAAAGCTTTTGTCAGGCTTGGCTAATGCTATCTCAGCATCTTTTGCAAAGCTCAGGTGTGGAGATAAAGTATATTCATTTTCATGAGAAGCCCATGGCCTTCCTAAAGGTATCAATCCTCTTTCAAGTTCTATATTTAATGGGTTAAACTAGCATGGCCATGAGAAAGAAAATAAGTTGCAGAGAAGGTAAGGAAGACTAGTAGGCCAGTCCTGACCCTGAAACAGAAAAGGTAGGAATGGATACAAATGGTTCTGGTGACAGAGCAAAAGTAAGGCCACGCATTGAAACAGAGTGATCCTGGGGCTGACTGTTCCCTGGACATAATGTGGTCACTTGGGACTATCAGCTGGGAATAGTGGGTGGGAATACTTCAACTCTGCTTTAGTGCTTTGGACATGACCTCCAGAAGTAGTAATTAATTTCCAACAAAGAGATTTAAACTTATTTGTGACACATTTTAACCTGTTAAAATTGTTTGCCTCATTGTTATTCCTGTCTCTTTATAAGAGACCCAACCACCATCCTCCCTTGTGTCCTGAAACTGTGGTTCCACTGTAACCAGACTCTCCACTGTCTCATCTCTATGAGGCCAAACCCTGACACATATTAGCTCCCTGTAAAAGTGGTTGGGTAAGGAAATAACAAGTGTTTCCTATTGGAAATCTTGGACAAATAGTATAGGAATATCCTCATCCCTGAACATAAGCCTCAGAAATGAGCCAGGCCAGCCTCACAGGAGAGCAAGCTGCCTCAGGGCTCATGGCCATGCCAGAACAGAAAGCTTTGCTTTTGTTCTTAATATGATACACAATTATTTAAGGCTATCTTGAAATACCAGTCTATAACACTTTATTATAATAACCTTAAATAAGATGCCACTGTATCAGAATCTGCCTTTTATTTTTATTTTTTATCCTTTTAGATTTTATTTATTCATTCATGAGAGACACAGAGAAGGGCAGAGACACAGGCAGAGGGAGAAGCAGGCTCCATGCAGGGAGCCCGATGCGGGACTGGATCCCCGGTCTCCAGGATCACACCCTGGGCTGAAGGCCACGCTAAACCCCTGAGCCATCCGGGCTGCCCAATTATTAAATTTTATAATATGATTATTACATGTAGAAAGAGTCAAGCCAATAATAATGATAATAATAATTAATAATAATAATAAATACAAGACTGCTAAATTTGAATGTAGGATCGGTAACCAGAATTCCTCACTTACTTCTCCATTAAAGTAACTGATTGGGCTTCTCCAGATTCAGGCATTCCAATTCCCTAAACGTAAATGAGGCAGAGTCTTGAAGGCAAAAGATCGTTTGACTGTTGGCACTGGTTTTACACTTTACAGTCTTGGAACTGGATTTCCCTTTAGCCTTATTTCTGTAATTTACTTTTAAAATAAGGTATTTCCGGGGCAGCCCGGGGGGCTCAACGGTTTAGTGCCACCTGCAGCCCAGCGCCGTGACCCTGGAGACCTGGGATAGAGTCCCACGTCGGGCTCCCTGCGTGGAGCCTGCTTCTCCCTCTGCCTGGGTCCCTGCCTCTCTGTGTGTGTCTATGAATAAATAAATAAAATCTTTAAAAAATAAAATAAGGTATTTCCTTTTCGTTATGTGTAATTAGTAGATAGTAGAGATAGTAGATCAGCTGTACCGGCAAACTCACTCCTGTGGTTCTGGCAGTGTGGGCCCAACCAGCCAAATGAGCGTCACCTGGCAATTCAGAAACAAACTCTGAGGCCAGTGCCCAGGAATCTGTTTAAAAAGCCTCCAGCTGCTTCCAATGGGCACTGAAGCTGAGAAGCACCGCAGTAGCCCCTCTCTGCTCCACGGGCGCCAAACACCCCTTGCCTGTCAATAATGCAGTTTCAGTCTTCATTCCAGACCCACTTTTATGGAACTGAATGTTGGTGTATCCTCAAAATCCATATGTTGAAATCCTGGCCCCCCCAAAATGATGATACTGGGAGGTGGAGCCTTGGGGAAGATACCTGGGTGGTGAGGACTGAGCTCTCATGGCTGAGATCAGTGCCTTGAATCAGGAACCTGGAGAGCTTTCAGGCTTTCTTAAGTCTGTCATGCGAAGATACCACGAGAAATTTGCAGTCTGAGACCTGAAAGAGGCTTCTTACCCGAGCCAGACCCTGCTGGCCCCCTAATCTCAGACTCCAAGCCTCCACAACGGTGAGAAGTAAATGTCTGTTGTCTCTAAGCCCCCACCGCTCCCCCGTCTCTGGGGCCCTGCTATGACAGCCCTAAGTCTAAGATCCCACCCTAACAGAATCTACATTCTGACAAGCTCTCTGGTGCTACTGGGGCTGTTAAGGCTTGAGAAACGCTAAAATCTAGTAGAAATTGTTCAGGCTCATTTTTATGTTCTCTGGTTAACCTTCATGTTGCTCTCTGGACCTGGAAATATCCATTGCACAGGTTCTTCCAACATTGAGCCCCTTCATTCTAAAATCGAATCATTAAGCTTTATGATTACTCCATACAGAAGAAACTCCAGCCCCCTCTCCTCCAAAATGTGACTTCCTGTCGAATTTAAATGTCAGATAAACAACAAATAACAGTTTAATGTTAGGGGCGTCCTGTGTAATATTTGATACTTGGTACATATTTACACTGATACATTTGACATCCTATATTTTTACTGCTACATTTGGCAACTCTACACATGGCTCAAAAATCCCTCCAGAAACTAGTAATTTCTTGCAGCAATATGGATATTTGCTGAAACAGCTGTATCTTTTTAAATGGCAATTTTTCAGTTCCTTTTGGACAAGACAGAAGCTGAGATCCTGGTCTCTACCCTCTATTAAGCCAGCATCTACATGACTTTGTTTACCTACAAAAGATGTCATTGATCATAGCCTTATAAAGTCAGAATTGGCCTTAAAATGCAAAACCCTTGCTATCCAACAGTTGTCAGGACAGACATCAGATTAACTATGAAAATAGAATAAAAAATCATCCTTTTTGAAAACATTCTCCAACACGCAAAATTTGGTGTCAACAATTCTCTGCAGGGGGTAAACCTTTCGGGTGCCAAGGGCACATATTGCAGTGAGGTCATTCTGGCTTACCCACCAGGAGTCCTGTTGCTTTAAATTTGACACTCTGCTGGGTCACTGCTAAAGGTTCCTTTAGTCTTGGGTATGGTTGGTCATACCTGCTTGGCACAGTTTTTTTAGGTTAATATTATCTCTGCTGTAATCTGTGTTGGGAGATTTACAGTGAAATGTTGGTTCAGTGCTGGGGAGTAACTAGGATACTTTCCTAAGGAAATCTCTTATCGGTTGTCCTTGGGCCCTGCTCTATGAGGAGATGAGGTGTAGTTTTATTTGGATGAGAGTATGGGAAGAGCACTCTTTAATTTCAACAATATGCACTCTGTCTCTGTTCACCAAGTTTCCAGAACTTACATAAAAGACCTTAATCAGCAAAATCATCATTGCAGTTTAAACTCTTACTACAGGAGTACTGTTGACATATATAATTTGTGGGTTCTACTGAAAGTCTTAACAGAAGATATTTAAGGGATATGCTGTGAACAATGCACTCCTCTGTATATTTAAAATCTATTTTTTAGATCCAATTAGAATGTCAGAGACCTGTAAATTTGATCATACCACTTTGGCAGAATTGCCTTTTCTGAATTTTCTTGTTATGTTTTGCCTTCAAATTTTATCAATCATATATAGTCCATGCGTTTTGTTTTGTTTTTAAGATTTTATGAATTTGAGAGAGGGAGCACAAGTGACGGGGAGGAGCAGAGGAGAGGGACAAGCAGACTGCACTGAGCAGGGTGCCCAATGTGGGAATCGATCCCAGGACCCTGGGGTCATGACCTGAGCAGAAAGCAGGCAACCCACTGAGCTACCCAGGTATCTCAGTCCACGCATTTTGATACTCACTTTTTTTTTTATTTTGCTGACCCTCCTTTCGTCTTTAGTTTGACACTTACATTATATCAATTTATATTTAATTAGGGATATAGTATAGAGGACTTGTTTTTATTGTGAAAACCAGCCTTAGCATGCTAAAGAGCAGTTTGAAGAGAAAAACAAACTAAACATCCTTGTACCCAACATGCTATTTAAAAACTAGAGCAGCCCGGGTGGCTCAGTGGTTTAGCACTGCCTTCAGCCCAGGGCCTGATCCTGGAGACCCGGGATTGAGTCCTACATTGGGCTCCCCACATGGAGCCTGCTTCTCCCTCTGCCTGCATCTGTGCCTCTCTCTGTGTCTCTCATGAATAAATAAATAAAATCTTTTAAAAAAAAATAATAAAAATAAAAACTAGGTACTGATTGCACCTTAAAAGCACTTTGTGCCTTTTCTTTTTTCTTTTTTTTAGATTTTATTTATTTATTTATATATTTGAGAGAGAGAGACAGAATGAAAGGGGAAGGGAGAGGGAGAAGCAGACTCGGCTGATCACAGAGCCCAGTGTGGGGCTCAGTCCCACGACCCTGAGATCATGACCTGAGCCGAAACCAAGAGTTGGATGCTTAACCGATTGAGACACCCAGGTGTCCATCTGTGCCTTTTCTTAACTGCATTGTCTTGAGGGTCTTGCTGTTGGAGTTGAATGCTATCCTCAATTTTGTGAGAGTCTTTTTCTTCAACCCGTGCCAGTTTTTACCACATACATGTTTATTTGCTTGTTTTTGATCTTTTTCATAACTGGAAGTATTTTGTAAGTATTCTTCTGGAACGTACATTTTAGCTCAATATGGTGTTTCTAATATTTATCCCTATAGTTCATTTTCATAACTGTCTAGTGTTTTTTGGTATAACTGTATCATTAAGTGTTTATTCCTGCTACCAAATATGGATATTTGGATTGTCTTCAGTTGTCTCTTATTGCAAATAGTGCTGCTATGAACATTCTTTTACAAAACTCCTGTTGTACAGGTAGCCGAGATTCTCTGGGGCTTGCTACTGAAAGTGTGTGGTCCGTGGACCTGCGATAGCATCACCTAGAGCTTATTACAAATACCTCACCTTAGAGCCACTGGATCAGAATCTACATCTTATTATATCGCTCTGTGGCTATTAAGCTTTTAAAAGCACTAATCTATGGTATAGTCTTAGGGGTGAAACTACTGAGCAAGTTCAATTTTTTTTTAATCAGATAAATCTTTGTGTTTTTCCAAAGTTGTCTCACCAGTGGATTACTGCCCACAAAGTTCCCATTGATCCAACACCATCACCAACACTGGTATTTTCAGGCTTTAAAATAGTGTAACATGGAAATGTTTTTATATTTTGCTGATTATCAGTACTGTGTAAAAATGCAATTGATATTTATGTATCAATTTTCCATGTGGTCATCTTGTTAATGAGGTTGAGCATCAATTATTTGTTGGCCATCAATATTTCTTCTTAAAAGCTTGCTTATAATCTTGTTAATTTTTAAATGTTTGATCTTTTATTGATTTTAAGGTATTCTTTGTTTATTCCGTCTACATTCTTTGTTATTTATAGATATTGAAAATATTTTCACCCAGTTTATGGCTTGTGATTTTAGTCACCTTAAGTTTGATTAATTGAAGGGTTTTTAAAAATATAGTCAAATTTGGGGCACCTGGAGGGCTCAGCAGTTTAGCATCTGCCATTGGCCCAGGCCGTGATCTTGGAGACCCGGGATCGAGTCCCCCATCGGGCTCCCTGCCAGAAGCCTGCTTCTCCCTCTGCCTGTGTCTCTGCCTCTCTCTGTGTCTCTCATGAATAAATAAATAAAATCTTTAAAATAAAATTCATCAATCTTTTTTTAATAGGTAGCAGGTGTATTTTTGCTATTGGACTTGGTCAGTGTGGTTTCTCTGGACATCTAGTCTCCCATGTTTTTGGAAATAGAAGCCATAGTGAAGTTCTCATATCTAAACCTACCACCCCCTTTATGTCTTAGCTAATTATTTCCTGTCAGGAATATACAAACAACAACAACAACAACAACAAAGCACTAAATGAGAAACAAAGATCACTTAATAGAGCCAGGCAGATCTAGTGTACCCATTCTGATAGCAAGATTCCAGAGAAGATACAATCTTATCTAGGAACCCAGTCAGAGGAAATTAAAACACACACAGACCCGAGAGCAGAAAGAATGACCAGCACATGTTCACTAACCACAAGCAAGCAGGAAATGCTAAGGAGATAAGAGCCTCTGTTCCTGCTTGTTGGGCCTAAGAAACCCACCATTAGATAACATGCTCTGTGAGTATTAGGGGCTGATCCCAATCAAATTTGCAGTGCCTGCCTCCACAGCTGGAGGTGGAAAAAAACCACAAAGGCAATGGAATTAATATAAAATTCTCATGTTCCCTCACCTGTTGGCCAAAGTGAAAATGGTAAAATTAAGACAGATATTAATAATCTCCTTCCCCCAATATATGCATGTTTTCTTTTCTATTAAACCATATGCTATGGTCAAGTAAGAGTGAAGGTAGTCTGATTCCCAGCTTCCTCTGCTTCTGTGTATCCAGGAACCAGTAGTTTGGGCATTCAACTCTTCCAGAAATCTCTGAAATGTATCTCAGTAGGAATATTAATTTTTTCACTCAGACCATTCCACACCATGGATTAAAAATTCACACCTTACTCTAAACCCCACTTGACATCAAGTTCAGCTGTGTTACACATTATAGCTCACATGACATTTTATGGGTTCATAAAATGAAATGACCTAAAGTATGACCTTAAATAACAAGTATGACCTAAATTCAAACAATGTAATCTTATCCCTCCCCTTACCATAACTCTCATTGTTTTTAAATCCTCCTCCCTTTCTAAAAATGTAAGTTCAAAATAATTGCAATACACAATATTTTTTTTCTTCCACAATCCCTTGTCTTGGCTGGAAGAGTGGCAAGGACGAAAAATATGACAAAAGTAGGATTGAAGTCATTAACATGCCTGGGCACCTTGTTATTTTGTCATTAATGAGGACTTAAAGAAAAACTTAGAGCTCATCATAAATATTCACTTTATAACACTATTTCGTTATTAAAATGAAATGCAAAATAAAACTTTAATCAAGGCATTGGCTACACATGAGACAAAATAATGTAAGGTTTTGAAAATGGAGAGAAAATATGTGGCAAGATTTTGATAAGGTTATCTCTGAAATAATCTATGGTAGGAAAAAATCTATTAAACAACTACAATTATTTAATTTAGAAATGTCCCTGTAGCTCTATTTTTCAAAAATATCATTTTCATTACAAATAACAACTGCTCTAGAAATTTAATGAAAATACATTTCTAGAAAGTTTAAAGAAAGTGAAGATATAATTGAATTTTGACAATGTAATCTTTATGTGTTATTTTTTATACTCTGAATGTTACCTGTCTTTATCAACAACTTGGAGTCTTACCATGTGAACATCTGTCCCCAAGTAGTGAGAACTAATTTGAAACACCTTTAATTTTGTCTTTAAAACTACAACATCTAGCTCTTGGAATAAGTTGATAGCTGCTTTTTGCTACAGAAGCAGAGAAAGGTAAATGTGTTGTTTATGAAAGAGACAGGAGCTCTGGAGGCAAATGCCTAAGGCAATCTTCATTAAGGAAGACATTCATTTGACTGGTTTGAACAATTTAAACAGCAGCTATGTGCTGTCTCTATGTGATCTATTTTGGGTTTCAATGCAGGAGTAGTGGGTTACATAATTTATTTTATCTTATGGAAAATATTTAAAATTCTTATTTCTTGGGTTTAGCATTCAAAATACCATGTTTCTCATACTTGGCTAACAGTTTTGTATCTTTATATATGCTCTTATTTCAGCCCAGAATACCCTTATGCTTTATTCATCTGAAAAATGCCTTCAAAATCTTGTTCAACTCTTACCTTTGTGCTGAATCATCTCCTATGATACTTTATCTAGGTACCTAAAATTGCATTTATAACTATGTGCTTTTCTTTGTATCTTTTACTTAGGAGATCCTCAAGGGTGAGGACTTTGATTTGTTCATATATCTTTGCCCAGTACCTGGCACAAATGCTATCCTGTATGTGCACAGGAGAATAGACAAGAGGTTGAATGAATGAATGAATGAATGAATGAATGAACAGATGAATAAAAATAGTGTTTATTGATTCAAGCACATTTAACAAATGAATTTACAATTTGTCTAATTACCCAATACTTTCCAGCAAATAAATTGCTTCAGACATTATGACCTATGAGAAAAGCTAGTGTTTGGTTATATTAAAAAGAATTAGGTTCATTGTTAAGTGACTATAAATATGAATTTTATATATATGTGTGTGCGTGTGTGTGTGTGTGAATGTAGTGTTAGAGACAAAATAGATAGCTTTCTATCTTGCCACGTCTAGAAATGAGGAACATAGACACAGACTTTGTAGCTAGATAACCCAAGCCCTGATTTTACAAGACTTCTCTAGTTTTGGTAAATCCTTGACTTTTATGGAGCCGCAGCAGCTTATCTATAAAATGGGAAGGATGACTTCCTCCTAAGTACCCCCACAGGAAACCTGAGGATCTAATCAAATGAAGCTCTGCCTCATGGTTTACAAATGAGATATCTTTTTTTAAAGTCGTATTCTTTACTGGACCCAAATTTCTAGATGCAGAGAATTCAAACAAACCAGCTGAAGGGCTTCTTTGTGATAACACATTTGCCTTTTCTAGGTTCTCAGCCAGCATCAGAGAGGCCCCCCGGGCTGGCTTGGGCTGCCTTCCTGGTGCTCACACTCGCACTCATCCAGAGCTGCGTCCTGTACTTCCCTCCCCCAGGGCAGCTTAGTGGTGAGGTGTCTGTTGAAAAAGGGGAAATTTATGAAATGATATTTCAACCTACAGGCAAATGCAGAAAATTCATTAGTCTTGTTTTTATCTGACAGCAGAAGGAAATGAAAAAAGTAAGGAATCTATTTAATCACACATCTTTCCAGAGCACATAGTTGTGTTCTGTCCTTTTAGCAGCCTTCCTACTTCTCACAGTTCCCTTTCCTAATTTTTCCCAACCAAATCAATCACTCCATTGCCGACGCTTCTGTAGAATTGCTCAAACCTTGGATTTAAATGCCACAGTGCTTTGCAATGATCTGTTTGTGAATCTGCCCGGACCCCAGGCCCAGCCTCCAACAAGGGAGAGTTTTAGGAAGCTTATCTTTTCCTTTTCGTATTACCAAGACCTGCCGGGCTCCTCGCTTAAGACTTAGTAGGGCCTCAAGAAATTCTGACTCTTGAAAAATGATACTGTTCTAAACTTTCCTTTCAGACCCATTAGTATTAAGTATGCTCTGAGGGGCAAGGAAAGGAGAGGGCTTGAGTACATGGCAGAGAATAGAGACGTTTGGGAAAAGGAAAGCCACATGAGTTTATTCTTCAGAAACTATGGTAATAATGGAAGGCTGTACAGCTGCTTCAACCTGGTGCTGAGCAAGTGAGGGTTTTTCGCCTGCAACAATGCTTTCTAGTCACATGGATGCATTTATGGAAGGGATACAGGAAAGAGAGGGCTTCTCCAACAAAGGCCATTATGAAGAAGGGTTCTAGAAGTCTATTATTAAGCTTAACCTCCTTGCTGCTTGGGCATTGGAAGGAGTCAGCTATAAAACATAGGAACCTTGCTTGTGAGAGAGAAATGGATTTTATTTGTACAGAAGGCAGAAAAATCTCAGCCTCTGAAAGGAGAGGGGAAAAAACTGGAACAACATAAAAGAAGTGTGATGTCTTTGGAATGATGACATTATGTAAGGTACTCAAGATAGGCGTAAGGAGTTTAAGCAAGCCCTGGGCTGGAAGAAAATCAGGTAGTTCTAATCATCTGACAATAAACTGAAGTTGTAATGAAATGTATATGAATAATTTTTGCTGTGAAATCTTGAATGAATCCCCCTCCTTTTAACAAATGTTGAACATAAAGTCATACTCCTGTTCTCATTCCTGTTACCCCGTAGAGGTAAGTAAAGGCAAGTAAATAAGCAGGTAGGATACAGTTGAAAAGTAGGGTGCAGGCTGGAAGAATGTACAGCTGGACACAGAGGAAGCCTTCGGAAAATAGTTTTAGGAGGTCAGAGCACTCTTCTGAGTGAAGTGATTTCTACGCAGAGACCTGAATGATGAGCTGAAGGTAGCCAGGGAAAAAGGAGACTAGTGGGAAAATGGAGTTTTTCCGACAGAAAGATTAAAGTCTGTCACTGTAGAGAACTAAGAGAAAGCAAGATGCTTTCCAGGAGCTGAAAGTGAGAAATTTGATATGGTTGGAAGAGTTACACAGCAGTGAAGAATTTATCTCACAGGGCACGGGTGCCATTGAAGAACCTAAGTGGAAAGTGAATTCATTTTATTTTGAGAGATCTGTCTGCTGTTAATTTGGTAGAAGAATTGGAGTGGGCATGAGGTTGGAGGCTGCAAGGTGTCCTGTTCTCCACCAAGGCTCAATGCTGTCGATGGCCTAAACTGGTATAGTAGTGAGAATAGAGAGGTGTACACAAAGTCCAGGAATAATTCGGAGGTGGATTTAAAAGCTTTAAAAGCTTTAAGTTCTGGGGTACCCGGGGTGGCTCAGTGGGTGAAGTGTCTGCCTCCAGCTCAGGTCGTGATCTCAGGATCCTGGGATTGAGTCCTGCCTGGGGCTCCTGCTCCAACAGGAGGGGAGCCTGCTTCTCCCTGTACTTCTCCCTCTGCTTGTGCTCTGTGGCTCTCTTACATAAATAAATAAAATCTAAAAAAAAAAGGCTTTACATTCAGAGAGGAAAGAAGTCAACGATGACTGTGAGTTTTCTGATGCAAACAAGTGGGTGGATGGTAATTGCTTTTGTTTGAAATGGGGACCCCAAGGAAAAGTTCTGGTGCAGGGATTGTGGGGGCTAGATGTGAAAAACCACATTGTTCACTGTGTCATATTTATTTACAGCTTAAATTTTTCCAGGGCTGAAAATGCTTCTAGTTCCAATTCAGTTTAAAGGGTGTTTATTGATTTCTCGGACATCAGTGAATTATCTCGGTGGATGTTATAAGAATCCATAATGAACTTACAGTGTGTAGAAGGCTACGGTATCCTATGATTTTTCATAAGTGCAGGCAGAAAAAAAATTCTCAAGATAATAGGAGTAATGATTTCAAAAATTTGAGAATAGCTTGAGGAATCATATCTTGAACATTAGTGGAATGAAAAAACATCTTATTTCTCTGTTTTGGCAAAGAAAATCTTATGGGGATCTTCTAGAATGTCATTTGTAAGGATATAGAATGGAATATTTAAACATTTTATGAAAGAGCCGAAAAAAGAAATGTCCGTGAGGAACCATAACAATGAAAGTTCAAAAGCAACGGAAGTGGTGGCCCATGGCCCCGCGCTGGGCAGCGCCCGCCTGCTGTCTGTGGGGCCTTGCCAGGTGCTGCAGTGCAGGTGAAGGCCTTTGGGGGGGGGGGGGGCGGTTACCTGCCTAGATTCTTATCCAAGCAAAGACACTAGATGAACTGCATTCGTTAAAACAAAAGGCTGGTTTCACAGGAAGCATCCACTGCCATTTGCAGATTTGGTAGGACAACAACTCACTTTTTCTTTTAACAGGGAGAGATATTCATCATTTTAATTTGTCTAGGAGAAGGGGTAAGCTGCCACTTGCCTTTACAGGAGCAGAGGGACTGATTTACCACCAGAAGGAGTCGGCTCAACACTGACATTTTGAAACTTTTTTTGGTGTTTCTTTCATAGTTAAGCAGAGATATAAGGAATTCATTGCTATTTCAATTGAATTCATAATTAATATTATAATATGAAATAACAGGGGAAAGTAGGACAATTTTCTGGAAAATATGACTGTGTAATTAGAGACTTACAAATTTCTTTACTTCCTTCAATGAGTATGTTCAACAAATGACAAATGCTAAACACTATTATTTTGAAACGGAAAAATATAATTGTATTTCTCTCAAAGAACAAAGCTTTCTAGATAAAGAATTTGTGCATTTAATGCACACTCGAGCTACTGGCTAAAAAGAATCACTTTAATCACTAAACCATTTTATTTGATCATTTTAATAATTCATATTTTATCATAAAATGAATGGCCATGTGGGAAATATTGAAATAAAAAATATTTTTAAAAAGACAATGAGGGACCCCTGGGTGGCCCAGTGGTTGAACCTCTGCCTTCGGCGCAGGGCGTGATCCTGGGGTCCCTGGATCTAGTCCCACATCGGGCTCCCTGCGTGAGCCTACTTCTCCCTCTGCCTGTGTCTCTGCCTCTCTCTCTCTCTGTGTCTCTCATGAATAAATAAATAAAATCTGAAAAAAATAAAGACAATGAGAAATAACTGCAGCTTTAATACCAATAATAATTGTTGTGAACATTTTATATATATTATTCTAATCTCTAGATAGAATAAAAGAAAAACAATTAACTTACATACCTTGAACATTTTCTCATTCAGAAATTATATTTATACTTCATTAATTATGACTGTATTAGATTAGATTATGTAGATTACTCAAAACTATTCAAACTCTAATTACTAGA
Organism: Vulpes lagopus; assembly: GCF_018345385.1. Classification (NCBI taxonomy): domain Eukaryota; kingdom Metazoa; phylum Chordata; class Mammalia; order Carnivora; family Canidae; genus Vulpes; species Vulpes lagopus. The sequence goes on from NC_054834.1 coordinate 80,446,486, forward strand.
ATTGTAGGCCATTTTAAATATGCCATAAGCAACATAGAAATGAATGTCTTGGAACTAAATCTTTGCCCATCCTTAGTATAAATCATTAGAAGGTAAAATATTGAGATAAATGGTAAAATAAAAGAACTAAATTTTTTCATAATCTGACAACTTCCTTTATGCCTTATATCACCTTTAAGTCTACATTTATGTCTTATAGCGTCTGTTCATTAATTATCTACTTGGTACTTTAATTCGTTAGAAAGCCTTAGGGATTCTGAGATGAATAACGTATAGATAATGGCTGTAAAAGAGCATACATGCACAGGATGAATGACAAATACATTATAATACCGAAGGGCTGAATAACAAGAACGGTGGATTGAGGAATGGAAGGCCAGCTGCGTTCAGAACTACCGAGCACATCTAGAAGTCTAATTGGTTAAATTAGCTCTCGCTGGGTTTGGGATTAAAAGAACTGATTGTGAGGGGTAACTGGAATGGATGGTGGTAGAAATATTTTAAATTAAATAAGAGGTGCAGTTTGTGAAGTCAAAAGCAATAAACTTTTTGTTTCTCTTTTAAAAGTGGCCCTCTCCTGGCCAACCCTTCAGGAAAACCCGAAAGCTTTGTCAACCCAGGCACAGAGCCCGTGCGCTCCCTCGGAGGATAACTGCTGCACTCTAATGAAGGATATTCTTGGCTCTCATTTTGTTGAGACCACAGGGGTCAATTTACATTTCCAATCATCAATTGGGTTTATTTCACGTGTAGAACTTCAGCTATTAAGCACCAAAGGAATGCAACATTACTCTATAGGGGGAGCATTTTGTTTAAGGTGAGGTTATATTTAAGGGTGCTTTTAAAATTCAAATTAGAATTTGGAGATCCTGGACAATTTATTTTGTAAGCAAACTTAATAAAACAACTAGTTTTGTCCATATAATTGTAATGCTAGAGAATGGTCAAATTTATTTTTTGATTAAAATTTCTTGGGAGTGATTACAGCTTGGCATTCAGTTGTTTAAAATGTTAATGTCCCACTATTTATTACTAAAGGAACTACAGTGAAATTATTTCAAGTTAACAAAGTCATTACCCCAGAATGGAACTTCCTGATGCCAGGACTTTTTGGTTCACCTAACCGGTAAATCCCTGGGGCAGGAGTCCCAACTGGCTCAGGATATTGAAGTTACTTTCTGGTTTGATGCTTTAAAAGCCATCTGGGTGGGACGCCTGGGGGGCTTAGTGGTTTAGCGCTTGCCATCAGCTCAGGGCCTGACCCCGGGATCAGGGATCCAGTCCCACATCGAGCTCCCTGCATGGAACCTGCTTCTCCCTCTGCCTGTGTCTCTGCATCTCTATCTCTCTGTGCCTCTCATGAATAAATAAATAAAATATTTAAAAAATAAAATAGTGATGCATATTAACATTAGTTCAGTATGAAGAGGTATTACAATTCCACACCAGATAAATTTAATTTGGTTTTCCTAATTCCAAAGTAATATATATTTGCCATTGAAACTGTAAAAAAAAAGTATATGGAAGATAATTGCTCTATGGGTAGATTATAGGGAGGGAGTTAAGGAAGAGGGTATTTTAGCTGTATTTATAATGTTTTATTTTTTAAAAAAGAGATCTGAAGCTAATATGGTAAAATGTTCGCTTTTGTTACACCTAGATTTATAGGTACATAATTTAATTTCTCTATATTTTAATACTTAAAATTTTTATATCAAAGTATTTAAAACACCCGTGAACCCATGAACTCACAACATAGGGTACTCATTCAGCATTTCAGTGTTTAGCCTTCCAGTCTTTGTTATATGAATAAGCAAATAAATATTTTGTTGCAAATGTAGAATTATAATTTTTATATTTTTCTTTGAAAATATTCATTCCCATAGAAGATACAGTATGTTATCAATTAATATACATTATTGACATCATTCTGTTTCATTAGGCATTTTAGCTAGTTTTTGTTTTTTTCTGTCACAAGTTACTTTTTGCAGTATTGATTTAAGTGGTACCAAAATGTCTTACCAGAGTAGAAAGTTAGCACCAAATTATACTCAGAATGACTAACCTAAAATCTTTGCTAACTTCATTGGTGAGGACTTGCCCATTGTTTTCATGAGATCATTTGTTTTTCCAAATGTGGAGTTCTGTTTCATTTGCCCACAATTTGAATGAAACCTTTTCTCACAGAGATTTGTTTTGATCAGGTATGATGAAAATGACTGTCAGAACTCACGGATCCCTAGAAACAGGCACAACATAGGGGAGCCACTTGGGGAAAGACAGGAGGCAGAGGAAATGAGGCAGTGTGTTAGTACAAGAGCCTCTGTTGTGATTTCCATGGGACAGAACAGGCACTTCAGGGTGAGCAGGACTAGGATTAACTATTTCAATGTTTTAATCAGGCTCTAGTATATAGGGACTGTCCCTTGTCATCTGGTACCTAGCTCTGGGTGGTTAGGGTAAGTGGATATCTGGCCCCTGGAAAGCCCTATAAAAGTGTGGGAGCACTATAGAAGAGGTCACTGGGCTGTGGGCTCTGTATTGGTTGGTTTACACTTGACAGGAATGCTCCCTGGCAGGTTGCTTAATATTTCCAGAAATAAACGGACTCTAGGAGGGTCAGTCCATTAAAGGTCAACAAAGTCCCAGATGTTAAAGAATCAGAATAAAGAAAATAAAAGGCATGGCTAATACAAATTGCTATTACATATGATGTTTTTAATGAGTGAGAAGTACATGATGCACCTGAGGACTAAGGTAATTGGGTCAAAGATAAGATGGTTGTGAAAATTATTCATTTATTAGGCAAATATTTTCTGAGCACCTACCACACACCTAAGCACTCAGTCATGGGCAAAATCAGGCACAAACCCTGCTGTCATTTAACTTACTCTCTGAACCTAATTTTCAAATGCATCATACTAATGTTGCTTTGTCATAGCTTATATTAATACAAGATGTTTCAAAACCAAAGAGTAACTAATATGCAATTGGTATATCTATCATTATCTTCTGTATATTCTATATATAATAGCTTGTTTAGGCTTTCGGACTTGCTTTACTCTTTAACAGAGATAATAGTGTTGTATAATTTGATCAAAATTTGGAGGAGGGCAGCCCGGGTGGCTCAGCGGTTTAGCGCCGCCTTCCACCCAGGGCCTGATCCTGGAGACCTGGGATCGAGTCCCATGTCGGGCTCCCTGCATGGAGCCTGCTTCTCCCTCTGCCTATGTCTCTGCCTCTCTCTCTCTCTGTGTCTCTCATGAATAAATAAATAAAATATCAAAAAATATTTTGGAGGAACTTTGGGTAATTAGCAAGCTTTTTTTTTTTGCAATGACTCACTAAAATAATAAACATATATAATAATAAATGTATATATATTATGATAGTCACAGAGAGAGAGAGAGAGAGAGAGAGAGAGGCAGGCAGAGACACAGGCAGAGGGAGAAGCAGGCTCCATGCACTGGGAGCCCGATGTGGGATTCGATCCCAGGTCTCCAGGATTGTGCCCTGGGCCAAAGGCAGGCGCTAAACCGCTGCACCACCCAGGGATCCCAATAAACATATTTTAAACTAGCATTAAAATGTCCTGATATAGTCCAGTACTTACCATCCTCCTTAATAAGTATTTTGGCACAATGAGATGTTTGAAGTATCTCATTATTTGGAGTGAAATTGCAGGATTTCTTCTCCAGCCTAGATGTTCTTATACAGACATATTTGACTAGAAATAGTCAAATCTCTACAGGGTTAGAGATAGTTTTAGCTTTGAATTGTGTTCAGTTCACACACACAAATTAATACATACTTTAGTAACGATGGATTTTAAACAATTAGGTTTTACCTGTTGTGCCCAAGATCGCGAATCTGAGAAACCACCACCGAGGAGCCGCCCCCGATGCAAACACAGGAGGGTTGATTTACAAGCTCCAGCTTGGGCCCAGGTGCACCGGACACAGCTGAGCAGGGACTGGGACCCCGACGGGGGTTTCAGCTGAATTTTAAGGGCTGGTCTCGGGGACCTCCAGGAGGGGGGGAGCAATTCCTCAAGTTCTGTTTACATTTTGATATGGGGCCTTCAAGGGCATTGAGCTCTGTTCTCATTCTAATAGGGGCTTCCTGCCCTTGGCCTGGGCTCAGTTCTTATGCTCATGTGGGGCTTTCTAGGACATTAAGCTGGAAACTTTTGTTTTTTTCCTGTAACTGAAGTAAGGCACCATTCAGCTCTTATTCACAGGGGCCTGGGATGGCTGGACTTGTGCTAATGCTGAACTTAAAGTGGAATGGCCTTAATTTTCTTGGCCTCCACATTACCAATTATTGATTTTTTTTGCCAGTTATTTATTTAAATTCTGATTTCCAAGGAATGATTTGAACATTGTTTAGTGGTAAAAACTTGTCGGGAATAGTTTTGGGGCCTAAGCCTTCTTTCTGTGTACACCAGAGTTTCTCAGATGGATGGCTTATTTCCCAGTGGTTGGAAGGGATTTTTTTTAAAGATTTTATTCATTTATTCATGAGACACAGAAAGAGAGAGAGGCAGAGACACAGGCAGAGGGAGAAGCAGGCTCCATGCAGGAAGCCCGACATGGGACTTGATCCTGGGACCCCAGGATCACACCCTGGGCTGAAGGCAGTGCTAAACCGCTGAGCCACCTGGGCTGCCCAGAAGGGATTTTTATATTCAGTCTATTAGAGGTTTATTGTTAGATAGAATATACTTTTTCAGTTGCAATATATGCCTTGTAAACATATGTTTTATGTTTATCACAAGAATATTTTGTAGGTACATTGGATGATTATTATACAAACTGATTTTAAAATGAGCTATCTCGCAGAATGATAGATGTGGAAAGCATTGGAATATTGTTTGTGGCTTTTAAGTAATAGAACCTGTTGAGACTTCCTAAGCCAGCCAGCATGTAGTATTATGTTATTCCCATTGCCAATCTCTTGGCAGATTCATTTCCATTGCCCTAACTTTCTAACTTGGTTAGGAGACCAAGTTTCCCTCCTCCCCTATCTTCTAGTTGCAACTCCACTAATCATCCTTGAACCCCTTCATTCCTTCTCAACCTTCTTCATGGATATGACACATATATTCTTTAAACACAGCACAGGAAGATTATTTGGCTTTTAATGCTGCTTGACATTGTTTCATTAATGACTTCAACTTAATAAAATGTTTTCCAATTCATTTCTTTTTTATTGTTTCTTATGTCACCTGATGTACTGTATTGATATTGATGGTAAAATTGAAATTTTTCAAGACTTCTCCTTCTTCTTCCATAGCTGAAGAAAAAAAATCAATATACCATCAAATTGAATTGAGATTCAAAATGAGTCATTCATTAAGTTCAGCTTATACAGTCCATGGAACAGAAATAAACATATGAATATAATTGGATCTATTGCTTATCCTAAAATGACTAGTAGAAATATATATAATAACCTCTTTATAATGATCTCATGTTGAATAGCATTTAATAGTTCAAAATATATTTTCAAAAATGCTTATTATATTTTATCCTCAAAATAATCCATGCGAGGCAGTCATAGATTATCATTTTACTTCATTATATATGTATATATACTTCATATACACATATACACTTGCATATATATATACACATATGTAAGATATAATTTTGTTTTTTAAATATTTATTTATTTTATTTATTTGACAGAGAGAGAGAGTGAAGGAGAGAGAGAGAGAGAGCCCACAAGCCAGGGGGAGAGGCAGAGGCAGAGGGTGAGGGAGAGGGAGAAGCAGGCTCTCCGCTGAGCAGGGAGCCTCATGTGGGGCTCCATCCCAGGATCCTGGGGCCATGACCTGAGCTGAAGGCAAATGCTTAACTGACTGAGCCATCCAGGCATTCTAATATATATCACCTTATCTTGTTTTAGTCATACAGACAAAAATTCATATGATAGACTTTTGAACTTACCCAAGTTCACACAAATGTAAGGTGACCTATCCAAGATTAACACTCAACATTTGTGTCTCTTGATCTGACGTTTGTTTCTACTTTTTAAACAGGAAATATAGGCATGCACAAAGAAAAAAAATTTACCACAATTCCAGCACTAAAATGTTCAATTAGTCAATAAATACATTTTGAAGTCCCACTATACCAGGTACTATTCTACTTTAGTAGGGAAAAACCACAGTGAAAAAGAGGCAGATGGAAATCTGTGACCTCATAAAGATTACATTCTAATAGGATGGTTTAAGTAGATAAGTTGTACAGTGTTTGTCAAATAGTGATAATGTGAGAAAAATGAAGTAACAAAGCATGGGAGAAAAAAAAACAAAGCGTGGGGAATGGAGATGTGGGATGTTGGATGAAATCAATCAGTAATCAGGAATGAGTCATTGAGAAAGTAACATTTGAGTGAAAATCTATGTGAGAAGCATTAAGTACAATATTACAGACAGAGGTGTGACAGGTGTGACTGTCATGCTTGAAGAACAGCAAGGAGACCCATGGGGCTGGACAAGAGCTGAGGAATATGAGGCCAGCAGGTTGGGGGAGAGGGAGTGGAGGAGATAAGGACTATGAGTGCATTATGTTGGACAAAGCAAGAACTCTAGCATTTTCTCTTGAGTGAAATTGAGCTATTTCAGATGGTCTTGAACACTAGGAGTGACATGATCTAACTTAGATTGGAACAGATTACTCTGAATCTCATATTAAGAATAGACTGTAGAGAACTGAAGTTTAGAAGCATGGATATGGGAACAGTTGGGGGCCTATTTCAATAACTCAAGTGATAGCTGATAATAGTATTAACGTGAGATGAAATGAAATGATTGTATTTCAAATATATTTTGAAGATAGAGCCAAGAGTATTTGCACCTAAATTATTAAGTTGCAGGTACAATGTGTGCTGTAGGAGAAAGAAAAGAATCAGGATGAATCAGTTTTTTGCCTGAACAAATAGAAAGAGGAGTTACCATGAATTGGGATAGAAAGACTATGAGAGAAACAATTTTAGAAGGAAGATCATGAGTTTAATTTTGGGCGCATTAAGCTTGAGATCAACTTTAGACATCCAGGTGGAGATGTTGAAGAAGGTTTTTGAAATATGAATCTAGGGTTCAAGAAAAAAGTTCAGGCTGAAGATATAAATTTGAGAGTCATCAATTTGCAGGTGATTTTCAAGTCAGAACACTGGATGAGTTCAGCAAGAGAGTAGGTGTAGAGAAAATGAGATCAAATAAGGGTTGAGTGCTAATGCAGCTCAAAGACACTAATAATAACCATTAATCCACCTCTCAAAAGGCGGTTGAATTATTAAGTTAGCACGTAAGGAAGAAAACTGTATAGTAATCATAATCTTGAAAATTCCCTAAACCACCCATAAATTCAGTATACATGGCTTGGTTTATACCAGAAGTTGGCAAACTATGGCCATGGGACAAATCCAGCCTGTTGGCTTTGTTTTTTGTTGTTTGGTTTCTTGTTGTTTTTATGGCCTGTAAGCTAAGAATGTTTTTTACGTTTCTAAAAGACTGGGGGGAAAATAAGAAGAATAATATTTTATGACATGAAAATTCTATAGAATTCATATTTCAGCATCCATAAATAAAGTTTTATTACAACATAGCCATGCTCATTTGTTGATGTATTATTTAGGGCTGCTTTAGCACTACAGTAGCAGAGCTGAATATTGCAACAGAGACCATAGGTCCCACAAAACCTAAAATATTTACTGTCTGGCTCTTTACACAAAAATATGACAACTCCTGGTTTATGCAATTCTATACACGTATATGTATGTAAAGTACATTATATAATCAAAAATATATTTTTTTCATTTTAAAGATCTTTTTATCATTTAAAGATATTTTAAAGATATTTAAAATGTTTTCTTGTGGAACACACATTTAGTTTGCCTGAGTTAAGCTCACTGAACCTATTACCATCCCTTGAGCATCTGCTATGTACTTTGTAAATTATCACATTTCTTGTGAATTTGCTACCCCATTTTACAGATGAGAAAGTTGAGGATCAGAGAGATCAACTAAGATATCAGAATACAAACTCATTTTTAGCTCTGGGATTTCTTTTACTCTACCACAGTCTTTACATGTGGAACTAAATATATGGGGTATCAGCACCTGACATACTGTATGCAGCTCCAGCAGGTCCTCTCAAAGTCTTCTTTGGAGATTTGGAGATTTAGAGAAAGGTGAATTAAAATGATATTTTAGAAATACAGTAGTAAAGACTATTTATTACCTGCTTTAGAATTACATAATATTTACTCCTAAGAAATTCATTTTAAGAAAGTGGCTATGGGGAACCCTGGGTGGCTCAGCGGTTTAACGTCTGCCTTCAGCCCAGGGCGTGATCCTGGAGTCCGAATTCAAGTCCCACGTCGGGACCTTTTACAAGGCCAGTATTATCCTAATGCCAAAGCCAGACAAGAACACTAGAAAAAAGAAAATTATCGTCTGGCTCCCTGCGAGGAGCCTGCTTCTCCCTCTGCCTGTGTCTCTGCCTCTCTCTCTGTCTCTCTCATGAATAAATAAATAGAATCTTTAAAAAAAAAGAAGAAAGAAAAAAGAAAAAGAAAGAAAGAAAGAAAAAGAAAGAAAGAAAGAAAGAAAGAAAGAAAGAAAGAAAGAAAGAAAGAAAGAAAGAGGCTGTAATAGGCACTTTCCTGGGATCTGGAGATAAAATGCTAAATGTCACATTCCTTTACTCAAAAAAAATTTTCAAACCAGTGGTCAAATAAGTAGCAACTTTATAATGAAGGAGGTACAAATAAGTGTGGTTTCGTAGACCTGATATGTTAGAATACTATTTCTTTTTTTTATTATTAAAGATTTTATTTATTTACATAGCTACCCAGGTGCCCCACAGTAGCATACTAGAGTTTTCATTAAAAAATACTCTGGTCTTTATGTGTAACCTTTGAAATTTATGTCAAAAAAAAAAAATCAGTCAACACGGTACAGCCATGTCCTTCCCCAAAATGCCTTTGTTGCACCTGTCAGAGGGTATTCTGACTTGAATTAACCCATGTGGATGAGATCCTAGAGGCTATAGGTCATCTTGAATACACTATCCCAAATCATGGCTGCAGTGTTGTGTGCAATGAAACAAGTTCCCCATGATTACTGGTATATTTGGAAAAGAGTCCTAGAGATTTTGGCTGCATGAAATAATTAAGAAAATACATTTTTTAAAAATATGAGCTATTCAGACGTGGGAAGGTAGCTGCTCTTACTGTTTTCCTGGGCCTAACTGAACCCCTGAGAAGAACATTTTGCATTTTGAGAAGACCTATGATTCGGTCACTTGTCTATTTATAGACAATACATCAGTGGTTTTGAGTGACACCTCCCTGGCTTGGAAATAGGAAGATGGCTCCAAATATACACTCTTCTCTCTCTTCTTTGTAAGTCTTATGACCCATGACTTGATGGAATATCTAAAGGAAGGTTTTATGCACCCTGTCTCTATGATCTTTACAAGCCCTTTACCAGGCAATAACATTAACCTCAGATCTAAAATTTTCTGCTTTTAAAGCACAAAAGACCTTGTTTGCAAACTGCATAATTACATGGTGTAAATTTACACAACTTAAAGCAAATTAACTCTTACAACACAGCTCACAAATAGAAGTTCTTGTTTGTTCTCTGTGCTGACAAAGACTTTTAACATGCCATTATGTTGCTCTTACTGTCATCCTTTTATCTTCAGACTAACAAATAACATTCTGACAGTGTTAAAGGACATCTGAATTTTTCTGCAGAAAACAGCCCTTGAGCTGACATCAATGCTTTCACAAAGGAATAAAATAAAACTGGCAAAGATATTAGCTTGACATTATGGGGGAGACTTGTTAGGATGGATTTATATCCAAATCCATTATCCCATTAAATCTTTGCAAAAACCATGTGTTGTAGGTATTGCTGCCCTCATTCTTCTAATGAAAACTCCAGCTCAAGATGGTTGGATAGTTGAATACTATGCCTGTAACTACACAAATTAAGAAATGGCGGAAGCAGAACTAAATCCAGGTTGTCTTATTCCATTTTTCATTCTCTTTCAAGGATACAGTCTTGCAAAACTACCACCCACACAGGAAATCCAAGTACTCTTATTTCTAGGGCATTCTCTTTATGCCTATCAGCATTAATCATTAACTACACAGACAAAAATTAGTTAATGCAATCAACTGGAGAGAATTATAGAAAGGTATATTTTGACAACAGATGGAAAAGGAGGCAGGATAAATTTTGAGCTTGAGAAGTTTTCTGGGATCAGGTGATGGGTACCAGGATCATGAGAAGATGTCTTAAAGGCTCCAAGCATACTGCGGTTAAAAATATGGGAAGATAGGGGAATCCCTGGGTGGCTCAGCAGTTTAGCATCTGCCTTTGGCCCAGGGCCTGATCTTAGAGCCCCAAGATTGAGTCCCACGTCGGGCTCCCTTCCTGGGGCCTGCTTCTCCCTCGGCCTGTGTCTCTGCCTCTCTCTCTCTCTCTCTTTCATGAATAAATAAATAAAATCTTAAAAAATATATACAGAAAGTAGAGACTCAGAACGATATGGGATTGTTGCTAAAAACAAACTCTATATACTATACTTTTCTTCAAATTGAAAATGACTGAAGGTTTTCTATTTGGGGAATTAAGACAGGAATGGTAGGATTTCCTATGAGCAGCTTTTGTATGTCTCCTGAGACAGGGCTCTTCAAAGAAACCTTAGATAAGTATACACTCGCTTCACTCTGAATGGTGCTCTTGATTGATGTGATTTCTTCTAGCCTTTGCTGTTGTTTCCTGACACCTTAGTAAGTTAATAGTACACCAAAAGTCCCCATGAGGTGCCAGGGTGGCTCAGTCGGATAAGTGTCCAACTCTTGGTTTTGGCTCAGGTCATGATCTCAGGGTCATGACATCAAGCCCCATGTCAGGCTTCATGCTCAGCGGGGAGTCTACTTTGAGATTCTCTCCCTCTGCCCCTACCCCCTTCTCTAGCTCTCTCTCAAATACATAAATAAGTCTTTTTTAAAAAATCTGCAAACACCCGGATCATGAGACAAATGGTCTTCTGAGATCAAGAACAACCCCAGGGAAAGAATTCAAACTTGCCAAATTGTTCAACAACTTGTTGATTCCCATGTTCCCAGAATCGAGAATTTTCCCCACATAAAGAAATAAACAAGCTCTAGGAAACTTGTTACTCAGTAGAATATTCTGCAATGATTAAAAATGTTTCCGTAATTTCACACTGTTCAACATGGTAGCTACTAGCTGTATTGCCTACCGAGCATTTGAAAAGTACCTAGAATGACTATGGAACTGCTTTTCTAATTTTATTTTAATTTACAGAATTAATACAGTTCCAGAATAGAGTGAGTAATGCTTGACCCAAAGCAAAGCCCTGAAATCAAATCACTCTTGAGACCTACTGAGGAATGCTATAGGGGTACAAACTCCCAATAATTACTGAAGTCTGTGGAAGTGGACTCTGGATGGAGATCCTCAGAGCTGGTCACTACTGACATACTCTCAGATGCACATGCTTCTCTTTATTGCAAAACCTTTCAATTTCAAATGTCCAGCTCTGGCCTTCAAGGCAGTTACTCCAGCAATCAGCAGAACCTGTTATCTATTGTTCTCAAAATCAGTAAAAACCTAATAAGTATATGCTCATTCCCTCCTTATGTACCTCATTCTCTGTCCAAAATCTCTATTTATTCTTTATCATTGAAGTTCATATATTAATACTTATTCCATCCAGGCTGGCAGAGTGGAAAGTAAAGAACCTTTAATCAAGAGACTGAGGCTCAAGCCCTGGCTGAAGTCTTTATTGACCATCTGTATTTGAGGAAAAAAGTCATTTAACTTCTTTCAGTCTCTGTTTCCTCTTCTGCAAAAGCAAAATAATACATATCTTACAGCCTCACTGAAGGGATTAGATGAGAGAAACATGGATGACCACACTTTACAAAAAAAAAAAAAAATGTTAGGGAAATGTCAAAAATTATAATTACTCTGTCAATTGTCCATTCTTTCTTTCAGACTTGCCTCTTCTTCCCATTTCTAAAGCTTTATCTTTAATATCATATATTCACAGCAGACATTATATTTTTAATTTTTAAATATAACACTGCCTAGTACATTGATTTTTCTCATAGACTCTGATCAAATATCCATGTAACTTAGTTTCCAGGAATACTCTAAAAAAAAAAAAAAAGATTTAATATATAATCATTGTAAATAGCAGTAAACTGTGGGTTCCATGTGGCTCATTCTGGTATGAAAATTTCAATCAACTACTCCAAACTTGTTTGTCTAATATACAAGTACTTTATGTAAAAATTAAGTTCAGGAATAATATAACTTCAAAAAATTTGAAAGAGAGAGGAAATTCAATGTTAGAACGTTAGAGTTTTATTAGACCTCATGATTAGTAATATTAATCAAATTTTAAAATAATAGGAGATCAATTCTATCTCAATATTTTAGTTTATGTGTTAGGTTAAGAAAAATTCTGGATATTTTGTTTTATTTAATAGTTGTGTCTCTTCTTTTATAAAGTCTATTTTGGTTTAGCCCATTTATTTATCAAGGTCTTAGTACATTATCAATTCATGTGAGCACATACTATATAAAAGAAATAACCCTGATCTCTCATGTTTGTTGTAAATATGATATTTTATTACAAATGCTTTCTTTTTCCTATTTTGGTAACATAGCTTGAGGGTATGATTTTTTAAGTATTTATATACTCAGACCTGCGTTCATTTTTCTTTGTAACTTTTTTCTATCTCTTCTGACGTTATAAATCTTTCATTCTCCAATGGTTTGGCCAAAAACTCAAATTTATTCTCTAACAATCAGTTGCTTATATATTTTTGTTTGTCCTTACCTCTGTCTTTGCTCATAATATTGAAGCTAACACAATTAGAAGGTTGTATTGTCAGAAAAGAGGTCATGAAAGAAATGTTTGATCTTTTTGTTTCCGCTCAACTAAAATGATGGACAAAGATTATAATCATGGATTTCGCATGAAGGCTAAAGGGACTAGCCAAGCACTGCAGTAGGTGCTTGCGGCATGTATGAGCTTATTTCATGTTAACTACAACTTTCAGAAATAGGTATTATTCTTATTCAAAGAGGAAGCTACTAGGGCTCTGAGAGCCTAAGTGCTAAAATCATACACCCAAAAATTAGTGGACTTGGCTTCCTGATCCAGATCCAGCTGCTTCAGTCCATAGTCTCTTCCCCAGAATATTTCTAAGACCACTTTCCTTACCAGGACTTTTCTTTTAATCAGGTACGTTCATGTTAAAATGACTCAGAAATAGCTAATAATTATTGACCCTTGCTAGGAAGCAGGTGTCCTGCTCAAGACTTCTCATGCTTTATCTTATTTGGTATTAATCACAATGCCAAGGAGTTATATTACATCCCTTTTTCAAAGATAGGACAACAGAAGTTCAAGGTCACAGACTTACCAAGTAGTAGGTACTTCTAATATTGGTTTTGTTCCTAACTCTTGGCCCTTAATCTCTATAGTCCTGCTTCAGATTTATTCTGTCTCATATGTGAAATGACTTCCTAGTCATTTCAGAGTAGAAAGAACCCACTCTTACGAATTGCTGCCCAAACGGTTTGCTGTTGTTGTTGTTTTAGCACATTTGCTTGATTAGGTACTTAATATATTCACTGCCAATTTAATAGTGTTAGTAGTGCTTAATAGTTTCACAGTGTTAAACATTTGCTTTCTTTGTTTAAGTGTACTTTCTATTAGTCAGAATTTAGAGTTAAGAGAGAAGAGACACCCACACAAGTGGAGTTTCCTAGCAGGTCCTAGAGCTTCTTTGGAAAACAGTGTGCATTCCCTCCTGACCAGAGTGTTGACCCTGAAGTCTGGCATATTCATAACAAAGCCGCAGAATCTATTTCATGTTCGGGCCTGGCCTGTCTCTGATGTGCTATGAGTTGCTTCCCAATTGTGTGTCCCAGCAGGGGAATCTATTTGAGGAAGTCCCAATACCATTTTATACCAGACAGTAGGAAAGCCTTCACAAAGCAGTCCTTGACACTTTTATTCTGCAAGGTCCTGGAAACGCACTTGAATATCTGGCTCTCTGGAGTCTGCACATTATTCAGAGGTGAGCATTAAGGATGAAAGAGCATAGTCACAATCAAACAGAGCCTTTCTAGAACTTTTTAAAGGGTCATGGAAATGAAAAGACTAGTGAATTCCTTCTAATAATTCTGCCTTTCTCTGTTTTTCACAAGATTTTTAGAAATGAATACTATGACTTCAAGATCACCTCTGTTGCTGATTCATTACAATACTTTAAATATCAAAGTATATGAAATTACCATAATATTGAAAATACCATAACTCATACTTGTTCTATTAATCAAATGCAATTCTAGAGAGTACCAAGAATGTTCACATGGGCAGTCATCAGTAAACAGGTTTGTATAATCCAAGGAGAGAGCCATAAAGTAGGGATCAAAGGATCTCCATTTAATTATCATTAATAATCAGGTACATGAATGAGGAAATGAGTCAGTGAATTTATCCTGTTACAATTTTCTATCCATGAAATGTGGATAAAATACAACTCCTCTTATCTTGCTTATGGAGAATTGCAAGGATAATCTAAGTACCATGCAAAATAGTTCAAAGAATTTTTAGCAACAGGGACTGACATGCAGGTGTTTCTCCTCCTTGGCCAAAATATGGATGAACATCATAATTGTTTTTAATTATAAATATTTTCCTTAGAAAGTAGAAGAAATCAAAATCTTCTTTGCATAAAATCATTCACAAATAACACTGCTATTAGATCCAAAATTAAAGCTATCACAAGTCACTCTTTAGGATCTGGCTCACCATGGTTTCATTTACTGTGAAATTATTCAAATTGGGGAAGGTCAGGGAACTGAAGTAAATCCAAACCCTAGGGTGACACAGGTGCAAAGAAAGAAGCCAGGAGGGAAGGAGATGGGCATGTCCAGAGGCTAAAGTTAGGAAGATGTCCAACCTAGCAAACTTAATATCGTAAGTCTATGGACACTGATAAGTGGCCATCTAAGCCCTCAGGCTGTAAAATGAGTCCAGTGTTAATTAACTTTGAGTCCTGCTCATGATTGCAGCAGAGCCTGACAATGCTGGATGAGAAGCAGAAGGAGGGCTATGTTGGTCAAGTCTGCTGAAGTATGAGAGCTCTGCTTATTAAAGCATGTGCAGATCAAAACTAGATGTCCATTCTCTTAGGTGCTGCTAACAGCAAGAGAGATTCAGTAACATAGAGCTTGTGGGATTCAAGGAGAAAAGGGTAAAGCAGAGGCAACCGAATTATAAAAGCATTAATTCAGAGTCAACAGTAAAGGTGATTTTTATTGCACTTCATTTAAAAAATATTTGCAGATTCCCTACTATGTGCAAATGAACATACTGGTTTTAGGAATGTAGAGATAAAAGGTACAATAGCCTTCATATGCTCATATTCAAGTTAGGAGACATAGGGGTAAAAAAACAGGAAGTAGTGTTGTATAGCAGGAAGCAAAGGAGTGGGGACCAGGTAAGGGATTACCAAAGAACCTCACACTTGAATCACGTCTTACATGACCAGTAGAAGCTAGTAGTTCCACTTCAAGAAGAATATGACAGAGGAAGTGTGTGTGTGTGTGTGTGTGTGTGTGTATTAAGGTCTGTATTAGGGATCCCTGGGTGGCGCAGCGGTTTGGCGCCTGCCTTTGGCCCAGGGTGCGATCCTGGAGACCCGGGATCGAATCCCACATCAGGCTCCCGGTGCATGGAGCCTGCTTCTCCCTCCGCCTGTGTCTCTGCCTCTCTCTCTCTCTCTGTGACTATCATAAATAAGTAAAAATTAAAAAATTAAAAAAAATAAGGTCTGTATTATTAAAGAATAATAAATATTTATTACTGAAGATTAGGATATGTATATAGGAGTGGGATTGGAGCTGGAGGTGGGGAAGGTAGAGATGCAGAATTTGAAGCTGGAGGGAAAGGAAGTTAATAGTTTCATGTAGGTTCGTGTACGCCACATAAAGAGCTCTGGTCTCCATCATGAAGAACATAGGGAGGAATTGAGGGGCAGGAATGACTTAGCTCAGTTTAGTTCTGATTCAGTCTATGCATCAAAGGCCAGGGAACATCTTTCAGAAATGGTGTAGTAAACATGATTTCATTATTTTGAAAGATCTCAGATTAAATAAAGCTGAAAATTTTTTCTTGAAAATCCAAGTTAGCATTACAAGATTCTTGCATGTTTAGAAGTTTGCAGTTGTGAACTTTTAGAGCTGAACTGAAAAAAAAAAAATTCCAATAAAGACCAGAGCTCTATTTTATGAGATCACTCAGTCACTAGTACACAAATAAATCTCTTATAAGACTGTATTGATCCATGCATCTCTATCACAAGGAAAAATATAGGTCCTAACCATTTTGATCAATAAAGCAAGTAGTTTTATATAAGCATATAAAAAGGAAAAAGTAAAACACACATATTAATCAACCATAGATTATAAAAGCTTAACCATAGGGCTTGTTTTCCTTTGAGACAAACTATTTACTGAATGCACCATCTCTCAGAAAGTCTAATTATTTCATATAAATTTTTTCTACATTTCAGTTCCATGAGGAACTTTTTAAAATACTTTTCAATGCCATTTGATAATAATGCAGAGCTGGTTTCCATACTGTTCCCCTTTAGGAAGTATAATTACACACTTGTAACAGGCTATGAAATACGTATCACTACCCCTTTTAATAAATTAATAAAGTGAAGCCCAACGGGTGACATTCACCCAGTATCACTGTACCTGCCTTAACCCCATATTTTTAAGTTAACCTGCCTTGCCTATGCCCTAATAATCAATAAACTAAACCACAGACGTGCCATTGCAATTGCCCTGCCACAGCCCTGCACAACCTGGTCCTCTTGTGGGCCAATTTCTAACTTTGTGCCAAGCTGGTTTCCCTAAAACTTGGCTTTAGTTCTCAGGTAGATGAAGCAGGCATTTACTTTTTAACACTTTCTAAAAAGTAAAATACACAGATTTCTAATCAACAAGTGCTACTGTTTTACTGAGTGCTTTCTCATATTATGATGTATAGTTCTAAGTGTTGTCCATGCCTTCATTATGTTACCTCATTTAAGACTTAGAACCCATGAGGGTGGTGCTTTTATTTTTTCCTCATTTACAAATGAGAAATTTGAGGCAAATTTGAGATAAAATAACTTCCTGAAGTCTGCCCTGTAGCAAGTGGTGGTGCAAAGCTTGAACTTAATCCAAGTCAGTCTGACTGGGTGGCTCATATCCTTGTCGACAATGCACCTCCCTTCCCTTTCTATGGCCACCGTTATACGAAATGATTCCCACGACTATCAGAGTGCCTTCGTGTACCTACTAGTGTAGGAGTCGTTAGTGTACCTCCTATCAGTGTCTCCACTCAGCCTCCTCCAGCTCTGCCAGTGAAAGCCTCCTTACTTAGCCTCCTCTAGCATTCTGAGAACCTTGCAAGTCCAGTACAGAGTCCAACTGGGAGTATCTTCTCGGAGCAACATTCAGTTAGTCTTAATGGTAGTATCTAATCTCATTCCTCTGGTTCCTGGAGCCTAACTTTGAATGGCAATTCCTCAGGAATGGAGAACTGGCCTTTATCTCTGAGGACTGGGTAGTTTTCTTGTAGAAAGTTATGGAACGATCATGAGTTTTGCCCTACAATGATCCCATTTCAAACATCAACTCAGCCATTTACTAGTTGTACGACTCGTGTCAAGTGACTCAAACTCCTTGAGCTTCATTTTACCATCTGAATAATGTGTATACAGTATATTTCTCATTGGATTTCTTGCCAATTCAAACTAAATAATGGATATAGAGGGCATTGACATAATGCCTCCTATGTAGTTAATATTCAAAAACCTATCTTGTTAAAATTCTTAACCCTATCTCTCCATGCCAATTCTTTCTCCTGTACTCCAGCCTTCATGTCCTCTACCTGCATGCTAGTGTTTCCATGCTGGGACTTCCCATTTGTTTCTATGATACTAGTTTTGTTCTTGCCTGGATCCTTGCCATAGGTCCTTCCCAGGCAGAAATTAGACTCAGCTGGAATGTAATAATAAACATGTGATTTCTATCTTCCATGGACTGATTTTGAATTTGCAAACAACTTTTAAACTTTAATCCCCACTCACCTACAAGTTGGCTAATGCACCCTAGTCTTGCATGAGGCCCAGTGTTTTCCCGCTTCCCAAACTCAGGTTATATTGACAAAGTATACTTAAAGTGTAATAAGTACTTTCACATTTGTCATATCATTTGATTCTTGCAATTAGTCAGTTAAGGAATTGTAACAGGTCAAATGAAGAATTACCTTTTTAAAAATAACATTTAGTTGAACCATGCTGATACTTGACATTGTTTGCCTATGCAAACAATTTATGACTCAATCTAATACTTCCCTAAATATGTAGCATATGAGTTCTTTTTCTTGGATTAAATAGTCTTGGTTTTTGAAATACATCAACAAAGGTACATGTAAATGTCACTCTTCAGACATTATGGTATTTGCCACAGGAAAATGATAGAAGCCATCTTTAAGCTTTCTCCTTTGGCACAGAGGATGGGATTCTATGGGACAGATGCAGCCTTGACATCAGCACCTGACACATGAAAGCTCCTCAGCTTCTTCTCTCTCTTTAGAATTCAAAAAGCTAAATTCCTGGTCATATTTGGAAGATTGCCTTGATATTCTTCCCTGGTACTATAATCAATAATGCTTCTTTAGTTATGTGTTCAATATGAGAAGACTGGCAACTTTGTGCAAGTCTATAAATCCAGTATATTCTTCTTAGCAAAATGACTGACACATTGTAGTTGTTTTATAAATCATGTTAACTGAATTAATAATTAACTAAAATAATTAATCAGTTACTATTTAATGAGTAGTGTATGTGTATTATGCAAAATAGTTTCATAACTATTTTTCTATTTGAGAATAGTCAACACACAATATTACACTAGTTTCAGGTATACAACAAAGTGATTCAACAAAAAAAAAGATTCTTCTTATAAATAAAATCATATGGTCTTTCAAGTTCTGACTTATTTCACTTAGCATAATTACTCTTTAGATCTATCCATGTTTTCTCAAGTGACACAATCTCAACCTTTTTATGTCTGTGTAATATTCCATTGTATGTGGTGATGGTGTATGTTTGTGTGTGCATGTGTATGTGATAGATACACATGCACACATGACACCTTTATCCATTCATCTATTGGTGGACATTTAGGTTGCTTGTCTCTAGTCTTACTGTTAAAAATGGGAACATTAAAAAAGGAACTTGAAAATAAATGTCTTTTGCATTTCATCAATTCTGAGATATTGTCTGGTATGAAATTAGCAAGTTCACATTATCCTTAGAAATCAGTTTTCTCAAAATAGATAAAATAATATACATTAATGAAACATAAAGTGCCTTGGGCACTTTACTAAAAAGTGTTTAAATGTTTTAATGATTTATAAGCACTACTCAAATATATTGTTGGGAGTCACAAAATGCAAAGAATAATTATGATTATATTTTAATTAAGCTCAAAGCTTTTTTTAACATGAAAGAGAAAGGTAGTTTTTATATGAACAACCTTTCACAGAGTAGTGATCAAAGATGCATGAGGAAGTACTACAAAAATACTGTTCTTGCTTTAGTTTGCAGAAACCACTGGGTGCCTCTAAACTTTTAAGGATGTCATTACAGAGTTCAAATGATTTCTAAAATCTTGTTGGTAAGGATGGTGTTTGATGAGGAAAACAGAAGTTTTTAATCTGTCATTATCAAACCAATTTTAATGTGTAAGATATCACTGTCCATTTATAGTCCATATTGAGGTGAAACACCCTAAATAATTTTGCTGTAGGGGATATAGTGTCCTATGTATATATTTTTAATGTTCTAGTAGTAGTGTTACCTTTCTACTATTCTACTGTGGATAAAATAGTATACTTTTCCTCAAAATGTTATGAAAAATTTTAAACATACAGCAAAGTTAACAGAACTTTACCAAGAATCAATATGTACTCAACCACCTACATTCTATTAACTTCTTACTGTCTACTTCCTTTATCACATAACTATCTGTCTACCGAAGCTATTCCATATTAATCCATTTTATTTTTCATGCATTTTAAAGCAAATTGCAGACAGCAGTACACTTCCCATGAATACTTAAATGTAATACTTTATGTAAATATAAATATTTAAGTATGTAATACTTAATATTTAACATTAAATATTTAATACTTAAATACTTAAACAGCACTAAATACTTAAATAGCACCAACTAAATTCAATATTTGTTTAGAGGGGGGTTTTTAGGTGAAATTTACATACAATGAAATATAAATATCGTGTGTATTTCTGAGTTTTGACTAATGTATACAACCATGTAATCTGACTGTATTCAAAATACAGTACATTATCATCACTCTAGAAATTGCCCTTTGCTCTTCACCGTCCTCCCAAAGGCAGCTGCAACTCTAATGCAAATCTGATGCGTGGCCTAAACTTCATATCAATGGAATCACACAGTTTGCACTCCGTTGTGCAAAGCCTCTTTGACTCTACATTTTTTTTTTAGATTTATCTGTGATACTGCATATGTTAGTGGTCTTCTCTATCGCTAAGTAGAATGCCATTATATGAATATACTACACTTTGTTTATTCAATTAATTATCCTATTAATGGATGCTTGGGTGGTTTCCTGTTCAATTTGGTTTTGTTTTGCTACTACGAATCAAAGTGCTATGGACATTTATGGGCAATTATTCTTGTGAACATCTGCTTTCATATGATTTCCATAAATATTTAGAGGTAGAACTTCTGAGTCATGGGATACGTACATATTTAAGTTTTATGAGAAATAATCAGGTCACCTTTTAATCCCACCAACAATATATGAAAGTTATGGTTGCCGCATCCACACAGAGATTAGATGTTATCAGTCTTCTTAATTTTTAACATTCTGGAATATGTATGGTGGTATCTCCTTGTGGTATCTCCTCTTAATTTTCACTTCCCTGGTAACTAATGATGTTGAATACCTTTTGTGTGCTTATTGGCCCTTTGAATATCCTTACTTAAAATATCTCTGTACATATACTTTCCAATTTTGAATAAGCGAGTTGTCATTTTATATTATTGACTTGTGGAAGACTTCATATATCTTGTGTACTAGTTCTTTGTCAGATATGTTTTGCAAGTATTCTCTTTGATTTGCTTATTATTCATTTTTAATAGTGTCTTTTGGTGAGCAGATTTTTAAACTTGAGATGAAACCTAATTTATAAATGGTGATTTTTATAATATCCTAAGACTTCTTTGCCTACCTCCACATCATTTATTTTCCTATACTAACTTCTAAAAACTTTATGGGCTTAGCTTTTATATATAAGTCTGTGATCAATTTTAAATTATTTTTTATGTGTAGTGAGGTAGAGTTTGAGTGTTTTGTTTTGCCTGTATTTATTTCAGTACCAATTTTGAAAATATTTTCATTTCTTCATTGTGTTGCTTTGGCATATTTGTTGAAAATCAAGTAACTATGTGTATGTTTATTTCTGGACTCCTCATTTTGTTGTATTTACCTGTATGTCTGTTCTTTTACCTATACCATACTATCTTGATTATTATAGCTTTATAAGTCTTAAAGTCAGATAGTATAAGTATTTCAAATTGGTTCTTTTTCAAGATTGTGCTGGGTAACAAAGATAACTACCATTCTAATGGACCATCTAAAAGCAATAATTGGCTATTTTACCCTGTTGGAAGGTACAGAAGGGGCTGGCAAAGAATATGCACTTTATATGAATACTTTTCTAAAATAACAACTCAGTTTTTGTTTTTCTTAAATTTTTATATATCTAAACGTTTATTTTTTTATTTTTTAAAAGATTTATTTATTCATGAGAGACATAGACTTAGAGAGAGAGGCAGAGACATAGGCAGGGAGAAGCAGGCTCCCTGCAGGGAGCCCAGTGTAGGACTTGATCCCAGATCCCAGGATCATGACCTGAGCGGAAGGCAGGCACCTAACTGCTGAGTCCCTAAACATTTAACTAGCACTTTGTCATTAATGGATTGATCATCTTAGGAAAATGCAGTGTTTCAAATATTTCTAGAGAAGGTAGGTATTCTTTGAAAGTTCCTAGTAAGAAAAAAAGTTCCTAATAAGACTCATTTCAATTATTAAAACATAATTTAAAGTGCATTTCAATTATTTACACATAATTTAAAGCAATGAAATATGTAAAACTTCTCAGAGGTTGAAAGTAACATGATTTCTCTATAGAAATGGATACATGTGACTTATGGTTTCACAAATGTAGAGCTAATTATTGAAATGTTCATATGTATCTGGACTATTTCTTATTTATCCTATACTCTTGTAACCCCAAAGATACCTGGTAGTTGTCTATGGATTTAATTTATTGGTTGTGTTGGTTATTTTCACTGCTGGGCCTGAAAGAAGATGCCATGTAGTCTTAATGAAACTGGTGGGGAAAACCCATGGTTGTGAATGAGACATATTTGATTCTGGTGCCTAATAGGTATTTGGCATAAACTCATAGCATAAGTATTGATGAAGGCCCCAAATCTTTAAACATATTTATTGCTATGTATATTGACAGGTTGAATTTCCTCTATTATAGACAATTTGATCATTATTTCTTTTTAGGCAAATGTAGTGTGTCTTAAGCCATGTGAGATGAATTGCAATTCTGGTTGACATTGTTTGAGATTTGTCTTTAGGAAACATGTTTCAGATATTGGTGGGTAATACTTAAGAAGTATATTACATTTTCAGTGCCACTGCCTTTTAAAATCATATATGAGGGACGCCTGGGTGGCTCGGTGTTTGAGCACCTGCCTTCAGCTCAGTTCGTGGTCCTGGAGTCCCAGGATCGAGTCCCACATCAGGCTCCACACCGAGAGCCTGCTTCTCCTTCTGCCTGTGTCTCTGCCTCTCTCCCTGTCTCTCATTAATAAATAAATAAATACATTTTTAAAACAATTAAAATCATATATATGAAACAAAAACATAAAATATAAATCAGAAAAGTTTATTATAGAATTATGAAGAATTGATTTTCATTATTGCTGATATGCTTAGCTGATAACCCTAGAGTTTATTTATAAATGTAATAATAAAATCTCGTAGCATCCACAGGACAACTTGTTTAGGAGACTGCATAAAATAAGTACTTTCCTCAGGCAAAACTGTTTATTTAATAATGTTCTAGAACTTCAGACACTATGTTCTGAAATCATATTATTTTTGATGATGGACTGTGAAGTTACATTTTTCCTCTTGCTACCAATATAACAAAGGCAAGATGTAAGTTCCCTCATTAATGGTAGGAGTTAGAGTCCCAGTACTGTTTCTTTCTGCCAATGTCTTTGCCACTTGTTCTTACTGAGAACAGAATTTCGTTGTTTGTCATCAAGTTCCCTTGAAGTTAAAATGGTTTCATACATGTCTGTTTGACTTCATTTGGGTCTGATATTGTTCACTAAATCTCTACTAAACACAATTTCTAATGATTTCTCTTTGATCACTGTTTTATTACTATTTGTGAGCAAAGCCTCTCAGAATTGGCTTAAAACCCTGTTTGCTTTATTTTCAACAAAGGTATCTACAGATCTTCCTGTTAGCTTTCTGCTATTCATCAAGTAAATTTAAATCTAACTGCTATTAGGTAGATTTTTCGTAGCACTCTTTGGGATAAAAACCTGAAGAAATATGCCTCCAGTGTATTATTCTGATTTTCTAAACTCAGATTCTAAAATCCTGTGTTTTCACTTAAGAGCCTGGGAATTGCCAGTTTTCAATTTGCTCAGATTGGATTTTAGTTATGAGAAACCGAGACCTATGGAAAAAGTGCTTTTTAATCATTTCTTGAAATCAATATAGCAATAAAGCAATGCATGAGAAATAAATTATTTTGGAAAAAAACTTTATAGGTTGAATATTATGGAGCACTCTAGCATATTTCATATTTAGGTAAAGTATTTTATCACTTTTACTGAATTATTCTACTTAGGAAGCCCTATCACTGTACAGTTTTTGGTAAATAACCACTTTTCTCAATTTTCCATGTTAATGTATTCTACTTTAGATTGATATTTCCCAAACCTGTCATTAATTTGCATCGTTTATTATTTTTGCCATATCCTAGCCTATATTTATTTTTTATTTAAATTGATTTTAAATCTCATCACAATTTAACTGGGGCTTAAACTATGAAATTATAGATTGAAGCACACTAAATACATATTTAGCTGTTAAGATTCAAATTGATATGTACCATATCACCTAGAAATCATGTTTTCCACTAGTTGACACAGTTATCTGTTTAAGAAAAAGCTTTTGGTTTTCTACATGATCTAGGTAACTATGGACATCTGACAACACCTGTTTCTATTAACCTTGGGGTTGATTGAAAAGAAATAAAGGTGTGGAGACTCAGGCAGTATGTTAAAATAACATCAAATTAGGAATTAGAGAAAGTGGATCTATCTTCCGACTGACTTTGTATCTCTTCCTTGGGAGTTCCTGTAACCTTATTAGAGTTTACTGCGTGGCTTGGGATCCCACCATTCCTGGTTCTTCTTTGACTACCTGCTCAGTGTAGGAGGTGTAGGGGGCTTCTGATATTTAAGGAGTAAAAAATCTTTAGTTAGCTAAGTTTGGTTACTAGCAAGAGGCAATCATGAGACTTTGTGCTTGGTGGAGAGCAGTTGGAGAAAGATTTGATTTTGATATTCTCTGTAACATTGGGCAAGCTACTCAAATCCTCTGATCTTCCATGTTCGCCACCTGTAACGGATCTACAAGTGTTTGAGCTGACCGGTAGTGGAGGCAGAGCTGATCATTCAGTGGAGGTGATCAGGACATTCTCTAACACATCGCTCTCAGTCATGTCGGACATTTAGCTGGTGCAATGGCAGGAATAGATAGATATCATCGATCTTTTGGTGCATGCCTTCCAGAAGATTAAAAAAAATGGCAGGATGCAGCCCTTTTATGTTTATGGCTTTATAAAATAAACTACTGATTAAATGAATACTAAATGAAACTATTAATATTTTAAATTTCCTCCTTTAATGCCTCTAATTCTCTTTTGTCTTCTGACTCCACAGATTTTGAGCATATCTGAGCTTCACATGGACTATGCCCTTACAAACTAAATATTTCTGTAGAATGTAAACATTTTTGCATATTGCTTAATAGAATTACTTAATAGGATACCTCATAAAATCATTTTATTTGCTTTGCCCTGACAGGGATTACACGGTGCACTACATAAGTACACTAAAACTGGCAAGACTGCTCTTCCAAACAGCAAGTTTTTTACCATGGAAGAGGGATCCAGTTATCTTTGATGTTAACCTTTCTTCCCTCTTATTTCTTTTAGTGAATCACTCATTTAGAAGAATCTGTTGTTTATGTCATAAGATGATTATTTTAAGTGAATTTTGGTATTTCCAAAAGAAGTGTTTTCTCTACTCTTTCATTATGTGAACTCAGAGTTGATTACATTTTACTGGATGCTTTGGTTGAAGATCGGCAGACTGAAATCACTTATTCTAAGCCAATTCTATATGCAAACATAAAACTACATTTACTTTTCTTTAAATTTTATAGTACCTTATATATTAAAACAGTACATAAGTTCCAAATCACTTGACTTTTTCATACAACTTAATAACTTACTCCAAACAATAGGAAAGTACCACACAAAAGAATCATAATCAGTGCTATTTTGGCCTTGTTTATGTGTTTATTTTTTTTTTCCTTCAGGGCTAACATCTTTTCATTTTTCAAAATATGTTTTTGTTTGCTGATTTGATTCACAGATTTGCAGGATCTTTAAACAGGGTACTTGCCTGTTTTCTTTATGTTATTCCAATTTGTATACATCTTGCGTTACTACTCAGATACTCCCCAGTGCAGTCTCCAGCTCTTTTAGTCTATATAAGAAGCTACACTGAATGAGATGTGTGGCCTGCACTCATGGTACTATGAATTTTTTTTTTTTTTTACCTCTCTGAAATTCACTAAAAACAGAACCTATTTTCAGCCATTCCTTATTTCAATCTACATTCCTTGCCTGAATCACTGTAATAAAATAGGACAAAACAAATTTTGATGGGCAATTTCATCACAGCCCATCTGTTCCATTATGCTGTGTGGCACAAACCTAGGCTTATCTATCCTGCTGCTCATAGGACTGCCTTACTAAAGTGTGGAGAATCAAAATTACAAGGTATTTCATTTGTTCCTATTGCTGTTGTTTGACTCCCTTCTGACCTTTCACAGTGAGGCCTACAGTGGCAATCTGGTAACTAATGGGACCAGAGTTGGGAGTTCAGATGGAGTTGGAACTAGGCCAGGTATCCTGTTAGAGGTGGTCATAAGGACAGAGCATTAGTGGGATGAGTGGGCTGAGTCCAAGCTATAACCCACTAGGGAGAACAGATTTAGACAGTAGAGAGACCCACTATATAATCCAAGTTCAAACAACAAGAGGGATAGTTAAAGTGAGGGTTCAGAGCCAAGAGTGAGCAGGTGGGCAGAGACCAGATCGGCACTGGAGCTCGTCGTAATCCAGCGAAGAGGACTGGTACCTGGAGCCATTGTGCCTGGGACTGCTGTGTATCAAATGGAGGGTTCCTAGGATTGAAAGATCATGAAAATATTGAGAACTACCTTGGTCCTTGAAGGCTAAAACTTCAAGGCCATTATGAAACTTATGACTTTCTCCTTACTTCTCTGGTAAAATTCCTCAGCTCTTCTACTAAAAGGAAAGCAATCTGCTTGTGACTCATGGGTCACTTGTTCTTTCTCCAAAATGGCCTTGCACATTTTACTATATTTTATTTGAATGTAAATGCAATTACTGAGCAGTAAATAATGATTTTCCTTACCCATTGATTACTTAGTGCATGTTGATGCATTGATTTGTACAAGTACAGCTTAAAATGGAGCAGATGGGTATGTAAAGGTTTATTCAAAATCAATGTGAATTAGATTGCTGCTCCTCAGTAAAATGGATTGTAAGTTAGAATGGCTATTTTCTTAAATCTATTGTGATAGAATGCTGTCTAAGGCAATCTGTTAAGGTGAACTGAATGAAAACGCAGCTCTTGATCTCAAAAATTAGCATTGCAAACGATACTATGATTTAATGAGTAGATATATAAATATCAGATGAAGGGACCATATTGTGCCTCTGAAAATGTAGTTAATGAATTTTAGCAAATCTGAAAAAAAAAAAAAGCTTGGCAATAAATCTTGTAAAAAAAGAAAGATAATCGTGTTCTTTTGAGTTATACAGTAGTACATCGACTGCTTTTCTTCCTAGATGGGGTGTTTGCAAATATTCACATATACATATGTTACAGTAGCTTAATCATTGCTCTGAATGCAAGAGTGCTGATGGGATGGCTTCAGTTAAAGGAAAATCATTAACATTTATGTCCTTGTTTACTGCTGTTGCTTACAATGTTAAGAAAATGATAATCCAGATACAGTTCATTGGTTCTTCATTCAAGCTTGTTCTTTAACACAAAAACCGTCTAAACATTCATGTTCCTGATTATTAAGGGAATAGGCAATTCTTTGACAATCCTATTCCTAGGTGGATCGTGGAGGTTTAGAAAGGCCAGACAGGAGAGGAAGGTGTCAGAGGCGGTACAGAAATTGGGTTTTATTCCAGTACAAGGTACTTCTTTGGCAGAAAGCAAAACATACTTTAAAATGACTGTGGGCTTTTGGTTTTCCACTGGAAGTGTTCATCAATGGGCTGTGCTTCTGACTCCATGTCCATTTACAGAGTGAGAGATTTGCAACAGTGTACCTGCGGGTGGATGGATGTCCCAAAGAAAGCCTGTTCTCACAAATGAGACTACTCAGTAAACTTTTATTGAGTATATAATTTGTACTAACTAGTATACTGTGCACCAGGGATTTAAAGAAACATAAAGCAGACATCCTGCTTTCAAGGAACTGTTAGGTGTGTGATCATGATAATTATCAGGCAATGAGTCCTATGCAAGCTATGTGAATACAAGGCTCCAAGAAGTCAGAGGAGAGAGGGTGACATTACCTCATCCGAGGGCTGTTATGGCATCTGAGTTAGCCATAAAGATGAACTGTACTTTGGAGGTTTGGGATAGCAGGGTGAAGACGGGATTGGTGAAAAATCTAGGGAATTCAATAAAGCAAGGGAAATGAAAATACAGTGCATCATGTAGAAGGGTAATTGGAGCTTGGAGCAGTTGGTGAAGAAAGAAGATAGATCTGAACAGACGCTTTTTCCTGTGTATTTTTCAGACTAAAACACCTAAAAGAACATCTTATTTATTTTTGTTTGATTATTTAAGTTTAAGGAAGATTTTATTGAGCAGAATGTGATCAGCACTGTAGGATATAATGATAAATAGGCATAGATCAACAGATGGAACACTGTATATACTGTGTGCACACACGTGTGTGTTTTATAAACATTCCTTTCAAGGTAGGTGTGTGTGTGTGTGTATGTGTGTGTGTGTGTGTGTGTGTGACCTAAATTATATCATAGTTCTAATTCCGACACTGCCCAAATATGTGACTTTGGCTTAAGTTATCAACCTTTCTAAAATGTAACTAGGTCGTCTCTAGTATTTCTTTCGGCTGTAATCTTTTTTGGAATGGACATATAATTCTGTGATTCAAAGCAAAATATAAGGAGTCAGACTGTCTTGGGTTCAAATCTTAGCTCTACCACTTAACAGGTGTATAAAGTTTTTTCTCCAATCTTCAGATTCCTCTTGTATGAAACTAAAATGATTTATAAAACGTAATGTAACTTAATAATAATTTAAAAATAGTGTCTACCTCACAAAACTGCCTTCAGATTAAATGTAAAGAGCTTACTTCGTCTACTTTGTGTGATATAGTGAAGTGCTTAACAGATGCTATCTATTATTTTTATGCTATGTTGATTAGCAAAATAACAATGTCCACTCAATTTCTTAGCCTTTGAATGTAGAAAACCAGTCTTTTTATTAATATTATCCACCTTGGCCTTGAACGGTGACTCCTAATCCTTGAATTTTAGTGCTGACTTTCCTGGGACTTCATGGTTTAGCTTTTCGTACTCCCCTAAGGCCTGATTTATTTTTGGAAAACTAATTAGACCCATTTCCTAAGGTAACTCTTCCTTGACTGCCAAACTTGATTTGGTTTATTCACAGTTCTGAGTAAGAGGTGCCACCACCACTAAACGCAATCACAGGGAATTGACACTGCCTGGACTATCACTGTATCTTTGAATTTTTATTTATTTATGATAGTCACAGAGAGAGAGAGAGAGAGAGGCAGAGACACAGGCAGAGGGAGAAGCAGGCTCCATGCACTGGGAGCCTGATGTGGGATTCGATCCCGGGCCTCCAGGATCGCGCCCTGGGCCAAAGGCAGGCGCCAAACCGCTGCGCCACCCAGGGATCCCTGGACTATCACTGTAGAAACAGAAAGCAAGGAGTAAAGTAGGCAGGCAAGATATGTAAAGAGCTAAGTGGCCACAGAGAAAGATAGTACTCTATTATTATTACATGGGCAAGAGGAATCAGAATGGTCCTTAGAAATTTCTACTCTAACCCCCAGGAAATGACCACAGATGCTTTGCTCTCGTCAGGAAGTGAGCCTGTCTTTCCACCTCTTGAATCTGGACTGCTCTTACAATTTGCTTTTGTGGCATAATTGACAGAATGTCAGTTCTGAGCCTAGGACTGAGGAGGACTGTGCGCTTCCTTCCTCTGTCTTGGTGGAGAAAGCTTTGCATGTGAGCACGCCAGTCCTAGCCCGTCCAAAGGTGACAGATGGTGTGCAGAGAGGTCTCGCGTCATCCCGGCCTTCCCACCCGAAATTGTCATACACAAACCAGCCCCTATCGGTTTAGCAGCTTTTCCCAAAGACAAGATTAAACTTGAACCAGGAAAGAAAGGGGGGAGGGGAAGCCCAAACTGCTGACCTGCAGAGCTGTGAGCTAAATAACTGCCTATAGTTTGAGACACTGTGTGGTTCTGTAGCAGAAGTTAACCGCTAAACCTGCTAATGCATGAGTCACCCCTAACATATATCTCATAGAAGCTTTTACATTAAATAAGAGATTCCATCTTTCATTTTCTCTATACTTATTTTTGTGACTGAGGAGACTCTATAGGCTCAATAATCAGATCCATCTTTAAAGTCTTTAAAATACTAAACACATTAATTGAGTTTTCACCATAATAGATTTGTCACAAATAAAATTTGTAGTCTGTTTTTGAGGTACCAAACTTCATTACACAGCTTTTAAATTGTCATTGTCCAGATTTTTTTTTAAATATCTGATTTACTTGAACCAAGTGATATTTTCTAAGCTTAAATGCATTCATTACTTCTATTTTGTTGCTTTTTTTCTCACCCGATATCACTGATCTCTGGGACTTGCTGAAGTTTTCTGAATGCAGCTTTGAGTTTTGTAACTCTCTCTGGCACTGCAATACCTTAGTTGTGTCAAAAACCCAACAGACTTGGTGAGCCAGATGTGTGCCTGTCCAACCAGCTCACTCCAGTTTGAAACACTACTCTTTCATCATCCCTGTCTTCCCGTTACAGCTCAGATGTTCTCAAACTTTGGCTTGCCTCCAGCCTTCTCAGAGCAGCACTCTGAATTATGTCTATGGCATTTGCTTTATCTTTTTTTTTGGGTAAATGTCTTGATCATTTATTCTATGGATTTCTGTGATGGACCTAGTGAGGACTCTGCCAACCAGAGTTATCTCAATCAATCCATCAGCTAATTGCACGACCTTTTCTTAAAAATGCAATTTTGCTGCAATCACTGTTCTGCACACTCTGACCCATTATAGTAATGAAAGAAAATTAAAGCACACTCCAAAATATGAAAAAAAATAAAAGCAAAGAGCAGCAAGATGAAATGAAATGGTTATGTCTATAGCCTGAAATTTAAATGTGGGCAAATTCTTTGTCTGGAGGGAGCTTTTATGTGAAGCTCTATTAGAATAAATATAAAAGATAAAGACTGGAGTTAAATAGAAGTGTTGAATTGACTCCTCAGACCTGTGCCTTCCACATCATGTTTATGCAATTGTGTTTTTAAGTCAATGTCTTTATTCATCTGAAAATATCACCCAAGTGCTTTATCCTTGCTACAAAGGAATCACATTTCAGTACTGCTCAGTGGGTTGGCATAAAAGTTTTAATCCCTTTATAGCCATCAGATGAAACTAACTAAGGGGAGGGGTGTTTAAAAAGCGAAACAATCTCATTTACCTTCCAATAATTATTTTCTGATGTAAAGAGCATTTAAAATCCATCATCCTTCACCTGCAAATTGCAAAGGCCAAAAAAAATCACACGATTTATGAATTGAATAGGATACAATGAAAATATATTAGGCAGAGATGAATTACTGTTTTCTCTCCCAAAGAATTCAGTTTATCCCAGAATACCTATTTGTAGGCAAGTGATACTGCACTGAGACAAAGATATAATTTACAGCTCTTATAATTCTGGGAATTTGTAATTTTATCTCATGGAGTTAAAATACCAACAATTTTTAATTAACATATTCTGGGAGCCTCATAATGCCACCTCGTTTTTGGCAAGAACACATTTAACCTAAGTTTATAAAGCATTAACATATTGTTCAGTATTACTTCTCCTGTGGGAAATCAGCAAAATTTGATGATTACAGAGGAGTGGCCTTGAAGATCGAAGGGTGAACATATCATTTCTAGGGAACTCCATCAAGAAATGATGGAAAATGTTGTAATAGGAATTAGAAAGTACAGCAAATTAATATCATTGGATTATTTTGGACCCAGTGAAATCAGATCTCACCTAAAATGCTGCATTTTAGAAATTAATTTTTAATCCATCTTTTAAGACGAAGTATTGTTATCCTATGCATGTACATTCTTATATTTTACATAAGAATTTATGTATGCATTTATATAATTCTTATATTTTCCTGCAAAAATATAATTGCCAATTTAATGCCTCCTAGAAATCCTAGTTCAATACCCTTACTTAGCACGAGAAAAATAGAATCCTAGTTAGTTGGGGTGGTTTTCACATTCTGCTCTACTGCTTTCTTCTTTTTGAATGGTTCTCTTTACTCATGTTCCATTCACTAAGCACCTTCACCATGTCTGCTGCTACATTAGGCTCTGAGGATATAAAAATAGGCATTTTCTTCTCCTAATCCAATCAGTTGTTGAATATAAATATTTTTATGCACATTGTTCCCAACTATAACCTTAAATTTAAACAAACAATAAAAACACAACTTTACCACCAAAAAAGAATAGAAAGAAAAAAGATTTGTTCTGTTTTTTAAATTCCCAATATTAAAAAAAGAAAAACGATAAAAAAAATCAACTCTATAGAATGTGACATTTGTACTACACAAAGTTCCACAGCCTCATGTGACATTATTGTAATGATTCATACCCAAATTGCTTGAAAGAATAAGTTTCCCCAATACAGTTAAGATTCAGTTTACAAAAGTATATTTATTCCATAAAGTAATGTGGGCTGCTCTGGCACAATTATCCTATGGATGGACCCAGACTTGCCATTTTGACTAAAACAAGGAAATGCTTCTCCACTGGTTTTATTCAGAGCAAGTAGAAACAGCCATAGGCTTAGGATTCCATCGCCTGCATTCTTTCCTGTTAGATATTCAATAAATGTAATTAGATTGATTGACTGACTAAACAGTCTTATTTACTTCATAGAAGGAACTATCTCTATAAAAGGAAATTCCCCCCTGGTAGCCAAATCTTCTGAAGGATGTTTTCAATGCACAAAGTAATGAGTGTTTCCCTCCAGAGAAAACTGACCTAATACCAGCTTGGTGAAGAGACCTAGCCCTATGTCCATTAGTGTAAAGTCAATGCTATTGACAGTCATCTAATGCTTTTACGCTTTGCACTGGAGTACTTAAGAAATAAATATCATTGATGAGAACTAAAGGCTGTTGGTATATTCCTGTGATTAATCTTAATTAATAATACATTAAATATTTTCCTGATTGCGTGCACATACATCATTTAACATTGATTTATGCCAAAGCCATTAGGAAAGATTAAGTGGCATATAGCAGCCTGGGCTATTCTTTTATTTATTTTTCTTCTTCCTTCTCAAAAATTGCCCTGGTTACCAATAATGATGTTATCATTGATATTAAGGCCCTAGTTACCAATCTGATATTACATCTGAAACAGTAATAGTGTTCCTGTCTCCTTTAAAAAAAAAAAGTTTCCAAATTTGTCTTTGTCTAATGTATAGTTTAGAAAAATATTATATATGTATGTGTATACATAAACACAATAATAATACCTGTATATAAGTATGTGTATACCTCTATATAAATACGAATATAAATATAAATGTATGTATGTCTATATGTGTATATATGTATGGATGTTAGAGACATCTCTTCTCTTTTGAACTAATAAGATATCAAATATAATGAGTTAAACTGTTTAATCAAGTTCCTATCTCTCCAAATCAGCATTAATTCCAAAATGTGTTATATAATGTCAGGACTTCTAAATAGTGTTAATCAGGTGAAAATTATCAGATGAAAATTATCAGGTGAAAATTAAGGTGATCTGTCAAGGGACTGGCCAGGGATTGGCATACAATAGGGGGAATCCTCTCAATGAAATGGATAGAGACCTGGGTGGATTTGAGCAATAATTAACATACAAAAAGAGGTCACCAGGGAGGACAGAATAGTTACACAGAAAAAGCAAGTCCAAGTTTGGAGGCAGGAGGTCATATATGAGTCAATTCCAAGATGTCACTAAAGGTGCAGGAATCCCAACAACTGGGTCAAACAATGAGGTGCATGAGGACCGACTAGACTGGATTATGAGTGATGTAAATCAAGAAATACCATGGAGTACTCTCTTCCTGATGCCTGGTTGGACACTGAGAAGGAATTTTATTGCTACTACCTTCTAGCTTCATTTATTTAGATATCATGGGCACTGTGATATGTTTCTTAAATCTAGGGTACCATAAGCAAATTATATATTATAATAGAGCCCTAAATTGATTTGCTCTATGACACAATACAATTTCTTGATCATATACTTGGAGGAATCAAAGTAGAGTAGCTAGCAGCACAGATCAGAGATACCTACCTTTACATCGAAATTCTGTCAATTTTTAGTTAATGTTACATTGAGAAGGTAATATTTCCTTCATTATCTTCAGTTTCTTTTTATAGAAAAAATTATCTCAAATTACTGTCTACATAAGATTTTACCACAGAGCTTAGGACATAGTAAAATCTCAATAAGTGGTTGTTGTTATTAGTGGTGTAACCCTTTGAGTTATGCCAAAATTTTGGAGGCCACCATTAAAAATATGTTAAAAGTGTAAAGAAAGAAAGGTTGAATCCTAAAAGAACAGGAGAAAATATGTGTTGCTAATCAAAGAGAAACATATATGTATATGTATATATATATATATATATATATATATATATATATACATATATATATATGTATATAATGATGGAGGGAGTTTGAAGGCTATAAAATTGAGAAGTAAACTTTTTATTTTTTAATTAGAATTGCTGTAATGGGTAGAAATAGAATCTGCTTTATGCAGTATGGAAAGTTCCTGGTGATAAAACAACCGTGGTATAAACCATGAATGAAGAGATAAAACACGAATGACACAAGCCAGGTCATTCTAACTGACAGGGAACATAATAATAAGGCTAAATTTTCATGACCTTGTTAATTTTTCTATTGATAAAGCAAGAGTGGGAAAGGTAGAGATATCTAAAAGCATTTTTGGATGACAAGCAAGGATAAAAAATTGTCCAAGGTAGAATAATAATGGAACAAAAGCAGTTAGAATGAAAACATTTGTCATGGAAAATGGGAATGCTGGGGGAAAAAATAGAAACTTCAAGAGTGAGGTATAATAATTTATGATAATAGAGATTCACACAATATTTTCTGATTTGTCATTGAAAAATGAGTAGTGCTACATTTTAAAGACTCAATAGGCCAGTAATACAGGTAGAAAAGATTGGGTTTTAGTAAAAAATGAATTTTGAAACATGGGGAGTTTTTTTCCCCTTAGGACAAACTATTTGTATATGTCTCCAAGGAATTCACTTTGATTAAAAGAAAATTCAATAGATAATACTTTGGATAAAATATGTGAAAAAAATTTCTGGCTCTGATGAAAAAAGGTCATCTCACAAATTTGCTACTACAACTTTCTAATGAAAAGCCCACATTAATATTTTTTGATATTTTTACTATGAGCTTGTTCCCATGGAATTTTAGATAATGCATAGGTAGGGACTGCTCAGACGAAGCCAGCCTCAACATAGAAATCCCCACCAACATTGTATCTCAATTGCTATTATCTATAGCAAAGCCCTCTCTGGGAGAGTCAGATTCCTCTGAAAGAACCATGGGTGCTTCTGTGGGATGAAGGCAATTCTTCTATGGAGGATATTCAATCACATGTCTCCCTAATATTACCTTGTTTATGTTTTACCTGTGAAGTAAATACCACTGGGTTTTTATTTTGGAGGAATCGACTAATGGGAGTCAGGGAGTTGTGCTGAGTTGGCCTAGAGGGCCAGAACTCTGGAGTCAGGCCTATCTTTGAATCCTGTTTCTGCCATTGCCTTGTTGGATGCCTCACAGTTAGTTCTTTTGAGCCTCAGTTTTCTCATTCCTAAAATGGGGTGTAACACTTGCATCAAATAGTTATGGGAACAGGGCCTAGGAGGGGAAATACTCAATAAATGTTGACTATTATAATTATTACCTCAGTAGGACATCCCAGAAAATTCTCTACAACTTTGTGGTGGCTAGTAAGAGATGGTGGCAATAAGATGCTACTGAGGCACCGTTCTCTTTAACTTCCTTCACAAGTCAGAGCTTGCTGGTTTTTTATACCACAGTTCGTTAAATGAAGGTTCCATTATATTCTAGAATCATAAGCATCTGGTAGAGACTTTAAGGGGCCACCAAGTTCACTTTCTTGTGGACTGTACTTGATTTATCCAAGACAAAGTTTCCCTTGGGCAACTTTTAAAGCCAAAGACAAAATTTCTTTCAAATAGCATTGTATCTAAAGGGACTTTGAGCATGACACTGTTGAGAGAACAGAGACTGGGCTAAATCCTGCTTACTTTGTAACTTTGGTTATATGAGCTTCAGTTTTCTTAAATGAAGTAAAATCACAATCCCTATGGGCTTTGTGAATATTATTTAAGAAACAGTGCAATACCTATGCACAATCTCTACCCAGTCAGAGCCAGTTCTCAGGAGAGGAAGAAATCAAAGACCTCTGTTTAATCAATGCCTGTTTGCCACTATTGTATCACTATCTCATGTAGCTCCTTCAAACCACTTAAGTATCTCTCAGATCATGCACTTAGTCTTCTTTTGCAGAAATCCTTTCGGCTTTATTAAATTTCTTATGAGTTCTACATATTTGGTCATTCAACAAGCATCTGTCAGCCAACTACTACATGCTAGACACTATTCTAAATGTTGGAGATATTACAGTGAACAGGACACATGAAGTTCCAGCTCTCCTGGAGTTTCAACTTAGTGGAATAGAGGAATAATTTACAAGGAAATAAATAGGATAATTTCAAAGATACAATAGTGTAAGAGCAACTGGAGGAGACGGCTGCTTTAGATTGAGTGGTTCAGAAATGTCTCTCCGTGAGAGTGGCATCTGAACCAACGACTGGGTACAACAAGGTAGGGATCTGGTATGATCCAGGCCGAAGATGTGATGCAAAACCATGAGACAGGGATGAGCTTGATGTTTCTGAGGAAAAGAAAGAAAGCCTGTCTCTTCAGTCTGCCATGACACAATACTGTAGGCCGTGTGGCTTAAACACCAGAAATTTGTTTTCTCATAGTTCTGGAGGCTGAGTGGTCCCAGATAAAGGTGTCAGTGAGAGAGGACTTATGCTAAGGCCTCTTTTCCTGGCTTGTAGGTCGTCAGCATCTCACTGTGAGCTCACAGGACCTCTTCTTTGTGGGTGTGTGGAGATCTTTCTTCTTCCTCTTCTTACATAGCTTCCAATCCTATCGGATTAGGGACCAAAATTTACGATGTCATGTAACCTTGATTATGTCCTAAAGGCCCAATCTTCAGATGTAGTCACATTGGAGGTTAGAGTCTCAACATCTGAACGTGGGGAGGAGGACCACTATATCAGTCCACGGTAGCTAGTAAGGCATAATAAGGGAGTGACTGTTACAAGATATAGACGTACAAGTAGACAGGCTAGTGCAGGGTCTTCTAGACTACTCTAAGGAGTTTGATTTTATTTTAGGTTGTAGGAACTCATTGGAAGGTTTTTAAAGCATATTAAAATGTGACTTAAATTTTCAAAAAAATTACTCTGGTGGCTATTTGGGGTATAGAATATAAAGAAGAAAGAGTATAAGCAAAAAAAAAAAAACTGGTTTGAAGGCTATTTTCACAGCCCAAAGGGGAACTCATGGTAGTTTTAAAGGGGACTGTGATAAGCAGGATGGCATAGCAATCGAAACTAGTATATATCATAGTAGAGTGGTCCCTACTAACAGATGGATGGAGGAGAATTATAAGAGAAATAGAAGTTAAAAAAAAATCTCAATTTTAACTATTAGCTACTGAGTGGTTGGAGATACCATTTGCTTAAATGGAGAAAATTGAGGGGTGCCAGGGTGGTTCAGTTGGTTGAGCATCCAACTCTTGGTCTGGGTCAGGTCATGATCTCAGGATCCTGGGATGGAGCCTTCAGGAGGGCTCCACACTCAGCACAGAGTCTGCTTGTCCCTCTCCCTCCCCCTCTGTTCTTCCTCTCACTCATGCTCTCTCTCTCTCAAATAAATAAATCAAATCTTTTTAAAAAATCAAATATAATAAAATAAATGGAGAAAATTAGAAAAGAGCAGCTTCAGATTGAGTAGACTTGAATCCAGAGTTTTATTTTGTAGTTGTTGAGGTGCCCTCCTAGATATTCAAGTATAGATGTCAAATAGGCAGTTGGATTTACAAATATTGAGTTGTCAGGATTAATGTTAACATTTTGAGAGTCAGCTATGTAGATAGTATTTAAACCCATTGGACTAAATGAGACTCCCTAAAGAGAAAGTTTAGATTAAAACAAAGAGTCTCAGAATTGAACCTCATGATGTAATGACATTTCAAAGCCTAGCAAAAGAGGAGGCACCAAAGATAATCCAGAGTCACTGTTTAGACGGAAAAAAAAAAAAAGAAACAAAAACAAAAAACAGAAGACTGTGGTATTGTGGAAGCTGAGAAAAAGTAAACTGTCAGGAAGGGAATTGTCACTTGGGATGCTGAAGAGAAGGTAAGATGAGGACAAAATATGACTATTGTATCTGATAACATGGAAGTGATTGGTGACCTCAGGTAGTAGAGTTTCAATGGAGTAGCATTGATGGGAATTGAAAAAAAGAATAGAAACTAATGTCTTTCAACCCTGGATTCATCTTAGAATTACCTATGGAACTTTGGAAGTTATCGGTGTCTAATCCTAAACCAGTCTAATCTCAAATCAGTTAAACCAGAGCTTCTGGGAGGGAGGAAAGGTATAGAGGAAAGAGCTTACTTAGCAGTATTTTTAGAGCTTGGAGTATTTTAAGAGTTCCTCAGGAATTCTAATATGCTGCCAGCATTGAGAAATGCTTTTGTCAAATGTTTCCTTCCAGAAGTTATTTTGTGTGTATGAAAGAAGGTGACAGCATGGCATGAAAAGTGTCTCTTGTTATTGTACTTTTGACTGTATTTTTTTTTATCAAAAATACTTAGAAGGTATGTATGAAAATGATCTAGCAGAAAGGGAGAAGTTAATGATTAAGGCTAAGATAGGCAATAGTAAGAAGAGTAAGTCCTTGAGGAGGCCAAAGGGACCCAAAACTGTATAATTTCAGGTATTTTATCTTCTGTTAGCAGGAGTAGACATTTTTATTTTCTACCGTGCAGGAATTCATTTTGCCTGACTTACAGCTGTAGTGTGATCCTGAGTGGAGAGAAGATATGAAACATGTCCTTAGGTTTAAAAGACAATTTCATTTTCTTTTCTTTCCTTTTTATCTTTTTTCAGAGACAGAGAGAGCATGTGAATACAAGTGGCGGGGGGAGAGGCAAAAGAAGAGGGAGAGAGAATCTCAAGTAGGCTTCATGCTCACCATGGAGCTTGAGGCAGGGCTCTATCTCACAACCCTGAGATCATGACCTGAGCAGAAATCAAGAGTTGGACGCTCAACCAACTGAGCCACACAGGCATCCCCAAACAAACTCATTTTCAAGAACAATTTTATAAACCTGCCCATAATTTTTCATATCTTCTATTTTCATAATGATTAGAAAAGATAGTCCTCATACATGTTAGTGCTTTCATTAAATGTTTATTTCCCATAGAAACATTAATCTTTGGGGGTCATTGTGATCAAAAGCTTGGCAAAACATGTCTAGAAATACTCACATATCCCATATTTAGGTAGAATGAACAATTTATTCAAAACAGCTTTTCAAGGGCAGCCCAGGTAGCTCAGCGGTTTAGCGCCACCTTCAGTCCAGGGCATGATCCTGGAGAACTGGGATCGAGTCCCAGGTGGGGCTCCCTGCATGGAGCCTGCTTCTCCCTCTGCCTGTGTCTCTGCCTCTCTCTCTCTCTCTCTCTCTCTCTCTCATGAATAGATAAATAAAATCTTTAAAAAAAAAAAAAAACAGAGCTTTTCTAGATTTAAAAGAGTAGGTTTAAGTGCTTACACCTGACAGACAAATACAGTAACAAAATGGAACTCTATTGTTCAAAATCATATTCAATACATTATTATAACATAGTAGAAAGGAAGAGATGCTTTCATCAAGACTGGAGTATATACAAGACTACTTTTTGGTAATTCAGTTCAGACATTTTTGAGAAGATTCTAAAGTTTAATGGCTTTATAAAAAGCAAATAAGCCCCTTTTTTTGGATTACAAGAAAGTTACTTGGGTTTACACAAAATGGTAAACTTGCACATACATTCCAAATTCAAAACGTAAAAAAACATCAAATCGAGTGAGATTTTATAGTCACACTAACTTGAAGTTCATCTAGACAGAAGAATAGAACTTACTCAGACTAATAATCCAGGGGGCCTAAATATCTTAGGGTTTGGAAAAATTCACTATTTCTTCTGCTTTGCTGATTTATTTGTGTGGTTGCAAATTTTCCTTAGCAACTAGAGGCAATAGTAAACAGATTTTTAGTCTCTGGAGCCCTATTAACAAAGAGGTTTACACATTATTACAAAATTCATGCAAATATTTATGGACAAGTGTATTTATCACACTGTTACTTGTAATATTTTACAGGAATAAGATCTGTCAACAATAGGAGCCTGAGTAAATGATGGTACATCAAACAGATTATCATGTATGCATTAAAATATTTATAAAGTGTTTTTCATCATGAAATTGCTTAGAAAGTACAATAAAATATTTAATAACTCCAAAATGTAAAATGCAGTAATGTTTTCAGTTAGATGAAAAATAAATATAAATATTGAAACATGGTAAAAAAAATAACTTTTGCTTATTTCTGGATAGTGTGAGTTACATGTGACTATTTTTCTTCCTTTTCTGTATATTTTTAGTTGTTCATAGTAAGCATATATTTCTCTATTTTTTTAAAAAAAATCATGCCTTTTACAGGTGAATTCAAATAATCAAAATGTTATAAACTCCATTTACTTTTTAAAACATTAAAATAAGTTAGAAGATAGACTTAGCCTTCCATTTCATCATATATATATATATATATATATATATATATATAACATATATTAAAGAACAATTATTTTTTAAAGGATATTGTTTCTAGGAATTAAGAT
Organism: Vulpes lagopus; assembly: GCF_018345385.1. NCBI lineage: Eukaryota > Metazoa > Chordata > Mammalia > Carnivora > Canidae > Vulpes > Vulpes lagopus. The sequence goes on from NC_054834.1 coordinate 80,487,529, forward strand.
AAGCTAAATTAAATTTTGGTTTTAAAAATTCAAAACAATTTACTAAGTATTTTAATGCCAAAGTCAATTAGAGTCACAAGAACAGTTTGAAAAATTAATAATGTGTATAAAGAATTCCTTATTTTGTAATAAAGCTTCGGCACTTGTAATTTATTACCAGATGCTGAGACTGAGACATCTGGCATAATATATGAGGAAACACATTAATTAAAAAGAAAAAAAAAAACATTGAACTTAGCTGTTTTAGACATCCCAGTCAATACAGGAAGGACAGGAGAAAATCAAAGTTCTATTATATGTATGTTCTCAAAATTTAAAGTGTGACTTGAGGGGTGCTTGGGTCACTCAGTCGGTTAAGCAACCAACCCATGATTTTGGCTCAGGTCGTGATCTAAGGGTTGTAGGATCTAGGCCACTGTCAGGCTCTGCACTCCTCACCACTTCTGCTTGGGAGTCTCTCTTTTCCTCTCTCTCTCTCTCTTCCCCTCCTCCGGCTCCATCACTGGATAGATAGATAGATGATAGATAGAATCTTTTTTTAAAAAATTTTTTAATAAAAATAAATTGAGACTTGAATCTGAATGGCAATGGGATTTTTTCTGTCCCTTTCTTCTTTGATTCTGTCCGCCCATGTCTCTAATAATTCCAGACCTTGAAGGTAATTTACAGATCATCTAGTCCAACTCCCTAGTTGACTAAGAAGAAAAGCGACGTGCAAAAAATATATATTCTCTGTTGAAGATCACAAAGACAATATGGACAGACTGAAGAACCCCATCACTGGACTTTCTTTTTCTCCAGAATCTTGGATAGAAGCCATACCTACTTTTAAAATAAATGAACATCTCATATGTACATTTTAAATAATTAATTTAAAAAGATTACTTTGTCTTACAAACTAGCTAAGTCAAAGACACAAACTCCGTTTTGATCTCAGAATGATTAAAACAAACGGTTGTCCATCTTGGGTACAAATCTTACCTTGACTTTGTAACCGTATACTACATGTGTAGCAGGAGCACTGCTTTAAGGACTTCTAAAGATTTTTAAATAGAATATGAGTAATAACACAGATACTCATAGCTCTGTGGGTTTTATGTGTATCATGCCTTGTTTTGCTTATTTAGGCAGATTTCATACATCTGAGTGCTATTTTTGTTCTCATAAGTTGTGAGGGTAACGTTGTGTTCAAATATGTGATAACCCCCCTGAGCCTTCTGTGAGGTCCCCCTTCCCACCTGTCAGCTGGAACAGTTCACCACTTATAACGGGGTATTTCCTTTACTTCTGGTCTCCTCCCTTTTCCGGCTTCCTTCTGTCTTGTTCTTGTGCAGTACAGAAATAGGGGCTTGACTGGGAGATGAAACCCTCCATTTTGCAAATTAGAAAATTGTTTAATTGCATCGCTGTAAGCCTTTTGGATACATGATGAATTTCCAGTATTCAGTAAACATCATTCAAATATTTTATCCAGATCTCCGCCTGTTGAAAAAGAATAGCTTACATACTATTAACCTAGAGAGGTCGTTGTAGCTGTTGTTTTTCAAATCTTAATTAAGTGTATTGCTTTTTTGTCCTTAAAAGCATATGGGAGATGGTTAAATGAGTTTTCAATGAAATGTGAGCTGATGACTCTTGCTTAGTACAAGGAAAACTGATGAGCGGTTAAAGCAGTTAAGAGCCATTACCAGAGATAAGGCTCTAAATTAAAGCTTAACTATAAACTTCAAAATTGAGTCACAAAGGGAGCGGGAACTGTTAACTGATCGTGATGCAATTCGTGGAAAGTAGGTAAGTGTGGTTTCAGGGCTCGGCTCCCGGAGCAGAGGTTGCCCTTGGGCATCATCCTTGAGTTAGTTTGACTTGCAGACACTCGGGAAAACAGCATTCAGTGGACCCTTTTAGAATTAAGGGACCCTTTTAGAATTGTGGGTTTCCTGCCAGAGTGTGACTTCCACATCGAGATTTGAACTGACAAAAGTAAGTCGCTTACCCTGAGCCTGGAAGCCTCCCAACGCTGACATCTTAAGTCTCTTGAGGTTTGAAAATCTTTCTAAGAGACAGAGAGCGAACCAACCAGTCCAGGAGACTGAGTGCTTTAATGCAGCTGAATAGTTAAATCTGATCAGTCATTTAGGATGCAAGTGTTACTCCTCAGTCCAGGGTGCTGTGCCCAAGATCGCAGCCCTACGGACCCGGGAGCCACAGCGAGGCCAGCCTGGCGGACCTTGGGCCCAGGACCCCCCACGGCAGGGCCTTGGACCCCCCACGGCAGGGCCTTGGACCCCGGGGACCTTGGGCCCAGGACCCCCCACGGCAGGGCCTTGGACCCCCCACGGCAGGGCCTTGGACCCCGGGGACCTTGGGCCCAGGACCCCCCACGGCAGGGCCTTGGACCCCCCACGGCAGGGCCTTGGACCCCCCACGGCAGGGCCTTGGACCCCGGGGACCTTGGGCCCAGGACCCCCCACGGCAGGGCCTTGGACCCCCCACGGCAGGGCCTTGGACCCCCCACGGCAGGGCCTTGGACCCCGGGGACCTTGGGCCCAGGACCCCCCACGGCAGGGCCTTGGACCCCCCACGGCAGGGCCTTGGGCCCGAGGGGCTCCCGGCTGGGTTCCGGGTGGCCGAGGGGCCCCAGAGGGGGCATTTCTTCAGCTCTGTCTCGTCTGTCTCGCCGCGACCTGGGGCTCCGAGGCCGGGTCTGTCTCCCTGTGACTGGAGTGAGCCCTTATCCCCGGGCCGGGGGGGCTGGACTTAGGGGGAGTGGCCCTAATTTTCTCGGCCTCCACAAAGGGTAAGATCAATCTTTGGACGTCCCCAGACAAAATACTCAGGACTCTGGTCGAAGTCAGGGTCACCAGCCCGAGAGAGGGGGACGGCCGCCCTCGCCCTCGCCTCGCCCCTGCGGGGCGCTCGGCATCCGCCCTCGGGAGAGGCCCCGGGGCTCCCAGCGCTGGATCCAGCCTCGGACTCCCCACGGAGAGCGGTCAGCGAGCCTGTGCACACTACTGCAGGGAGATGAGCCAAACTGCAGCCACCAAGGGCCCGGCTCCGGAAATCAATCCATTTATTTGTTCTTCCGTTTCCCTTTCACCTCACGGGGGTCAAAACAACTTGACTTTGATCGTGCGATTGTCAAACCAGGACAAAGCCGGTCGGGTGTGGTCTTTGTGATGGGCCCCAGGAGGAGGAGGGCAAGCGCTGCCCACCCCACACTGCCCGGCTATTTCCGGCTCCTCTCACGGGAACAGCGAACACAACCGCAAGCCTTTGAAGCAGTTTGAGTTTTAAAAGGGAAAGGCTTCCATCTACTGGATTCTCTGAGTCACAGAGACCAGGTGAGTCCACATTAGATTTTCTCTTGCCTTCGGCAGTGCAAAACCCGGTGTGTCCACTGGAGATTTCATGATTCTTTTAAATTGCATTTCATTTTAAGACTCTAGTCGTTAATGAACACATCCAGATTTTACAAAACATAAACCCCGCTTTATGTTACACAAGGAAGTCAAAAGAAATACATAACTTGCCTTTTCCCTTAAAAAAAATGATATGAAATGGTAATATACTCAGCCAAAAAGTTCTATTAATAAAGTCTGTAATGACAATAACTTTAACTTGGAATATCAAGCCAATTGAAAGTAATGGGATGTTCTGTTTTACTTATACAATACAGACCTCATTTTTTTTTCTAAATATTGTCTTTTCACGAACCAATCCTATCTGCATTACAGGGGCCCTAGTTTGAGTTCAGCCCATGTTACTTAATGACACATCTTCTTGCTGATATGTTGCATCACACAGATAATTGCAGGGGTCCCTTCGTGGGGATACTTTGAACTACACTAGAGGCAATATATACAATTTGAGATGTTGTGGAGGCCGAGAAAATTAAGGCCATTCCACTTTAAGTTCAGCGTTAGCACACATCCAGCCATCCCAGGCCCCTGTGAATAAGAGCTGAACGGCGCCTTACTTCAGTTACAGGAAGAAAACAGCTTACAGCTTAACAAACGCCCTAGAAAGCCCCACATTAGAATAAGAACTGAGCCCAGGCCAAGGGCAGGAAGCCCCTATTAGAATGAGAACAGAGCTCAATGCCCTTGAAGGCCCCATATCAAAATGTAAACAGAACTTGAGGAATTGCTCCCCCCCTCCTAGAGGTCCCCAAGACCAGCCCTTAAAACTCAGCTGAAACCGCACTCAGGGTCCCAGTCCCGCTGTGTTGTGTGGGGTACACTTGGGCCCAAGCTCGAGCTTGTAAATCAACCCTCGTGTGTTTGCATCGGTGTCGGCTTCTCAGGGTTTCTCGGATTCGTGATCTAGGGCACAAAAATGTCATGTAATATTCCTTTTCTGTAATCTTTCACGGAGTCAGTACAAAGAGGTCAAGATCTATTCCCTCTCAGTAGTTTAGATTTTTGAACATTAGAATTTAAGGCCTTCATTTAGAAACAAATTCAGTCAACAGAATGCAGACAGACGTACATGCAGCCTAATTTTCAGGTGTCCATCTCTTACTGAACTATCTTGAATTTGTAATCCTGATTCATGTCAAAATCATACTGTCTGCACACCGAATGAAAATGAATTAGAAGTTATAACTTCGGTGAATATCTGGCAGATAAGACAAGACTTAAAAATCAAAACAAAAAGCCTTTTTACTTAGAACTTACAGATATTTAGGACACTATTATCTGTGAGTGTTCCAGTCCCATAAGCCTTGGTTGAAGACATCAAGCATAAAAATGTTGATTTGTCTCCTAAACTACAACAAATATCTAAAGGCTCCCAGGTGTGTTCCCTAGGACTTTAAATTCCTTCCTTTTTGAGTTAGTGAATACATAATTTCACGTCTATAAAAGAATAAGTCTTGCTAAAATAGAATTCATTAGGGTTGCCATCGACCTCATTTTGAATACTCTTAGCATCAGAATCTAGAGTATCCTAGAATGTTAGAATCTACCCAGTTGAGATATGAACTTATGATTGTATCTGAAAAACTTCATAAAGTAGGATTTTTGAGGATTGTGAAATGATTTGCTGAGAATAATAGATACTCTAGCTTATTATTTTAATACATTAGCCTGGTAAGTATAGTCAACAAATATTGAATTATAAACATGATGTGATAGTAATTCTCTTTAGTAAGGACCTCTTTTAGTCCTGTGGTTTCCTCTTTTTGAATCGTCTACGTTCTGTTCATTGTCTCTTTTATGACCAATCTTTATCATATATCTATAACCCATGCTCACTGACACCGAGAACTTTTTATTTTTGCATCAGAAATTTCTTGGCATTTGAGATAGACAAGCAGAAATTAGCTTTTTCTTTGCACTTTCTCCCCTGACAAAATCAAGCCCAAACATTCTAAATTTAGAAAGAAATAACAGAATCACTCTGTGGCTTTAGTCTATTCATTAACCTTAAATTATTTAAGGGAAACTTTACAAAGGAAACAAAAATGAAAAGTTACATAGAATGAGTTGATCTGACTTAAAAGGAATAATTTAATTATTTATTTAACAAACATTTATTGATCATTTACTATGTGCCAGTCATTCTTCTAGGTCCTGGGGATCTAGAAGTATATGAAATAGACAATAATCCTTATCTTTGTGGAGCTTATCTTATAGTAGGAAGACAGTAAATAAGAAATAATTAAATAGTATGCTTGATTGTGATAGTAGCTAAGCAGATTAGTAGATCATGAAAAGGGACTGGGCCGGAGTAGCTGTGCCATTTTAGATAGGGTAGTTAGGAAAGGCTACATGGAAAGAATTTAGTGATTTGACCATACTTGGCACTGTGGCCCTATTGGTGGAAAGGCTCAGGGGTCTTTGAGGACATAATCTGTTTTTAGCTGGGCTTTCCTGGCCTACCTCCTTGTGACTGCATTCATATAACCCCAGCATCTGGGAGCACCCTTAAGCTAAGTAGACTACTCAAATTTCAGACCCACTCCCTATTTGACCTCCAGTTTCCCATCCAAGGAACTGTCACAGGGAATACCAATTCTCTGTAAGGGAATCCCAAACAAATACACTGCATTTAAATTAAAATCCCATTTAAGAAGTTCACAAGGATCATAGCATGAGGTGGTTCTGCTACACTTACTTGATGTTCATATTAAGAATTATTCATTTGTCACAAGTGTTACTAAAACCTCCTGGTTGACTCCCTTATGAATGATCTGAGATGTACGATTTGGTGCGTTTTCTCTTGATATAATGAGGAAGTGTATAATTAATATTTTATATTAGGAAGAATGACTTCTTTCTGAACCTCCTTCTCATAGGAAAAGCCTGAATTCTAGGAAACTTAGGTCAAAACCATTATTCCATCTCTGCTGTATGTGCCTTATCTAAAATAGTTTACACATGCATAAAAATTGAATTTTATTTTGTCAAGGTGAAACAATGGAGAGGGCAGGTTGGCTGCAACAGTTTCTTGTATTATAAAAGTATGTAGGGATCCCTGGGTGGCGCAGTGGTTTGGCGCCTGCCTTTGGCCCAGGGCGCGATCCTGGAGACCCGGGATCGAATCCCACATCAGGCTCCCGGTGCATGGAGCCTGCTTCTCCCTCTACCTATGTCTCTGCCTCTCACTCTTTCTCTCTCTGTGACTATCATAAATAAATTTAAAAAATAAATAAATAAATAAATAAAAGTATGTATTAAAAGTTCTATCTTATAAAGTCAAAAAAATTTTTTTCCTTTGGATTAACCATTGACCTGCATCATTTTGTCATTGATGTTTCTGCCTTTGCTTGCATAATTGAGTAACTACTGTCTGGGGCTGCCCAGGTGGCTCAATGGGTTAATCATCTGCCTTCAGCTCAGGTCATGATCCCAGGCTCCCGGGATGGAGCCAGCACTGGGCTCCCTGCTCAGTGGGGAATCTGCTTCTCCTTCTCCCTCTGCCCTGCCGCCCCCCACATGTGCACACTCTCTCAAATAAGTAAAAACTTAAAAGAAACCACTGTCCAATTAAAATTTGATAAATTATAACTTAAAAAATATTTAAGAGCATGTCTCATGAGAATTTCTTATTATACTATAAAAAATATCATAAAATCATAAAAATAGTATTTCAGAGAACATATAATAGGTGACTGGAAATACTTAAGGTCTGCTTAATAAATGATACCTAGCTCTTTTTAAAGTGGAAAACAAAACCACATCAGCAACTTTTTTTTTCAAAAGCCATCTAAATTTTATGTCTTTAGCCCATCTTGATAGGACAGTTGGAAATTTTATATTTATGTATAATAACACATATGTCAGACTGGCTAAGGACTAATAATATGTTCTAATGAAATAAACTCACCATGTAAAATGCCATGGATCTTCCTCTCCTTTTTTAAGAAAGCCTTAAATTGAATTTTTATTAACAAGGTTTGTTAAAATGTCCTTAACGTTTTGTTAGTGTTACAATTGACCATATTTAAGAGTAAAGACCTTGGTTATAAGGCTATGAGACAAAATTTAAATACTACTTTAGTGTAGATAATTTTAAAGTAATTCATATTTGGTCTATTAACCTGGTCTAATATTTTCCCACATAGTCAATTTCTTACAAGACTTTTTGATTCCCATGTTGTATATCTAAAATTGTTTAAAAACTTATAAAAGTTAATTATCTAGAAATTATTTAAAATATAAAATTATGCTAATGTGTTAATAATCACCAAATATGCATTAGGTCCAAGGGTTTATGTTCTATAAAATACTGAAGCAGCATTGGTTTGTTGTCAGGCAGAAATTTTTAATCATACCACACGGTAACCATACACTATTAATGTTCTTAAAAATTTGTGATAAAATCTGTAACTTTGCAGAGTACTCCTTACTTCAGTAAACAGTGAACACTGGGCAGGAAGCAAAAAAAAGTAAGATTAAAGACTACATTAAAAACTATTAAAGTGATTAAGATCATTGAGCCCTGTGAAAATATTGGTAAATCACTGCCTTAATTACTACTACCTGCAGTTGCAAGTATCTTAATGTATGACTAAAATCACTGAAAATTGCCTTAAAATTGTCCTAATCCAGCAGCAGGAATGTAGTCAAACGTGAAATTTTTCTCATTTGTATCTAAAAATACAAAAACTGGAATAATAAGATGATAATTTGTCATTAGATTATGAAATACTTTACTGCAAAAAGTCTATATAACTGAACAAAAGGCATTTATAGCTTTTTTGACATTATAGTAGTTAAGATTTTTGAGCTCTCACTCCACGCCATGGTACTTTGAGTGTACTGCCTTCCTCATTTCCTCAGCAGCCTATGAAGTCACTACAACGACTATTTCTTTTGCACCTTCCACAACGTAAGGAGTTTATCCGAGTTCATATGGCTCATTCATCCCGAAAAATCTGGAATCCACACTCAGGTGGATCATTCACATGTGAAATGCTGCACTTGGTCACGTAGGTCTCCATTTCTGTGCAGTTTTCAGTCTAACACTTATTAGACCATAAAGATTAAAAGGGGGGGGTTAGAATATCTTGATGTATTTTTTTTAAGATTTTATTTATTTATTCATGAGAGACACACACACACACACACACACACACACACACACACAGAGGCAGAGACCCAGGCAGAGGGAGAAGCAGGCCCCATGCAGGGAGCCTGACGCGGGACTCGATCCCGGGACCCCAGGACCAGGCCTGGGCTGAAGGCGGTGCTGACCCGCTGTGCCCCCCGGGGCTGCCCTTGACGTATTCTTCAATGAGATTCTAAGCGTTCGCCTCTAAAAGCCTGTTACAATGCATATAAGGAATAAGTAATCATATAAGTAATTTTGTAATATTATCCTCAGAATTTTGTTTTGTGGGTTTTTTTTTTTTTTTTTTTTTTGCAATGTTTGAAAATCCGTTTCAGAGAGGAAGAGTGGCAGGGGGTGGAGAGAGCCTCAGCAGCCTCCGCCGGGCACAGGCGCACGCACGGCCCCACCTCACAACCCGGGTCACGACCTGAGCCCCACCAAGTCCGAGGCACCCGGGCGCCCCTCTTGGAGATTTTTGTAATTCTAGACTTTAAGCTGTCTGTACCAAAAAGGAGACATTTTCAATACAATCTGAGGTGATCCAAGAGGGCCCTACACTACATCCTGACACTGTCGCGAGCCGCGGAGCCGAGGACCCGAGCGGCGGTGGTGCCCGGCAGGAGGGCTCACCGGGAGCTCGACCCGGGGCGGGGCGGGGCGGGGCCGACCCAGGGCGGGGCGGGGAGGGGCCGACCCAGGGCGGGGCCGACCCAGGGCGGGGTGGGGCGGGGCCGACCCAGGGCGGGGCCGACCCAGGGCGGGGTGGGGCGGGGCCGACCCAGGGAGGGGCAGGGAGGGGCCGACCCAGGGCGGGGCGGGGCGGGGCCGACCCAGGGCGGGGCGGGGCGGGGCCGACCCAGGGAGGGGCAGGGAGGGGCCGACCAGGGCGGGGCGGGGCCGACCCAGGGAGGGGCAGGGAGGGGCCGACCCAGGGAGGGGCGGGGCCGACCCAGGGCGGGGCGGGGCGGGGCCGACCCAGGGCGGGGCTCCGGGATGGCCGAGGGCCGGGGGGTGCGGAGGGCACCCGGGGGCACCCGGGGGCACCCTCCAGCTCTGCTCTCATCCTGCTGCGGGGCCTCCGGGGCCGCCGAGCTGGTTTCCCGTGGCTGAGCCAGGAGCCCGAGCTCTTGCTCCGGGCCGCGGCTGACTCGCGCCAACGCGGGACTCACGGCGGAGCCGCCCTAGTTTTCTCGGCCCCCGCGGACGGCGGTGAATTAGTAGGGAGTTGGTGGCCGAGACTCCCCGCGTCCCTGCCGCCCGGTTCCGGGGCCTCCCGGCTGCGCCCCGCTCAGGCCCGGCCGGGAGGGGTCGCCCCGGCCGTGGCCGCCAGCGTCGGGCAGCTGGCACCTGAGGAACAGCTGTGACATCCTCCGTTAGAAGCAGGTGAGAGGCAGGTGTCCGCTCTGCACACTGAAGGGCAGGGCCCGCCCCGGTCTGAAGATGGAAGTGGGTGTAATCAGGCCACCTTGGAGTCTGTTTGCCCCAGAAAATAATACAGAAAAGAGAAGTGAGTAATCTTTGGTAAGAGCCATTTTATCCATATGTCCCTAAAAAACAAAACCAGGTGGCATTTCGTATGACGTCCCCCCTTCGCTCTCCATCTTATCTTACCCACGTTCGATTGCTCTTTCCGCTCAATGACCGCTTCCTCCGAGAAGCCTTCCCTGACCTACCCCTCCCTAACCACCACCGGATCGGCTGCCTTCTCCACTCCTTTAATGTCGCTCAAAGACATTGCTAATCAGTAAATTTCCACTGCATTGAATTTTCCCCCCAGAGTTTTCAGTACCTACTCCTCCATATTTTCAATCACTAATTTTGAGGGGTTTGTTTTTTTTTTTTTTTAACCCGTTTGCAACAAGTAAAATCAGAGGACAGGAGAAAGAATGTGAGAAGCCTCACAACTACACCTGCAAGCGGATTTCTATTTTAAAGGACACTCCTGGCGGTCTTCGGCGTTTGTATCGAACACCAGATAGGATTCAGAATGCTCTGCTGTCCTCTAGGCAAATCAAGGCCTCACCAGAAAACAAACAAAAAACCTGCCCGCGAGGATGCGCGTCCTTCAGCACGTTGGCCTCCTGCCCCTCCCTCCCGCTGCCAGAGCCCCGGGCGCACCCGAGGCCTCGCTGCACCACGGGCACAGACTTAGGCCAGTGACGTCCTAAGGAAAATACGAAGCTCTCAAAAGGGGAGAGGCGTGTTAGGATGGCGTGTGATGGAGCACAGACCATTGTGTCGGAGGATGTTCTAGCCTCACAGCAGCACAGCTGACCCCCGTGGCCTGTTTCCCTCGTTCCTGCTTGGCCCGCTTACTCGGGAAGTGCTGGGAGGTTCTCCCACCGACTCGCTAGGCCTGGGTCGTGGCTGCTCCCTCTGTGCACAGTCAATACACTTGGCGTTGTATTGAGAGGGTTGTCATCGGTTGTTGCAGCAGCAACACAGCCCCCGGGGGCTAACGGCTCCCCTTCAGCCCTTCCCAGCCCACTCATCTCTAGTATGTTCAGGACAGAAGAGGGAAATCCACTGACAGTGGAGATGGAGTATATTTTTGCAGGTTTTTTCTCAAAACGGAAATCAGTGTGTTCTCTCAGAACGATTTGTTCTTATCTGAGTTCATGCTGTACTCACTGGCATATCCACCACACCCAGTGACCCTGGGTGTAGTGGGTATGCCTACTTCTCGTGTGGCGCATGTGTGAAAAGCACCACAGTGCACCAACGTGGACCGGGCAAGCGGCAAGTGCAGAGATGTGTGGCACTCCAGCTTCATTTTATTAGTAATTTGGGTTTAGAAAAATGCTTGGGCGGAAACTTTGAATGATACCTACAGTAGTGCAGCCCTGAGGATCCTGAAAGTGATGTACGCTGTGCTTCTCACTGAAAGGGCATCTGGACCAGGGTTAAGTTGTTGACGTCCCACTTCATACGCAGATAGGACTAAAGGAGATTAAGAACACACCAGGGCACTTACAGGCTGGTTCACCCTGCCTGGGCGTGAATTCAGTTTTGCCACATACTAGGTGGGTCATATGGGGCAACATGTGTACCTCACATGGCCTCAGTTCTTTTCTCTATTCAATGGGCATGATAATAGCACCTTCCTGAGAATGTGCTTATTCACTGAGTTAACAGGTAAAACACTTAAATAAGTGCATGACATGTAGTAAGTGCTCCCTAAATGCTGCCTATTACGTTGGCTGTTTTATTGTGAATATGGACTTTGAGAGGCACATCATCCCTTAATAGAAGAGTAGGCTGCTTATTTCCTGAGCCTGCGTACTTCTGTTGTGTATTAGATGAAGAATAAGAATTCTTTGCCTTTGCTGCGTAAATAGAAATACTTAAATGCTATGGAAATCATTTTTTTTTTTTTAGAAAAACTTCATACCCTACATTACATTCTGATAATCAAGAATTGACTAGGTGTATCTGATATTTTTTTGTGTGTTAACATGTGCTATAATATTATCTCAGACATTGTCTGAGTTAATAAGATGGGATAATAAGATTTCTGGGTCGTGGTAGGTTTTTTTTTCCCTTCATAACTCATAATTTAAGAACAATTAAATCTTCTTATTGGCTTTGCAGACAAGAATGCTGACTAAATATTTAGACTAGGAAAATGTACTTTAATAAGTACTAATAATTGTTTTTTTTTTTTTTTTTAATAAGTACTAATAATTGTTAATGAGACCAAGGAGCAATTTAGAAACAAATTTTTGCATAAACTTATTCTTCCCTCACACATATATACACATCTCAAACACTTTAATAAGTATAAAGTACGTTATACTGGGTGACTTTAAGTATAAAGCCACCCAGGCATCCCTATATTTTTTTAAAATCTTAAAATCAGCACATAATTTATCAGAACACATTGTTTCTAAAATTTATCCTTTATTATTTTATTTATTTATAAGAGACAGACACAGAGAGAGAGAGAGGCAGAGACCCAGGTAGAGGGAGAAGCAGTAAAAAAAAAAAAAAAAAGTATGAAGAAGTGATTCTAAGTCATGCAAGCAAATTATATAGTAATTTCTTATAAACATACATGTGAGAAAAAGAGAAAAAGAAACAGAAAGCCTAGGATGAAAAAGAGAGTATGTACCTGAGAGTCAGGCAACTAGTATCTAAGGAATGTCCATTGGTGCCAGATAATGGTCTGGGGGCTAAACATAAACACATCAACAAATATGTGTTTGTATTTCATTTTCTTGGTTTAATTAATATTTTAAGATGGAAATTGACTAATGAAAAAAATTTGAACAGCATCTAGAATTTTCCCACAAAGATTTTTCCCTAATGGGATCAATTTATGTCTTATGAATGACTAAGGTATTTGCTTAGATATAGAAAACACGATAAAACTGTGTTTCTCAAAATGTTTTCAGTGGAGCACTGTTGTCTTAAAATTTTGGAAGAAGAAAAATAAATTTGGAGAATATCACCCATTTAGGATATAAAAATAATACTCTTGAGATGCGGGGGTGACTCAGTCAGTTAAGCATCTGGCTCTTCATCATGGCTGAGATCATGATCTCATGGATCCTTGGATTGAGCCCCCCATGTCAGGCAGGAAGTTGGCTTGAGATTCTCTCTCCTTCTGCCCTTCCCCCCACTCACATGTGCTCAATTTCTCTCTGTCTCTAAAATAAATAAACAGAATCTTTTAAAAAATAAGTAAAAATAAAAATACTTAAAATAAAATACCCTTTATCGTAGTAAAAGTTATGAGAAGTCCTGTAGTAAAGATATCTGATGCTTAATTCATTGTTTTTATCAAAATATGACCAGATGATAAATGTGAAAGTACTGTATTTTACCTAATTTATGCTACCATCAATTTAAAGATCACCATTTGATTATATACCACTAAGAAAAAGTTTCCAATTAAACTATAATGTAAAACCTCTTTTCCACTTAGAATGTCCTAAAGCACCTGGGTGGTTCAGTAGGTGAAGTGTCTGCCTTCAGCTTAAGTCAGGATCTCAGGGTCCTGGGATTGAGTCCTCATCAGGCTCCCTGCTCAAGGGGGGAGTCTGCTTCTTCCTCTGCTACTCCCCTTGCTTATGTTCTCTCTCACTCTCAAATAAATAAGTAAATCTTCAAGAAAAATGTAAAAAAAAAATTATTATGTCCCTATTAAAGGAAGTCTTTTAGACAAACTAATTCAGACAGTTTTTTAATCACATCTCATTCTTATACATATATAGAATTTTTTTAAATAAGCAAAATGAATTGATCAAGCATCTTCTTCACATTTGGAGGTTGACTTTTTTAAACCACTTTTTAGTGCAGATTTGCTGGCATGCATGTGCTTTCCATCCACTCTTCTCAACACCATCAAGACGATCAGTGACATAGGCTGTGTGAAAACCTTTTCATCCCTGGGATTTTCTTTCAAGTTCCCTCAACCATTCATCAAATTTTCATTTTGGTACTTTCTTGATTTTACCTGAAGTATCAAAGAAAAGTTTTTCAGACAATAATCAGAATGTATTTAAATACCCACTGAGCCTAATGCTCATTAATTAATGAATAACTACTGAAATTGCAATTGGCTAGTTATTCCACAAAGAGGAAAAAAAGTGTGCACATGCTCAAGAAGTATGAACTATAACACTGTTGTCTCTCCAGGAGCAAATGTAAGATGTCATTGACTATGAAATACATCACTGTTTCAAGGATGGTATAACAATACAATATGTGTCAAGAACTGAAGAAACAGTGGGTTCACTTAGCTCCCGACTTCCTCTCTGCCCTTCCTACCCTCTGGGATGTGGCCTCTTCTCGACATTTAGCTGTGGAGAGTCTGTTCTTCCAGTCTTCAGATTGTTTTGGGGTTATTCATAGTAACGTGGCTGTTATCTTGGCATATTCATATACTGCCATCATCCCTGGAAGGCACTAGTAATCAGTTTTAAATAATAATGTGATGTCATTTATCTCCACATAATAAAAAGTAGTAAATTAAAGGATAAATTAAAATAATCAGTGTTCTGGAAGGGAGATTAGCTTCTTACACCATAAAATGGTATGTGAATTTGAACAGCTTTCTGGAAAGTGGGTTAGGTAATACATATATTTTTATTTTATTTTATTTTTTATTTTATTTTTTAAAGATTTATTTCTTTATTCATGAGACACAGACTAAGAGAGAGAGGGAGAGACACAGGCAGAGGGAGAAGCAGGCTCCATGCAGGGAGCCCGATGCGGGACTCAATCCCGGGACCCCAGGATCATGCCCTGGGTGGAAGGCAGATGCTCAACCACTGAGTCACCTGAGGTGCCCCTGAAACTTATTCTAATAAGATAATCAAAGGCATAATGAAAAAAAAATGTACAAAGATGTTCATTGATTTTTAGACTCCAAAATTAGAAACAACTTGAATGTGTAGGATAGGACACATTATATAAGTCATTACCAATTTGTAAAATAGAACACCACAGAGGCATTAAAAATAAAGTTATGGAAGAGTTTAGATAACCTGAAAAGTGTTCATGACATACTGTTTTAGGGAAAAAATAAATTGCAAGTACATACTACAGTGTAAATCATTCTTTGCATGGAAAATATCTTACAGTTATCCATAAATAGAAGTCTAGAAAAATCATTACCAGGGCAGCCCCGGGTGGCTCAGCAGTTTAGCAAACCTTCGGCCCAGGGCCTGATCCTGGAGATCTGGGGTCGAGTCCCACATCGGGCTCCCCACAGGGAGCCTGCTTCTCCCTCTGCCTGTGTCTCGGCCTCTCTCTGTGTGTCTCTCATGAATAAATAAATAAAATCTTTAAAAAAAATCATTACCATAATGTAAGTGTAGTCATATTACAGATGATTTTTATTTTGCTTTTCATACTTCTCACTGTTTTAGGATTATCTGCAATGAATCCATATTTCTCAAATAACTGTAAGTTTTTAAAAGACCATTATATAAATTGTATGCAAATTTTTCCTTACTACACGGATAAAAAAATGCCTACAAGTAGATCAGTAGTGTTTTTATTGGCTCAATATCTCCTTGGGATTTTCCATAGAATACGTGAGTTATGGAGCAGATTACTAAGTCTCTGGCTGTTCTAGCTTCTGAGAGGTGGTCAGTCAACACTGCCTTAACGTCTTTACTTGGAATTTTTTTCCTAGCAGTTATAGACTTTATGGTCCATTTGTCTTAACTGATACTAAATTGACCTTTATTTTTAAAGGCCATTGCAGATTCATTTTTCTTATTTCCCATTTCCTCATTGGTCAGGGAGCAAGCAGTTGAATATTAGACTTTTACTGCCAAACTGATCTGAAGTTTGAGACAATTACCTAGAAACTTCAGCCTCAAGATCTGCCCATCCTGACTGACTATGGGCTCAGACAGACTTAAATAAATTGACAAGTTGTCTTATATTTACAGCTTCTTTGTAATAAACCTCTCCGTAGAAGCTATGATCTTTGTACAGTTCATCATCTTATTTTAATTGCATTAATAATAGGAAATGGTAAATCCAACAGATAATCACTGTATAGTATTAGCTGGCATGTGCCATCAGCCTGTTAATGTAATTCTGTCCAGTAACTTCCCAATGAGTGGTTATGAGCATGGGTAATTGCATGTATATCAAGAATGGAAAAAAATAAAAATGGTGATTTAAAAGAATAGTTTTAAATTAGAAAAATATTCTAAGTAACCTGCTAAACCTCTGACACAATATAGTATTTAGATATTCTAGAATATAGGAATCTCTAGGAGGCTTTAAAATGATTTTTTATTATTACTTCTCTTGAGAAAGAAAATGTAGATCCTTAGCCATAAAGCTTATGATGATAAATTTTCAAAGTAAATAACAAAATAAAGAAGGTGATTTTTTTCTTAACAGGGAATTTTGAAAGTATATTTAAAAATTCTGAGCTGAAACTATATATAATGGTCTACTATGATATGCAAATATATTATGATATCACCGTATGTAAAAAACGTTGGTTAGCTGCATAGTTTTAATTGTTTTTGACGATTAGAGATAGCATCGATCTATTTAGGCATCCCTGATTAAGGGAAGTAATTTCCCCCTTTTCTCTGCATCAAGCTATGCTGCATTGTGTACCCTTATACAGAAAACTCTTAAGCTTTTTGGTCCATAATCAGGCTCTTCTCTCATCAGGTTCCTTGATTGCAGGAAACCAGAACTATAGACCCATTAGCCATCTGCTAAGAAAGAGCTTAACTGATATTATGATGATCTTCAATCTATTATCTATTTTAAAATCTAAAACATGATTCTTCTACATATATAAGTTAATGCTACCTTGAAATACATTTAAAAATGATGAATAAAGGACAGATTATTAAATAAAGTATAACAAACCTGTGTGTGTTATCATTTACTTATTAATCATACCTACAAACTGGGAGTTAATTAAAATACTCCTTTTAACTTATAATGAAGCTTTATCTAGTTGTCAGAGCTTTCTCAGGGTTTATGCAAGTTCTATTGAAAGACTTATCTTAAAAACTTGCAATTTTTATAAGATGCCTTTGGAAAAAAAAAAAACACACACACACACACACACACTAAGATTCATTCTATTGCAATATTTCCACCTTCCCCTGAGTCTATTTTTGTTATAGCATGTACCACTTCTATAGTATTACTGTATATGTCTCCCTCTTTCAGGATGTAAACTCCTGATATTTTTAATTTGTTTTATTTACTGATGTATTCCAAGTGCTTAGAAAATGTGCCTTGTGTAATAGTTGGAACACACTAAATATCTACTGACTTAATCTTGTCTTGGACTCTGTATTTTTGGGTTTTTTTTTCCACTTTCTCTTTCCATCTGACACCTGATTGGTGTCATTGTCTTAGGCATTCTCTATATGGTCGCCTCAGAAGCTCCAGGCTTAAATCATCTTAATAGCTAGCAATTCCAGAGGAAATACAGCTTCAGCTTCCTAATAGTCCTAGCAGGTTCTCAGATTATATATTTTTATTAAGCTGGCTGGTTCATAGGCCCATTCCTGAGCCAATCATTATGATGGGTGTGTGTAAGATGGAAAAATGATACACTTTGATTGTCTTGGATGTTACTTGGAATTTGGCCAGAACAACAGCAACATCCTCTGGGGGCTTGTTAGATAGGCAGATTCTCAGGCCTCCCTCCAGACTAAGTGAATCAGAATCTGCATTTAAACAAATTCCCTGGCTATATCCTTTACCCTATGTTCCCAGTTGGAGCTGGAAAGGTGGGTAGGACAGTGTGGTCACCAAACCACAAAAATCAAAAGTGGGAGAGAGATGATTGCTTAAAGAACTTGAATGCTCTTATCAGAAGGCAGAGGGATGTTGGGCATGCAGAAGGAAGAGGTACCCATTACAATGTAAAATATGTACTCAGCAATTATTATATGTCAGGCACTGTACTATGCCTTTTTGGATATTATATACTATTCCCAACATCATATAAGACATCAGATAGGATACCCTGGGCTTCAAGTGATTGAGTAATTTATTCAAAGTTTTTGTTGAGTAGGCAATAAGAGAGTTAGTCTATAATATAATGTCAAGCAGTTTTAAGTATCCTGGAGAAAGATTAAGTAAAATAGAAGGAAAGATCAATGAATGACCCAGAATGATGGGAACAAGGAATCAATTTACATAGGAAGGGCAGGGCGAATCTGAGAAAGTGAAGTCTTAACAGATGCTTGAATATAGTAAAAGACGACTCATAGAAGTTCCTGTTTAATACCATTTTAGAAGGAGGGGGGGGACCAGCACAAAGCCATGAATTGAGAATGAACTTGGATGTTTGAAAAAAAGCAAAGCAATAGGGGCTGCTTGGTGGCTCAGTCAGTTAAGTCTTGATTTTGGCTCATGTCATGATCTCATAGGTCTTGGGATCGAGCTCTACTTTAGGGAGTCTGCTGGAGATTCTTTCCCTCTGCCCCTCTCCCCATGCATGCATGCACTCTCTCTCTCACATAAATAAATCTCTCTCAAATAAATAAATCTCTCTTTCTAAAATAAATAAATCATAAAGAAAAAAACAAAAAAGCCAGTGTGACCACAATGTAGTGAATACAAATGATTAGGTCATAGAGATAATCAAGAATCATTTCATGAAGGGTCTTAGGCAATGGTTAGGATATTTTCAATTATTCCAAGCACAATGAAAAATTCATCAGAAGGGACGCCTGGGTGGCTCAGTGGTTGAGCATCTGCCTTCGGCTCAGAGCATGATCCTGGAGTCCCGGGATCAAGTCCCACATCAGGATCCCTGAAGGGAAACTGCTTCTCCCTCTGCCTATGTCTCTCATGAATAAATGAATAAAATCTTAAAAAAAAAAATTCATCAGAAGCTTTGGAGCAGGGTAGTGACATGACTTCATTTGTATTTCAGATATATTGTCCAGGGAGCAGGCAAGAGTCAATAAAGGATAGATAAATAATTGTAAGATGTCAGGGGGACTCTTTAGAAGCCTATTACAATGCTATTTTAGGCAAGAGATGAAAGATTATGCAACTAGGATGGCAAAGGGATGTTTGAGGAACTGAGGATATATTGTGAATGTAGAACAAATGGGAATTGTTAATGAGCTGAATATGTGAGTGTGAGTTAAAGATAATTACTCTTATGTTGTTGCCCTGAGAAAATGGGATATTTGTGGTAGTTTCTGAAATGAAGAACCTTGGAGATGAATGAAGTTGGAAAATCAAGAGGACCATTTTAGACATGTCAAATTTGAGATGCCTATTTAAGATCCCAGTTAAATTGTTGGGTAAACAATTGAATGAGCTACTTTCAGAGGTTTGAGTTGCAGATAAGAGTTTGGGAAACAAGTGAGATTGTACTTCAAGCCACAGAACTGAATACTTCAGACTCTATTTCATGATCTCTCAATGATACAGGCTAACAAAGGCCTCACCACCTTGAAGCCATACCTGCTGGGGCACAAGGCTTCCACAGTCCCTGTAATAAAAGAAAAAAGAGCCAGAGGGTGTCATACCTTGCTATTTACCCAAAAGATACAAAGATACTGTTTCAAAGGGACACATGCACTCCAATGTTTATAGCAGCATTATCAACAATAGCCAAATTATGGAAAGAGGCCACATGTCCATCAACCAATGAATAGATAAAGAAGAAGAGGTATGCATACACAATGGAATATTACTTAGCCATAAAAAAGAATGAAATCTCGCCATTTGCAATGACATGGATAGAGCTAGAGGGTATTATGCTAAATGAAATAAATCAGAGAAAGACAAATACCATATGATTTTACTCGTATGTAAAATATAAGAAACAAAATAGATGAACACAGGGGAAGGAGGGAAGAAAACGAGAGGAAGGCAAACTGTAAGAAACTTAACTATAGAGAACAAACTGAAGGTCGAAGGAGGGAAAGTGGGTAGGGGATGGGCTACCTGGATGATAGGTAGTAAAGAGGGCACTTGCTGTCATGAGCACTGGGTGTTCTATGTAAGTAATGAATCACTAAATTCTACTTCTGAAATAAATAGTACACTATATGTTAACTAACTAGAATTTAAATAAAAACTTGGGAAAAAATATATAAAGGGATATAAAGAACTTTGGGTGCACCTGGCTGGTTCAGTCAGTAGAGCATGCAACTTTGATCTCAGGATTGTAGGTTCAAGTCTCACATTAGATGTAGAGATAACTTGAAAATCTTAAAAATAAAGACAAGTCACATTTGTCCCTTTCTCCTATTGGTTAGGAGCAGTCAATGCCTTTGCCTAATTGCAGGGGCCGAAAAATGTGGAGAAACACATGAATGCTGGATGATTACTGCTGTCTCTCACATAATATCTTGCTTGGTTTTGAGGGCTCAACTAATAGTCGTTTTTATTTATTTTTTAGTTTTATTTTAATTCCAATATAGTTAACATACAGTATTATATTAGTTTCAGGTGTACAATACAGTGATTCAGCACTTCCATACACCACTCACTGCTCATCCCAACAAGTGCACTCCTTAACTCCCATCACTCGCTCCACCCATCCCCCATTAACCTCCCCGCTGGTAACATCATTGTATCCTCTGTAATTAAGAGTCTATTTCTTGTTTTGTCTCTTTTTTCTTTGCTCATTTGTTTCTTAAGTTCCACAGATGAGTGAAATCATATGGTATTTGTCTTTCCCTCAGTTATTTCACATGGCATTATACTCTTTAGCTCCATCCAAGTCATTACAAATGTCAAGATTATACTCTTTTTTTTTTTGTGGTTGAATAATATTTCTATATATCAGTAAATATATATTGATATATATCTGTATAGAGAGAGATAGATCTCTATTTTTCTATCTATCATCTATCTATCTATCAACACATACACACATACATACAGCGCATCTTCTTTATCTGTTCATCTATTGATGGACAATTGGGCTGCTTCCATGATTGGGCTATTGTAAATAATGCTGCCATAAACATAGGGGTGCTTGTACCCCGTGAATTAGGTTTGTTTGTTTGTTTGTTTTTTAGATTTTATTTATTCATGAGAGACATACAGAGAGAGGCAGAGACACAGGCAGAGGGAGAAGCCGGCTCCAGGCAGGGAGCCCGACATGGGACTCAATCCTGAGACCGCCGATCACACCTGAGCCAGGGGCAGGTGCTCAACTGCTGAGCCACCCAGGCGTCCCAGTATTTTTATATTCTTCGGGTGAATACACACCCGAAGTGTGTGATTACTGAATCATATGGTAGCTCTATTTTTAACTTTTTAAGGAAACTTTATACTGTTTTCCACAGTGGTTGTGCCAGTTTGCATTCCCATCAACCACGCAAGAGGGTTCCTTTTTCTCCAGTCCTCACCAACACTTGTTTCTTGTGTTTTGATTTCATTCTGACAGCTGTGACTTCATACATCATTGTAGTTTTGATTTGCATTTCCCTGATGATAAGTGACGATGAGCACCTTTTCTTGAGTCTGTTGGCCATCTATATACGTCTTCTTTGGAGAAATGTCTGTTTGTGTCTTCTGCCTTAATTTTTGGATGTTGAGTTTATAAGTTCTTTATAAATTTTGGATATTAACTGTCATAATATATCACTTAAAGTATGAAAATATAGCTACAGAGGGAAAAAAAAAACATCCTCACCAACATATTATGATAAGCCCACAGTATTTTTGTGTTTTTATAACAGTAATGAAAGTAATTATCTAAAACCAAGACAAAACCCATGTTGCAGTGGCAATACCAAGGGGTGGCTTAGCGATGGTAGGGTAAGAAGATTTTAGCTTCCAATAGTATGTCGTTTTCCACCAACCAAATCTATGCCAAATCTAATGTGGGAAATTAATATTTTTTCTTATCTAATGTAAAATATATGCAAATGAATCTTCAAACTCCTTTCCAATCAGAAACTGCCTATAAAAGCTTCCTAGGGAAAAATTCTGGAGCCAGGACTATTACATTTTAATATGATGAAAAAGGAAAAATACAGATACATAAATAAGCCATTTCAATTAAATTTGCCCACTCAAAAATGAAACAGAACAGCAAAACTAGTGAATTAAATCCTCTGAAGCTACAGTGCCCCTTTCTCCTCCTCGGGTCCAATGGAATTTCTTTATATGAATTTCAAGACTATTTATTAGATCATTGCAATTGATACAGCCTGTAACACAAAGAGAAATTCTTGTAATGATCTATCTTGTAAATGTTTTCCAGCCTCTTTTTTGCAAGTTCTGAAGAGGATTCTTTTGAAAGCAAATATTTATGTGTTTAAAAACCCCAAAGACCTTGTTATTTTTTGTCCAAACACGAGCTAGAAAGATCAATACTGCCTTTTAGAAGGAAATGGTTTGGCTGCTTATGTATCATCAGAATGCTTTCTAACAACACTAAGGCATTTAATTTTGGAAAAACAAAAATTAAGAAGAATTTTTGAGGAATAGTAGGGAAAGGTGGAAACAGATGATAAGCTTCAAGAGTGTTGCCACTTTTGAATATGGCAACTCAAATAATGTCATTTATAGACATTTGAATTGTCTAAAATATTATTCATTTTTTATGAAACAAATGTTAGGTTTTGTTACCTAGCTGGCATAAAATATACTGAACTGGGCCATTTTTCTTTTTCTGTGCTAAGTCTGGTTGCTTGTTCATCTTAAAGAAACATGTTAAACACAGATCTTGTCAACATAATCTAGGAAACACAATTTTCTCTCAGTTATTTAGTCATTTCGGCCAAATAATTTTTAATATTGATAGTAACAAGCAAATCATGTCACCATAGTATTTTTTATATAAAAATTGTTATTTTTAACAATTAACTAGAAAGTTAACTAGAAAGTTTCTCAACTAGAAAGCACCATTTTATGATCATCAAGGAAATATACTTTTAATGTCATATATTCTGCTATTATATGAACTGAAATTCTAATGCTCACATGTGAGTATAAGCCATTTCTTTATTTTAGTTTATTTATTTAATGACTTACTTATCCAAGTATTTGAGGTGGCTCACATAAACTCATAAAAGAATACAGGGAAAAAATAAAGAAAAATCAGGTCTATGGTAAATCTAGATAGTATAAAAGTTCAAGAAGAAAAAAGTTAGAACACATAAGTATTCATTGTGGGGATCATATTTATATAAATTTATCATGAAATTTATGGCGGTGAATAAAAGACCCTTCGAAAATATGATTAGAATTTTTGTTAAAGAGGAACAACCACATTATCACACAGTTCAGTTAAGCTTTAATTATGAGATGCTAAATTAATACCAATTTACACTTATTTGATTAATTATTCAATCTAAGAAGTATAAGTACTTGGTGATAAATATTTGCATTTGAAAAGTCATAACCAAAGGAAAAGCTGTTTTTTATATCTATTTCATGTACTAATTGGTTCCTAGTAACAAAATCAGTGTAGTAGCAGCTGCATATGCAATTGAATTTGATGGAATTATAATTATGGAGGGAAAAAAACTGATAGCAAAGTAAACAGAGTGAAACCGTACTAAGTCGAAAATAGCACAAACTGATTTGTGTGTTTCTCTGAAAATTTCCAGGTGTTGTCAAAGTGGATTATGGAGATGTGTCAGTCAGAAAAACACTAAGAGAAAATCTGAAGTGTAAGCCCTTTTCTTGGTACCTTGAAAACATCTATCCGGACTCTCAGATCCCAAGACGTTATTACTCACTTGGTGAGGTATGAATTATTTATTTTGGTTAAGTTATAAATATATTTTGCAAATAGAGCAATTTCGTAGGAGCTCAATATTTTTTATGTTATGAATAAAATGCTTTGAGGGCTTTTAAATAGATCTATTTTAAATAACTTTTCAAGTCACTAATGGTTTCAAGGACCATAAAGGTCTTTATCATTGGAATTGGTGAAAGTAAGAGGATAGTTTAAGACTAAATAGTATCTTCTTGTTTCTTTATCAACAGTTCAGAAACTTTTTGGTCATATGGGCCTTACGCTCTTTAAAATTTATTGTGAACCCCAAGAGCTTTGGTTTAGATGGGTTAAAATTATTAATATTCACTGTATTGAAACTCAGCCTGAGAACTGTAAAACCCATTCATTAATTCATTAAAAACAATGTTATACATTACATATTAATATAAGTAATGCATTTTTATTTTTATTTTTTTAAGATTTTATTTATTTATTCATGAGAGACACAGAGAGAGAGAGAGAGAGAGAGAGAGAGAGGCAGAGACACAGGCAGAGGGAGAAGCAGGCTCCATGCAGGGAGCCGGACGCGGGACTTGATCCCGGGTCTCCAGGATCACGCCCTGGGCTGACCACTGAGCAACCCGGGCTGCCCAATAATGCATTTTTAAAAACATATTTTCCAAAGTAAAGTCAGATAGTAAGATTAGCATCAATTATAGTTTTGTAAATTGCATTACTGCTTGGCCTAATAGAAGTTACCTGGAGTCCTGTATCTGTTTTGGTATTCAGCCTACTGTGCAGCACATACCATGTAGCCTCTGCGGGACTCCTTGTACTTCACGGGGAGTGAGAGTAAAACGGCAAGTAAGGGCACCTGGCCCAGCGGTTTAGCGCTGCCTTCGGCCCAGGGCATGACCCCGGGTCCTGGGATCGAGTCCCTCGTCACGCTCCCTGCGTGGGGCCTGCTTCTCCCTCTGCCTGGGTCTCTGCCCCCTCTGTGTGTGTGTGTGTGTGTGTGTGTGTGTGTGTGTGTGTATCTCATGAATTAATAAAACCTTTTTAAAAAAATGGCAAGTAATACCTTAGTGTTATTCGGTTTTTTGGTAAAGATGTTATTTATTTGAGAGAGACAGAGAGCATGAGAGAGAGCATGAGCTGGCGAGGGGCAGAGGAAGAGGGAGAAGCAGACTCCCTGCTCAGTGGGGAGCCTGATTCGGGGCTCAGTACTGGGCTTGAAATGGGGCTGGATTTGAGGCTCCGAATGGGGTTCCGTGTGGGGCTCCACAGGGGCTGCCTCCCAGGATCCTTGGATCATGAACTGAGCTGAAGGCAGATGCTGAACCGACTGAGCCTATCTTAGTGCTATTACTGAAATCGTGTTGACTTTGTAGGCCCACTGAAAACCATAGATCCTCTACCATTGTTTTCCAAAATATCCATTATCTATAGAAATATGTAGTTGGCTTCATTATGATCATATAAACATATTCGTAATATATATTCAGTTGCCTGAAATAAGAACCATTTCTTAATTATATGTCCCAAATTGGTAACTTCCCACTTAGTAGGGATTAGTTTTGGGAATCAAAACTAATTTAATATTGGGTTTAATTAAAGCATTTTGACAGAAATTATACAATGCCCTTGGAAAATAATTTAATTAAGTTTGTCCTTAGGTTGGAACTACCATTTTTTTAGGTCATAATAGTAGAATATCTGAAAATGTGTAGAGTACAATCTAACACTTTTTTGGTTCATTTGCCAAAAGTAATAATCTGTAACTTTATCCACTCTCTCACTTTAATTCATACACATAATTTGATTGATTAGAAAATAATTAAAGCAAAAAATACTGAAACTTAATGGAACCGTAGCTGGATTGTCTTTTAAAGGCTGTTTTTCTGTGTCCACATCCCTGCTCTAGTCGTCAGATCTCCTCTTCATTATTAGCCATGTAAATATCTCTTTATAGAATCCTTCCATTTACATCTCTTTAACCTTAATCTGAATAATGTAGTGCAAAGTTTCACATGGCATAACAGTGAATGTATGGCTTTTGCTTTTGTTGTTGTTAAGATTTATTTATTTAATTTGGAGAGACAGTGTGAGCTGGGGGGAGGGGCAGAAGGAAAGGGGGAGAGACAGAGATACAGAGAGAGAGAGAGAGAGAGAGAGAGGGAGAAGCCGACTTCCCTGAGCACAAGCCCATCATGGCTTGATCTCAGGACCATGAGATCATCACCTGAGTTGAAATCGAGTTGACTGCTTAACTGATTGAGCCACCCAGCCACCCCTGTATGACTTTCTAAGTGTGACTCCGGTTACTTAATATTCCTGTGCCTCAGGATTCTATTTTTAAAATTTTTGTTTGCTTTTATTAAGGGGGAGGGTTGTTGCCATTGTTTTCAAATATGAAAGTTTTATTTATGCACTGATGTTACAGGGGTTTATATTCAATACACAAATTATGCAAGTGCTTTTTAAACTAGAACACTGGAACATCTGGGTGGCTCAGTGGTTAAGCATCTGCCTCCGGCCCAGGGCATGATCCCCGGGGTCCCAGGATCGAGTCCCACATCAGGCTCCCCGCAGGGAGCCTGCTTCTCCCTCTGCTTGTGTCTCTGCCTCTCTCTGTGTCTCTCATGAATAAATAAAGTCTTAAAAAATAAATAGAATAAAATAAAATAAAACAAAATAAAAGTTTGTATGCCAGTTATTATGATCTAGTGCTTCTGAAGATCCCCCATATCTAATACTTACATTTCTTTGCTGAAAAGTTTGTTTGAACAATTGTGAACCTGACCATACCCTAAGACGAAGGGCATGTTTCTATTCTTGTTTAGTGTTTCTCCCACTACAGTCAGTAGCCCCAGCTGATGAGTGAACATTGATTACTTTTTCTAAAAGGGAGTATGAGCAGGGCCTTATAACAAAACAGATAGGAGTAAGGAGGACTTTCTGGAAATTTTCTGGGGCCACCAGAGTGATTCCTGAGAAAGGCCTGTAAAACAGAAACTATATGTTTACTTCTGTGCTAAAAATCCAATTTTATGGTTTCTTGCACCAAATCAGGGAAACCTAATTAACTGACTTCCTGAAAAAGTAAAAATATACTGCAGGCAAATTCCTTTGTACAACCTACTGATTTTAAATTAGCTGTCTTCTGTGATAGGTCAGACAGCCATATTTTAATGTACAGAAATAGTTTGAAAGAAAGAGACTGCGCTTTCCTGGGTTTTTGAGACATATCCAAGAAGAAGCAGTTTGTTGTTTAAAAAAATTTCCAGGCCTTGGAGGCAAGCAGGGGAAGGTTGAAATCCTGACCTCATTGCTTACAACTTGAGTGGCACTAGGTGTTCTCTCTGTAGCCTTTGGCAGTGTGTAGATAATCATAAAGGGATGTGGTGATGACTGAAGATCTAGAGCATTTAGCACAAGAAGTGGTAGAGCGCCAGTAGTAACAGTTATCGTAATTATTATAGCTACCATTTGTTGACTTCTTATTAAGTCAAATATTATGCTAGATGCTTTATAATAATTATATTATTCAAAAATCTCAACTCTATGACTTGGGTTTTGTTACGATCCCAATTTAAAATAGAAATTGATATGTAGAAACTTTATGTGATTCACCCGTGGGTCACTGAGCTAGCTAGTAAAGTCAGGATTCAAAGACATGTTAGTCTGATACTAATGCTCACTTTTTCTTATTGCTAGAAAGACAAAATAGTTTCTGTTATTTATTTATTTATTTTTTAGATTTTATTTATTTATTCATGAGAGACACACAGAGAGAGGCAGAGACACAGGCAGAGGGAGAAGCAAGCTCCCCACAGGGAGCCCTATGTGGGACTCGATCCCAGGACCCCGGGGTCACGCCCTGAGCCAAAGGCAGATGTTCAACCACTGAGCCACCCAAGTGCCCCAAATAGCTTGTATTATTACAGTTTGTTTATTCAAGAATGCTTTCATTAAATAAGAAGTGGATTTGGAACCTATGTATTACATGCTAAGGATGCAAAGTCAAATAAGGGAAGCCCTTTGCTCTTAAGCCATTCTGCTGAAATGGGAGGAGAGATAGCAAAAAAGAAACAAATAGTGAAGAAGTTCAGAGAAATAGGGGCGTCTGAGTGGCTCAGTTGGTTAAGTGTCTGACTCTTGATTTTGGCTCAGGTGTTGATCTCAGAGCCATGAGATCAAGTCCCGGATTGGGCTCTGCACTCAGTGGGAAGTCTGCTAGAGATTCTCTCTCTCTCTTTCTACCCCTCCCGATGTTCTCTCTCCCAAATAAATAATTAAAAAAAAAAAAAAAGAAATTTAGAGAAATAAAAGATGTCCTACATGAAGTATATAGTCATGCTATATAAACTGCTGCTTCAAAACCCCCAATAATTTTTTTTAAATCTGTGAGAATGTGTTGTTTTAAACTTTGTGGGGTATTAATGTGCTGTAGTTTTCCACTTTAAAACCAGCCTTAAAGAGAGATACAATCCAGCATCTGTTTCCATGGAAACAGAAGGACAATTTTACCAAGCACTACTTCCCAATTTGATTTTGCATAGTCATGTATACATAATTTAAGACAGACATTTTGATAATGAGTTTGGAATGAACTGTTAATGGATAACAGACATTTATTTAAACATTTTTCTTTCTTATTGCTTACCATTAACCATTTTTAGAAGAAAATAAAAAGCTATCTTTCCTTATAAATGAAGGTATTTTTTCTTTGCAAATAGAGCCTCAAGGAAGTATCAAGTGTCCAACCTACTTAACAAGACAATAGATTGTTTCTTTGTTGTGTGTATGTGTATATATATATATATATATATATATATATATATATATATACTTTTTATTTATATTTGTATGCCCTCATCACTTAAAGTGAAATTGGTAGGACTTAACAATTTACAATTTCCTCAAGTTTCAATGTTATTCAAAACCTATTATGTAATATTGCAGTGTATTGGTGAATATTAGCTCTTATCTGTCAATTTCTCTTTATAGCTCCCTTAGCTGTATTGGAAGATGCAAATATGATATCAGTTTCTCATTATCCTAGATCACACCAAAATAGTCATTAGGAAAATTATTGATATCAGTATCTTAATTTGCTGTTTGAATTTTATTCAGGTAATTGAAATATTCTTTATCCAGCCCATGAATTATATGCAATTTCCAATGGGAAGTTAAAAGCTGTGCAATTGCTTTGAACTAAAACCTTTAAGTAGCTTAATGAAGCATGTGCCTTTTAGGCTCAGTAAGCATATCATAATGGAATGAGGAAGTCAAGTTCTTTGCAGCATTAAATTCTTTCTTAACTAGCCTTTTAGCTTATATAGATTTAACATGTCCGGTTTTGATCTTGAAAACATAAAGGCAAATTCAAGCATTGAAAAATGGGATTCTAAAGCTGTAAGACCTCAAATTTGGGGGCCTATGACAAGCCAGCATTTAAGAAAAAAAATGTTTTGTGAGCTATGTAGGGCAACAGGGAGAAGTGGATTTCTGTAGCCAAGTGACTTAACTCTAGAGGCTTACCATTTATATTTGCATATGGCTTTGAAGATGTTTAGACATTAGTCTCTGCATTTCAGATTGCCTACTCAATCTCAGAACTCCTTTGCCTTTTGTCTCCTTTAACAATAATAGTGAGTTAAGGTTCTGGTACACATCGTTACCGTTTTCTGTAAATATTGTTAAAAAACAAATTTATGTAACTATTTTAGGCAGGTGAAGCTGCTTGGCTGCAGGGATTAAGGGTGCAATCAATGACTGCCAAAGTCAGACGCGAAGATGCTTAGAGATTTACCCTCTGTTGGTAATCAGGAGATCTATTTATAGATTCACAGCCTTCCTGATCTTTCATCAGGATAACCAGTGCGGAAGCCTTGTTTTAGATGACATACACTAATGTGCACATTCTCTTTACACATGATATATTTCACACACTCTTTGGTACTGAGTAGCTGATTTTCAACCTAGGGTAACTGAACGTGCCTCAGTTACAGAAAAAAGATGTACAGAAAAAAGATTTTACTCTTCATTGGATGTAACTTTAAAGACTGTTGTAGCCCACCCGTGGACAAAATGAGTGAGTTTATCACCTGAAAAAAATATTTTTTATTTCACACTGCTGAGAATTAGACTAGAACTAATTCTAAATTCACTACTCAGGTAGATATTGGCACACACAAAAATGGTTACAAACTATATGCCAGTTAGGCATTTATTGAATTCTCCCGGTGTTCTTGTTGTTTGCTTTTGTTATCCACCAAAATAAATGAAAATGTTTAATGTTCTAGGGCAGCCTGGGTGGCTCTGTGGTTTAGCACCGCCTTCAGCCCAGGACGTGACCCTGGAGACCCAGGATCGAGTCCCATGTCGGGCTCCCTGCATGGAGCCTGCTTCTCCCTCTGCCTGTGTCTCTGCCTCTCTCTCTCTGTCTGTGTCTCTCATGAATGAATAAATAAAATCTTAAAAAAAAAAAGAAAGAAAACATTTAATGTTCTATACTTTGTGTATGTGTTGCACCAGGGGTAAGTATTCACGTAATCAGAATTTTTAGATCTTGTAGTCATTAATCAGGGCATTTTGTTTTTTAATATTTATTTGAGAGAGAGCAAATGAGCACCTGAATGGAGGAGGGGGCAGAGAGAGAGGGAGAGAGAGAATCCTAAGCAGACTCCATGCCTAGCACAGAGCCCTACTTGGGGCTTGAGCTCACATCCCTGATAACCCAAACTGAAATCAAGACTCAGATGCTTAATCAACTGAGCTGCCCTGAGGCCCAAACAGGGCATTTTAAACCCTACATACATAGCAGTCAGCTTGGACTTGTTAAATATATAGATTTTGCACTCATCCTTCTGATTTATGCACAATTTGGTAAAGAGAAAATATACTCAAATGCATATTCACTAGAGCAATTATAATATGGAAACATTAACATTAAACTGGAATTCACTGCAAATGTGCCTATTTCTTCTTTTCAAGTAAAGAGAAACCAAACGAGGTTGACATATGTAAAATAACGATAATGAGTAACATAATGTGCAATTGAAGGATAAGCATGTGTTGGAGTAATTAAAGCAAAAAAAAAAAGCTAGTTTAAGTTTAGATTATTATCTTTAGCATGGATTTTACATATTGGTTTTGGAATGCAAAGGTATGAGGGTGAGGAGGAGTAAATGCCCCTTTTTAAAAATTGAGTTCTCATTGTTTCTTGCTATTATAATCCAGCAGAGGGAGCAAAAGCTAATGAACAAACTTGTAAACGGTAAGAACATTACCAAGGATGCTGTTGAGTAGAAACATTTAGAAAAAGACTTGCTGATTTCAAACATAAAAACACAAGTGGTAAAAAATACTCTCAATTTTATGTCATTAAAAATTGTTTCAAGCAATAAAAGATTATGTGTAAACAAAGGAATCAAAGCAGACAACAATTAAAGTTAAAACTATGTTGGCCCTATGCCACATATTCAAAACTATACCATAACTTAAAGAATGAACCAAAAGACCTGAGATCTACCAGTGTGCTCTATTTATGTGAATGCAGGTCATAAAACAGAATCTGTAAGGAACTTCTAATGAATGAAGATCATGAGTAGTGGTTTGCCTAGATTTTTCTCAGAATTAATGTCATGACCAAGTAATTGGTGTTGTCATATAATATGGTACCAGTGACAAGGTCAAAGTTTTTCTTAAAATTCACTTTTTTGCTTAAACAATGTTCTTTGAGGTTCCAGGGCATTCTTAGAAAGGTTCTGATTTTAAAACCACACAAGATCATCCTAAAGCAGATCATCCTTTGCATCTCAAAAAATAAGGTACATAGACATCTTACAATTTGTTAAGATTTGTTTGATGAAGATTGTCAGTACACATTGGTGATCATTTTTATATTCTTAAGAAAATACAGCAGATACCCATAGTGTTGGGTTCATTGACTTAAAAACAACCCCAGTGTACACTAACTTGCCTTCTAAGTGTGCATGGCAACATAAACCTTTTGATATTGTCTCTATCCAGATAAAGGATCTTATTTATTTATTTATTTATTTATTTATTTATTTTAATTGGCTATTGATCCTTCTGTTCCTGACATTCTATGTCCCATCCTATTCGAGTCTGATATCATCTTGGCCATAGCCAGAAATTATTTACATGACCTCAGCCCAACAGTGTGGTACTCAGAATCTGGTCTTCTTGACTTGGTCCCCTATATCTGATTCTAGCCTGCTTTTGTTTCTTGTTCCATATATCTTCCCATTATCTGAATGAAATATTGTTATGTTTACTCTGGTTGGCTACAACTCAATCCTTCTTGCTCCTTCCACACATCCTTTTTGACAAATACTGCCTGCTTATCTGGATGTCAGGATTATAATTTTCCTTATTTGGGCAAATAATTTAACTTCATTGTATCTTAATGTTTTCCTTTATGAAATGAGGATAATAGATTGATTTTAAGTAATAAATTACTTACAATCATAAGTGCTTGGAACAGCACATAGCACATACAATTACAATTGCTAATTATTATTATTGGTGGCGATGGTAGTAGCAGTCACCCCATCTCATTCTGACAGCTGTCCTAAACAACTGACTCCTATTTGTTTTTAGTCTAGATCCTAAGTCTAGGAACCTCACCAGATTTGACTCGAGTTTCTATTTTGTATCTTCTTAGCCCCTGCTATATTCTAAGGAACAGGTAATATTACATGTCCAGAAATTACCAAACCACTTTGTGGAATAGTTAAAACATATCCAAATTAGCACAGGATTCTTTTCATGAATTTCCCCCAAATCAGTCTATTTTTGAAATTAAAAAAAAAAAAAAAGTAGTGGCAGCAGTGACACAGTTAAAACAGAAAGAGCATTCAGATAGCAAAACCAAAAATTGATAGAAAACACTGACCACAAAATTAAGTGGCAAGTATTCTCACAAATCCCAAAATACGAGCTATCAATTTCATGACCATGGGATATTCCATGGAAGGAAAGCAATGGGATGTCCGATGGAAATGAGACCCAGATAACACCCAAATTGCCAACAGATACTCATAAGAAATTGCTTCAGGCCAATTTGAGAATAGTAGCTGAAACTGAGAGAGGTGTTTTTACACAATCTACTTTGTAAGTCACTGAAAAATCTCCTTTCTAATGTCTGAAAGGCTTAAGCAACCTGAGACCTGTGAATTCTTAAAAACTCTCTAGCTGAAGTTCCTTCTTAGGAGAAACTTCAAGGAATAAGCCCAGTTGAAGAGGTAGAGACAATAGGGACAAAGAAAATGGAAAGCCCAGGTGAAGACAAAAGCGATGAAAAAGTAAAACAAGACAGAATAAGAGAGGGAGACAAACCATAAGACACTCAATCACAGGAAACAAACTGAGGTCGCTGGAGGAGTGCGGGAGAGAGGGACAGGGTAACTGGGTGATGGACATTAAGGATGTAATGAGCACTGGGTATTATATATAAGACTGATGGATCACTGACCTCTACCTCTGAAACTAATAATACATTATATGTCAACTAATTGAATTTAAATAAAATCTTTTTTTTAAAGGAAAAAAGGGGGGCACCTGGGTGGCTCAGTAGTTGAGCGTCTGCCTTTGGCTCAGGTCATGACCCCAGAGTCTTGGGATCGAGTCCCATATCGGGCTCCTTGCAGGGAGCCTGCTTCTCCCTTTGCCTGTGTTTCTGCCTCTCCCTGTGTCTCTCATGAATAAATAAATAAAATCTTTTTAAAAAAAAGAAAATAAAATATAAGCGATGAATAGAACCAACCAGGGGATCTCAAAAAATAGAAGGCAATTTTGTTCAACTCTTCAGAAAAGTGCAGGAACAGGAGAGCTAGACTTGTGTAGTGAGAAGTGGTCTCCCATGTGAACCTTCCCTGTCAGGGACAACTGGAAATGTTTGCCCTTCAACTTCCCCACTGCATACTGAAGGAATCACCTTTACTATGAAAGCCACCTTTTCTTTCCATCAGTGCCCAGAGTTTTCAGAATGATCCACAAAACAGCTAAGCCCCCAGCTAGCAAGTACTCCATTGTGTTCTCTTGCTCAAGGGGGTTTTAACCCTGAATATACGCTCCAATCATTTGCAGAGCTTTAAACTGTCTCCTGGTCCTTCTCCAGACCATTTGGATCATAATCTATAAGGATGAGGCCAATCTGAAGTATATTCTAAAAGCTTTGCAGGTGGGAACCACTGAAAAAGAACTTACTTTAAAAAGGAAAAGTAATTGTAATGTCACCATATAATATCAAGACACTGCACACCTCCCTCCAGAATGGTGGTTGCTAAACTTTGCTGTACATTAGAATTACCTGGGGAGATTTTTAAAACCTCCAATGGCCATGTTACACCCTTTACTAACTAACTGGGAGTGTGTGGACTTGGATAGTTTAAAGATGCCAGGTGATTCCCCCCCACCCAAAAAAAAAGAAAAGAAAAGCAAGAAATGATATCCTCATCAAACCCTCTCTCTTAAAAGAGGAGGAGAATTGGACTCATGGAATAATAAGAACAGCAATAGTAAGAGAGGATGGCCACAATAAGCACAAAGATAACGTGAGGAGAATGATCTCTCTGTAAACAATGCAAGGACACCAAAGCTTTATGCTCATGGATAAGAAAAATATAACCTAATATTTCAGAACAAGCTAAAAGAAATTGTATAATAAAATGTAGAAAACAATGCTATAAATAAAATTTATATTACCTCTTAAATAAGAGCCAAAATTGCAGTGAAGATTTAGAAATTAAGGAATGAATTCATTTAGAATCAAAGGCTAAATTTGAAACAACACGAGTCAATAATCCCAGAAACCCCCATTAATCTCACTTTTAATAGAAGGTGACATATAGAGAGATAAGCAACAAGATCCAACATGATAGGATTTCCTAGTGAGAAAAATCAAAACCATAAAACAAAATGAACATGAGCACCTATAACTTAAGAACATGCACCTGAAAGTAAAATGGAAACTACACATTGAAAAGGAATGCTATGTATCTGGAAAAGTGATCCAGAATAAGCAATATTATGATGCATTGTGATAAATCTATTGAACTTTAAAGAAAAGAAAAAAATTAGTTGAGCATTCAGGCAAATGGACATTTGTGAAAAAGAATAAGGTAAAGAAAACCAGATTATCATTAGACTTTTCAAAAGCAACTATTTGTGCTGGAAGTAAATAGAATAATATTTTAAATATTACTCAAGGAAATAGATTGTGAGCCAAGGATTTCAGATATACCAAATTGATTTTCAATAGAAAGGCCACAGATGTATTTATCAACATGCAAGAACTCAGAATGTTTTTCCCAGTAAATGGAAACAGAAACATCATTTGGCTGTTTGCTCAAGCAAAACCTTAGAATGCTTCTTGATGTCTTTTTCCCCCTGTCATAGCTCATATGCAATTCAACTGCAAGTCTTACTCGGTTCTATCTTAAAAGCTTCCCAAATTTGGGACCTCTGGGTGGCTCAGTTCATTGCCTGTCGGGCTCTTGGTTTTGGCTCAGGTCGTGATCTCAGCATCCTGAGATCAAGCTACCCCTCCCCCACAACTCCATGCAAGTCTATTTGGGGTTCTTTCCATCTGCCCCTCCCCCACATACACTTACACTCTGTATCTCTATGTCTTTAAAGTAAATCAAAGAATCAATCAATCTTAAAGAAAAAAATGCCAAATTTGACCTATCGACCTCTATTGTTATCCTACTATTTCAAGCAGCCATCATCTGTAGCTGGCAGGACTGCAAGCTTATGTTGTCCTCTGCTTTCACTAATGCCTCCCTCTGGTCTGTTCTCCACACAGCGGCCAGAATAAGCTATTGATAGGCCATCCTCATGCTTAAAAATGCTTCTGTCAAGGTATGTACTGGCCTGAATATGGCTTTGAAACTGTCATCCAGCAAAGAGACAAAATATTATAAATGATTCAGCCTGGAGTCCCTATTAATTATTTCTTTTTTTTTTTTTTTTTTTTTTTTTTTTATAAATCAGATTTTTGGTTCCATTCCCTCATGAAACCGAGCTGTACCTTAAACCCTTGTGTGCCAGCTGAGTCCCTCCCTATTTTATTTTATTTTATTTTATTTTATTTTATTTTATTTTATTTATTTATTTATTTATTTTTTTATTTATGATAGTCACAGAGAGAGAGAGAGGCAGAGACACAGGCGGAGGGAGAAGCAGGCTCCATGCACCGGGAGCCCGATGTGGGATTCGATCCCGGGTCTCCAGGATCGCGCCCTGGGCCAAAGGCAGGCGCCAAACCGCTGCGCCACCCAGGGATCCCAGTCCCTATTAATTATTAACTAGTGTCTCTTCAAGTACTATGAATCTAGCAGAGGTCTTTTGAATCAGATTGCATTGCATAGCTTACATAAAAGGTGAATTAATCACTTTGTGAGATATTTATTGCCCTAAGTATTATAGAATTACACTGTTCTATACTTTTTTAGGATAATAAATCCATAGCATTTTATCATTTCTCAAGTTTGCCTTTTATGAAATGTTGACAAGAAAAGTCAATAGAAAGGACCGAAGAATATACGTGTATGTTATGTCTTGATTAGATTATGCGAAGCATAGGCAGACTGATACGCTACATCATATATCAATTGTTACCTTTTTCAATCCTATCTGAGCTAAAGGTCCCCCCAAAATCTTGAACTTTTGGGTATAGTCTCCATATCCTCCAGTGCCTGAACCAACCTACATCAGATAACTTAAACCCACCAGTATGGGACTTGCACATGATTTTGCTTCTTGAAGCTTATATCTTTTCTCTTTATTTTCTTTAAAGATTTATGTATTTATTTGAGAGGTGGGGGGGAGAGCACAAGCAGGAGGAGGGGCAGAAGGAGAGGGAGAAGCAGATTCCCTGCTCAGGAAGTGGTGGGGCTCCATCCAGGACCTGAGCCCAAACCAAGAACAATGCTTAACCTACTGAGCCACCCAGGTGCCCCTCCTTTCTCTTTAATATTCATGATGTATTCTGTCCTTTCTAATGGATTGCAGCTCAGATTTCTTGAGGAAAGCATCTATAATCCTGCTCTAAATCTCAAGGCATTTAAACAGGGCTTGACAATTCTGCTCAGCTCTTCCAACCCTTCCAAAGTATGAATTCCAATCCCTATTCTTCCTAATTGCTGACTGGGGCCCTAATGCAAATCACACCATTTTTCCCAACTCCAGGAACCATTACTTGACTTTGGGGTTCTACATCATACAAAAGAGTGATTCACATAAACCTAATCCATCCTCTTTAGAAGTTTTTGATATTATTCATTTGCCAATATGAAGAAACATGTGGTTAAAGCATAGATAACAAAACAGATATATATGCAAGTAATGTATGAGTGAACAGTAAAATATACATGTTCTAACGAGTCAGAGATAAGAACTTTTCAGAAGCTGAATGGACAAATATAAATACATACTTGGGATTTAGACTAAAGGAAGACATAAAAACATTCCATTTATTAGAAATGCCATTTGATTATTCATTTGTGCTTGATTTAGTAATTTTAGCATCTTTAAACTCAATAAATGGCTTTTGCAATTACATGTGTTTCAAATACATATTAACATTACATTAATTATGGAACTAATGCAAATGCAGTATTTGAGTATAAAGCAAGCATCTTATGTTTGGCAATTTAATCTTGTTTTTAAGGAATTTTTAATGTGAAATCACCATTCAGTCTTGCAGTAGCTTTTTTTAGGGTCAACTCTTTTCCATTACATTTGGCATTAGGAATGAAAAGATTGTATGAATATGTTTTACATATTTACAGAAATAAACAATAATTAATCTTTATTAACATAGGATGGAACATCTAGTAATAAGGCAGTCTAAAAACACATAAATTTGAATATTTAACCAATTTATTTCAATTCCTTTGCATATGTTGCCACAGGAGTTCCAGAATAGACTATGTTTTTTTAGAGAAATTTGGCAAATGTCCTAATTTTAAAAAGATTTAGGAAAGAATAATTTGTAATATGTAGATATTTCCTCTTTCTTTGATACCATGCTATAAATGAGGAGTGCCTCTTGATTAGCTGCTAATGACAATGCCATTGCTGTTCAAATTTACTTTAGTAGGAGATCAGAATTTGTACAAAATTAAGAATAGACAGAAAAAGAAAAAGAAACACTTAAAACAATGAGCTCTTCTTGGAGAAATTTCCTTGCAAACATGTATCATCTTGTTATCAATATACAATTTGATGATACTAGGAAGATTTTCTGATTTTTTTTAAAGATTTCATTTATTCATTCATGAGAGATGCAGGGAGAGAGGCAGAGACACAAGCAGAGGGAGAAACAGGTCCTTGTGGGGAGCCTGACACGGGACTTGATCCCAGGACCCCCGGATTACACCCGAGCCAAAGGCAGATGCTCAACCGCTGAGCCACCCAGGTGCCCCAGAATTTCTGATTTAAATCACTATCTGACTTCTGTTTTTGTGTGTTTCCTCTAGATAAGAAATGTTGAAACCAACCAATGTTTAGACAACATGGGCCGCAAAGAAAATGAAAAAGTGGGTATATTCAACTGCCATGGTATGGGAGGAAATCAGGTAAACTCTCTCTCTCTCTCTCTCTTTTTTTTTTTTTTTTTAATCAGCTTCATCTTTGGGGGAAAATATTGCTATGAAAACTATCACAGTAAAACATGACTCACATGCCAATAACGATAAAGTTTTAGCTTAGGAAATTAATGGGCCCTCAAATCAAGAACTTATTTGGCTCTTTTATTACCCCAAGTATCTTAAGAAAGCACCACATAATTGAATAAATAAGACAACACTTTCAGTGAGCCCAATTAATGAAGATAGCCAAATATTTTAGACCTATCTCATTTTACCATATATGAGCAAATGAAGGCTACATTTTGTTCTACTAACTAAATAGTATAAAATAATCCCTCAACAATCACGATGTTTTCCCAATCAACATTGGGAAATTAATTCTAAATTTCTAGTGATTATTCTAAATTTCTTTTGTCAATGTTTATGTATATCATGTTTTCTATGAATTTCTGAGATTCAGTAAAATTTTAAAATGCACAAATAAGCACACCTGTTATATATTTGCTTTGGGTATCTGAAGATACCCTTTGAACGAAAAACTGATGGCTGATTTAAACTGATTTAAACAAAACTGATGGCTGACTAAAAGTCTAGGATAGCTTTTTTTGTGTGTTGCAGTCCAATTATCAGAGATCTGTCAGATTATAACAAAGATTCTTGTGCTCTCTTTAAATGTTGGAAAGTGGCTCTGCACGTGGATGTCATATGAAGACTCATGTGGAGGCTGCTTAGCTCTGAGTCTTCAGGTGGAGGAGCCCTGCTGTCATGGCCATCATGAGAGGCAAAATTTGGAATGTGTAGGAATTCATAACAGAGTTTCAGGTGCTAATCCTCTGTAGACAAGTTATCCTCAAAAGTCGAGGAGAAACGCACCAGTGAGTTCTTAATCTAGTTCATTAGAGTGAAATAAGAAAGTAAAAGTTATTCTATGTAGCACAACATCATGGTTATACTGGTAATGCACTGGTAATGCGGCTGAATGTGTCAAGACTCTACAGAGAAAAAGCAATAACCCTACTGAGTTTTGACACCATACTTCAAATAGAACCTGTGTGATTTAATAGAGAACATTCAAAAATGAGATTTTCTTCTTAAACAACAAACAAAAGAAAGATTAAAATCCTAATTTGTATTCCAAAATCTCAACTTAAGCAGAAAGATATTTAAATCAAGGTTTTTAAATTATAGCATAGAAAAATAACTTTGTGAAAGAAAATAGGAGCAATTTAGAGAGTATAATGGCAGAGCATTCAGAAATGGTCCAGCTTTTGTATTGATTCACAATGAATGTGAGAGGCCTCTACTACCCAAACCAATAGAATCCCAATGAATTTAACTGGAAATGGCAAAAAGCTTAATTGTTAGAGGACTAAATGTGGAGGGTTTAATTTTTTTCACAAATGGAAGTAAGAAATCTGAAGGTAGTCCACTCTTGACATTTTTCAGGTCTTCAGTGACTTGTCAAGAGACAAGAAGTTTCTTTCTATTCTTCAATACTTAAAATTAACTCTTATCATCAGCTGATCACATGAGGGCTGCTGAAACTCCAGACATCACATCCACATTCAAGGCAGGAAGAAAT
The DNA here is from genome assembly GCF_018345385.1 of Vulpes lagopus. Lineage (NCBI taxonomy): Eukaryota > Metazoa > Chordata > Mammalia > Carnivora > Canidae > Vulpes > Vulpes lagopus. The sequence continues at coordinate 80,527,448 of NC_054834.1, forward strand.
CAGGGTAGAGAAGAGCTCTAGTAGCCACGACTGTCCCTTTATTAGGAAAAACAAATTCCCTAAAGGCTTTACACTCTTCCCTATAAGTCTCTTTGACTAGAAATACTTTACTTGAATTCCTCTAGCACTAAAGGCTTTACACTCTTCCCTATAAGTCTCTTTGACTAGAAATACTTTACTTGAATTCCTCTAGCACAAAAACACAGAATATTTTACTAGACTTAATGTGTAAATGTCCTCACAGTCTATGTACCATGGATACTGAGTGGACAAGTAGAAGTGTCTCCATAATGTGTTTCAACAGCTTATGAAAAATGTTAATCGATCATCTGCTCCATGATGACCTACAGAATTCCAAAAACCCACATTATTTATGACATCATTTTGGTTCTAATGCAGGTGAAAATGAAAATAGGTAATGATGAGGATGACAACCTAGATGAATTATCCTCATAGATTTTTTAAGTTGCCATAGTTAATGTTAAAAAGATTACCAGTCATAGACCTGTATTTGTCTAAATGACACAAAACACCTGGATCATCACTGTTGAAAATTATATTATACTGTTAAAAAATACATTATGTATTGTTATAAATTATTCATTTATAAGTGTTCAAATACCCAGAAATAAACTATTCCACTATTCCTGCCTTGTTGGCAGGGACTATGTTTTATTCTTCTCTTCATCTCCAGTACTTGGCCACGGGCCTGGGATTTGGTAGGTAACTAATAACTAATAATCAAGGAAATACATGAAAGAATTCATGGTTAGAACAATAAACTTATACCTCAGTACTATGTAGACATTGCCATAGAATGCTGTTATTGTCATAGTAACCAAAATTATATAAAGACACTGATCTTAGGGATTCATAAATAAAGTGAACACACAATAAGTAAAAAACCCATACCTGCATATATCCTAATGTCCCTACATTATCAACTTAATGGCAAGGTAGAAAGTAAAACCAATATTTTTCCATCTATATAAATAGTTACTCATGTCTGCAGATATGCATAGGAGACAGTTTACGGGAGACCTTTTGGCTATAACACAAACAATGGACCCAACTCAATATTTACCAAAACAGGAATGTTTAAATAAATTGTGGTGCATCCATAGTATAGAATAGTACATAGCCGCCACAGTGAGGGAAAGAGGTCTATATGTATTGTCATGGAAAATTAAAAGGAGGGAAAAAATCTAGAATAGATTTTACTTTGAATGACCTCATTTATAAAAAATATATGTGAACATTTTTCTCTATAAAGCATCTCTAATGTCTATATTTATATAGATGCAACATAATCTGTTAGAAATGAATAGAACTCTACTGGCATATAGTTACTTCTGGTGAGAAGAATGAGTTCGAATTAGGAACTATACTTTTTACCCCACATTTTTTGTATAATATGCATTACTTTCATAATTAAACAAAAATAGAGAAATTGACTAAAATAAAAGTATCATTTTAAAGCATTGCTCCAACCTGATTAATTGGGTCAGTTATGGTAAATTACTTCATATTTTTTAGCTTTAATATTTTATTTGTAAAATGAGTAAAAGACTTTTGCCCAATTTTTTTCCTCTAAAGATTAGTAAAGTTTATATAACTAACACTAGCCTGTCCTATACTCACTATTGCCATTAATTATTCTCTTTACATATTTCCATTTCTATTCTCAATTGTTTCTCTTTTCTCTATAAGAAAAAAAAAAAGCGTCCATTCAGTGGCTAATGCCAGAGGCAAGGTAAATGCACAGCACTTCCTATAGTATTGTTAAGCTTAATGAAATGAATTGCCTTTCCTGTTGTTTTAATGTGTATTGTGAAAAAATTAAACCATCACATAAAACCCTACTATAACTTATACTTTGATGGAACTCAATATTTCTTGGATGATTAATCCTAGTCGGTCCCTAATTAGGGACATATTTACATTTTTTACTTACTTTTTAAAAGAACAGATTTTAGGAATTTATTCTCAGAGCTACCTTCCCTGTTTTTATTGTTATTCTTATGTTACCATAGAAGTGGTATCTATTTTTATGGTTATTTAGTTTAAAATTTTTAAAAGTAGCCCCAACCCATATAAAATATTCAAGTTTCCCACTCCTGCTTTTACACAAAATCCATAACAAATGTTAAGATTGTTTTTTAGCATTTCCACTCAGTTTCATTTCTAAAAGAAGGTGCTTTATGCTTGTGACAATTATCTCTTAACCATTTCTCCTTGCACAAGAGTTTTGGTAATTTTTTTTTAATGTTCTTGGAGATATCAGGAAGAAACTTACTTTTCAGTAGTTGCTGAAAATCTTTTTCTTAAACACTTAAATATCCAACATATTCTCCCTTCACGCCTAGCATCTGCAGGGCTTGGGATGTGGTAGGCACCTAGTAAAAACTAGCCACATAAATGAAAGAATGCATGGAAGTTTTTGTAGCAAGAATACTTTAAAAAATAAGGCACCAAGTATAGAATTATTATTACATTCAATATTTGATCATCTTTAGGTATTCTTTTTTTTGAGGTATTCTTTTAGAACCTTAGTAATAAGAATCTTCTGTCTCAAAGAATAATGACAAAATTAGAAAAAGTCCATTCCTATCTGTTCTTGAAATGCTTTCATTAACAAATAATATGGTGATCATACAACACTTTCAAAAGCATGGCAGAAATAGGAATTTGATTAAAACTTGAACATAAATTTTTATAAGTGAAAAAACCTTACAGTTTCCTGGTAGAAAGTATGTCACTAAAAGTTATGGGATTGTCTTCTCTATACTTCTGAAAAGATGAAGTTGATTCCTGAAAGCATTTCCATGTCTCCTACAATGCTTATGACTCAGATTTGTATCTTCAACCCCAGCCTCTCTCCTGAACTCTGGAATCTGTTGCCAATTAATTATTGGGAATCTCCACAGGCATCTCAAACTCAAATATTTCCAGACTGTGCTCATTTTCTTCTCATAAGCATCCAAAATTGAAACCCAACATAGACACTTCTAAAGTTTGATTGGTCACCCAATCCTAATATTTGCATGAAAATAATTTATCTTGACTCCTATCGCTAAGACTCTTTAACCACGGCCTCTATCTTTGTCGTAGCCTGTGTCTTCTTTCACCTATGTGGTCAGAAAACCTCAGTATTTCCACATGTCAAATGGAATTCCATACATACATTCTGTGTATGCCACATTATAATTAAACGTTTATTAAAATCTCCAAAAAAATAAAAAAAAAAAATCTCCAGCAATTCTCCACTGCCCAATGTTATTAGCATAAAAATTCCTTAATTATGTATTCCTTAGTTATGTATATAAACAAAACCCCACATAATTTTATCCTCATCTGACTTCCCAGCATTGCCTCCCTTGATGTTGTAACAGTTTGTGTGTGTGTGTGTGTGTGTGTGTGTGTGTGTGCTGCAGACATATGTCTTACGTCTATTCCCTGTAAGCTCTGTGCATTTTCCCATCTCTGCAGTTCACTGATCCTTTTCTTTCTACTTGCACTGTTGACCGCATACTACTCCACTCACAAACTTAAGAGACATACTCTTTAAAACCCAAATAATGTAGCTTCTTTTTGGCTATCCATTGGCTAACAACTTCTTAACCTTAACAGGGCACATTTTAATGAATACACACTGTAATTTATTTAGTCAATCCCTTATTATTTATACACAGTACCATTAGTGAATTTTTATTGTTACAGATGAAGCTCATAAGTAAACTTGTAGCTAAAATCTAGTGACCACCGGTATTTACTTCTTTAGAAATAGTGTCTAGAAGTAAATTTGATAAGTGAAAACTTATGCAAAATTATAAGGCTTTTAATATATAGTGACAAATTGTCCTTTTTAAGGTTTTACTTGTTTAATGGGACTAATCCCTAAATTACAAAGAGGCACTATGATATTGTACATACATTACTGCTTTTGATTCCCACAACAATCTATGAAGTACTAGTATTATTATCCTGATTTTACTCATGAGTCTAATGGGAACCCTAAGAGATTGGTAATATGATTAGGAGGTAAAGCCAATTTGAATCTAAATCTCGCTGACTCCCCATCAAGTGTACGTTCATTGCATTTGTATTGATTTCCAAGCCCTCGCCCCCAGGATTGTGATGGGAGTAGACAACCCTAAACGGGTATTATATTTTTGCTTTGTTCTGTTTTTCATCTTTGTCAATTTAGTATGGGAGAAACATTTTATCTTATTTTAAATCGTATCTCTGTTATCAGTACACTTAAGCAGTTCAAAAACTGACATCAATACTTTGAGTAGATCTTCTAGGTGGGTTTATGCTTTTGTTTTTGCTTACATTTTTGTTGGTGGTTGAAGGAGTTCTTGTCTCTCTTGTCCACTTATAAAAATATTTTATGGAGACTATTACCTTTTGTGATACCTGTTCCAGATATTTTTTCTGATGACATTTTGTTTCTAGTGTATTTTGATGTGCAGACTTTTAAATAGTTTATGTATTTCAATCACTGCTTGCCTTTATGCTTTCTCTTTTTGATGTAAAAATACCATTCTTTTTTAATGAGGTGCTTTTAAGTGATATTTACATCACCTTAAAGGAGCCCATATCAAAATTGGCAAATAGACCTTCCTCTTATTGGCCATATATTATATCTGACACTATTTTTTATTTAGCATTTATATAAAATATATTTATAATTAAGTACAAACTAGATTAATATAATATTTATAAAATAACCATTTTTCTTTAATAACAAGTGTCAGTATAAAATTTTTAAAAATCCAGTGGTGAATGTTTTCCCTTTGGGTTCCCAAACCTTGGTAATAAAAAGGTGAAAACTCAGCCCCAATACATATTGTACTCATTTTTTCTAAAGACAAAAATATAAAACGGTGGAAAAATACTCATATTTTAGCAAATGCATTTATAATGTTTCTCTTTCTCCCAGGCGCCACTGATTTGGAGAGAGCTAGAAAGCATATGGAAACATTCCATGTAATTTATTGTAGTAAATGATTCACAGGCATTTTTCAAGGTAGCAAGCCTTTAGGGAAGCTTATGCTGGCCATTTATTAAAACCTAGTTTTCTGCCAAGGTAAAGAAGAGATCATTAGGTCTTATCCATACTTTCAGACAAATGTCTCCTCCTCTAAAATGTAACTACTTGTATCTAAGAAGAATCTAAACCTATGACAGTAAACAAATTTTGAGAGTAAACAAATTCTCTTAATACAGACCCTCTCTTAGAAAAAGCTTAATTAATTTAGTATTGCATTCTAATGTACTCACAGATTGTAATGAATACATTCATCCAACGAAAATGAATTGACTTTACAGTTTGCATTTTTATCAGTACTATAACTACTTAGAAGCCCTTTCTACATTAATTTGGTCCCCTTTTAGTAAAGTTTGCACAATAGAATTAAAATCACCAGGGTAAATTTGCAAGTGAAATGAAATGGCCTGGGAGGAAAGAAGGAGCATGTACTATTCATTAAATGTTTAAATGAGCTGGATACAGGCAAGCTAGTGAAGAGCTTCATTATTTATATTAAAGGAATATCTAGTAAGCTTGGAAGAGATTGAAATTTGCAGGAACTTAAACGTAGGGTATGATTTTTGTCTACTTTGCCTGGTTAGAGTGTGTCCTGGCATAAAAACAAATAGCAAATCTATCGTGTTCAACCTCTGTCTTTCCTTGGTAGGAGTTACTCAGTGATTGTGAAATTGTTTCTTAAGGTTTCCTATAAAATGAGCACTAATATTGGCCATTTCTTAGATTTATCTTTTCCTCTAGGTGTAATTTTATGTATCTCTACATAACAACAGTTAATATCTGTCACATGATATTTTTTTCAAAAGCTATGGAAAAATTGGCAGCTCTAGTTAACCTAGAAAGCAATTTTACTATTTTCCTGTAAAGTACTTAAAATTAATTCCCTGAAATTCTACATTCATTTAAATAAGCCACATGTTTGGCTTTGAGCTTTCTAGCTATTCAGTAGGAAGTTGGTTATGATTCATTGTGTCAATAATATAAAAACAAGGCACCTTCAGAAAGGTTCAGTTATTCCTGGTGTTGAAATGATAAAAATTTCTACTGTGATTCCTGATAAAGAAAGCAACAAGGAGGGATACCAGACTAAACTTAGAGGAACAACAGTCCTCAAGAAGTCATTTTTGGGGGCTCCTGGGTGGTTCAGTCAGTTAAGCGTCTGCCTTCAGCTCAGATCCTGATCTCGGGGACCTGGGATGGAGCCCCAAGTTGGGCTCCCTGCTCAATGGGGAGTCTACATGTCCCTCTCCCTCTCTCTCCCTCTGTCTCTCTCAAATAAATAAGTAAAATCTTAAAAAAAAAAAATAAAAGTCATCTAGGGAAACAACAACGATATCAAAGTTATGTCAGTGTACGTAGCAGGACAAAAGAAATATTTATTCTGTTCTTAATCAATTAGTTATGATGTATCATATCATCCTATGCTCTACAGGCCTTAAATTTCTATAGGGTTAAATGTTAAAATACTTTGAGCTTCCTGGGAAACTCAGGTAAGTTTATATTCATTTAATTAAGGGGATTCTCAGAATTTTTTTAAGACTTCCCTTAAAAAGTTAAATATCACACACTCTCAGAAAGAAAAAAGTACAATACTACTTGTTTAATAAAATCCCAACACACACACACACACACACACACACACTATTTCTCTTATCTCACACCCTCAATAGAACTTTTCTTACTGAGAAAGCTAAGCTGTTAGCACAAAAATCTACTAGATGAAGAATGTTAGCAGCATCAGTCTGTTCCCTTAGCTCACCTGTTTATCTCCTCTGCAGCCCATGTTAAGTACAGACTCCAAGCTTTCCGCTAACATTTCCAACATAAGCCTGTCTGCATTCAACCATTTAGTCCCAGCTGAGCTTTTCTTCTCTGCGCTATTTCAATCCTCTGAACCTCATTCCTTTCTCCATTTTATCAAGTGCTTTTCTCCTGACTTAGTATAATTCTTCTTGACTTAACACCTTAGTCTTATTATTACTCTAAGCTATTTCCTTGTTCAAGTAATCTTCCTGCCGACATTTTCGTATATTTAATATTAAAAAAATTGATAATGTGAATGCATGAATCTACTATATATAAAGAACGTTAAGGTCCTTTGAAATGACCTCCTGTTTTTCCCCCTTAGACCACACGTGTGCCTAAATTTCACTTAAGATATAATTATTTGAGGGATCCCTGGGTGGCGCAGCGGTTTGGCGCCTGCCTTTGGCCCAGGGCGCGATCCTGGAGACCCGGGATCGAATCCCACATCAGGCTCCCGGTGCATGGAGCCTGCTTCTCCCTCCGCTTGTGTCTCTGCCCCTCTCTCTCTCTCTGTGACTATCATAAATAAATAAATAAATTTAAAAAAAAAAAATTAAATATGTCAGGGAGTGAGTAACATATCTTCTTTAAAAAAAAAAAAAAGATATAATTATTTGAATTTACCATTTGAAGCAGTTTATAGTAGATGAGGTAATAATTTCATCTTGGCTTTATCTAGTAGTAAAGGCTACTTTATTAGCTTCTAAGTAATGTGAACAATGTCTGTGATTTCTAAATTAACAGCGTTGGCTAGCCCACTTTTATATTCACCTGGAGCCAAGCAGAATCCATACTTCTAATTATTTGCTTTGCTGTTCCTAAAATACTCATCTTACTGAGTTCTTAATTCTACCATAGTTATTAATTTTATAGAAGAGAAGTAACAGGTAATGTTACTGGAGAAGGTCTCAGAACAATGTGAAAATTTTTAGCAACCTGTCAGTTACCAGAACCTAATGGTTTAAAGAAAAAACAAACAACTCCGTTAATCAAGAGTTCCTTGAACACTGTATATATACCCAGCAATGTATGGTCACCAAGATGAATGTGAAAATATACCCAAAACTCCAACTCTTTTTTGTGAATAAGGAAGTTGATAAAGATGCTATCCGTTTCATGGACGTGGAGGCCTTCCATAAGTGTCCCTAAGAGAATTTCTTACTGCATTGAGCATTAGGAAGAATTGGTTGTCTCTTGTGAAACAGGTTTTTCTTTTGTACTGCCAAACACATGGTTCATCCAGGGAAAATTAATAGTATTCTCTGGAAAAAATATTTATATTGACCTTACATTGGATTCTTTTATTCTTGTAAACATTACCATTGTTTACGCAGATGGGTTTTTTTTCTCTCTCATTTCTCACTGCGGATATGTTACATATCAATGTAAAATTCTATTCAAGTCTACTTCCACCTTTTTATAAGAAGAAACATAAACAAATAAATAGGCACAATCTCTATACTCCATCTTGATGAGAATACAAAACAATCATGTTTGAAACAAAAATATATTTAGATGCCTTTGCCTTAGGAGCCATTCAGAAAAAGGTCTGCTAAGAGCAGGGGTGAGTCTCAAAGGCTTCACCAAGCTGCCGCTGGGCACGGAGAATGGAGCATATGCAAGGACAGTGAGGATACTGGCCCAAATGGAGTAGAAGGTCTGTACTGAGGAGAGAAGAACATTAAGTTTTATAAGGAGAGGAGCTAAGATTATAATAGAATGTAAATGTCAAGCAAGGGAATTTTTATTTGAAGGGACAAAAGGAGCAAAGAACTTTCAGACTGCAAAGGTTGTCAGAGGAGAGCTTGTAACCTGTTTCTAATACAACCTCATGAAAATACCTGGACATGAACTCGTGTTATTAAAAATGACAAGGTGAATACAGCCCAGATGAAAAGGGCTTTTTATTCTTGTTATTTAGTACCCAAGTATAATTTCACCACAAGTGGGGAGAGACTGTAGAACATTCTTTCAGTTCATTTCTTTTATTCTCTTATCAAAGGACTTGATCCAATAGAGACCAAGAAGCTACATGTAGTATATACAGAAATGATGTTTCCATTAAAGAAAAAAAAGCTTCAGTAGGTTACCATAGGAACAGCCTAGCGTCCATTCCAAGCTCTAATAAAGGATCTTAGTCTAATGAAAACCTACCAGGTAGGTATATTTCTACTCCAACTTTCTAGTTTGCTAACTTTTTAAGTAGATTTAGGGAATGTTCTTTTTATTTAAAAAAAGTATAAAATGTGTGTGTATCAGTGAGGATATGCAGAATTTTTTTGAGACACTGTTTTTTGCAAAAAAAATAAAAATAAAAAAATTAAGCCTGAAAAATTCAGAGGTGCATTTTATGCTCTTTGTAACTTCAAGGAATGGTCAAAGTGGCCTTTATAGCTCACAATGGACAGTGTTCAATCCACGTCTGACACACTGCTAAGAGCAAGTGCCACTTCTATGTGTCAAAAATGGTCACATTATAACTGCATCTACTAAAGAGACCTCTTCTTCATCTTGCCAGTGAAACATGTGGCCCAAACAAAATTTATGATAGGAGTCTTAGTGTGTTACAGATAAATCTAACATAAAGATATGTCCCCCAATTTTTGACTGAAGTTTTTAGACACATGGTAAAATTGACCTCTGAGATCTCCTATAAAGAAGAATTCCAAATAATTTATGTAGATAATCCCCCTTCCAGAAGGTAGACTAACTCTCTTGCCCACCTTGCTTGTGGACTGTGCCTATTGAGTTGCTTTCAAGCAGTAAAACATGGAAGCTAGTAGTGGTGGTGGTGGTGGTGGTGGTGGTGGTGACTCGACAATGGACAACCACGGCTAATACCACCCTGGGTAAGTGAGCAAGGCTCTACATCGTAAGTCATGTTGGTAGCATGCAGACTTGAAATGATGTGATGAGAATGGCACTTCACCTTCATGGTCTTCCTCTCAAAAGCATTCTAACCACAAGATAAACATTGGACAAACCCAAACTTAGGGACATTCTATAAAATACCTAACCAGTGCTCCTCAAAACTGTCAAAGTCATCAAAAAGAGGAGAATTTGAGCATCTGTAAGAGCAGGCTGAGGAGACATGATGACTCAATGTAATGTGGTATCAGATGAGATCCAGGAAAAAAATGAACATGGGATCAAATGGACTCTTTTTGGAAAAACAGTGAAATCTGAATAGGCTAGAAACATTTTCTTTTTCTTTTCTTTTCATTTTTTTAGAGTTTTTTTAAAAATATCCAAGAAGCAAATGTTAAGTGTGTGAAAAAGATGTGGGATTTGGGGGCTGATAGGCTACATGTCAGAGACGGGTTTTTATAAACTGAATGAGTGGGGGAATTTATTTCACATTTTCAAGTCCGGGGATGCCTGGGTGGCTCAGCGGTTAAGCACCTGCCCTCCGCGGCGGGGGGGCGTGATCCTGGAGACCCAGGATCGAGTCCGGCATCAGGCTCCCTCATGGAGCCTGCTTCTCCCTCTGCCTGTGTCTGTGTGTCTCTCATGAGTATATACATAAAACCTTTAAGACACACACACACACACACACACACACACACACACACACACACGCCCCCTCCTCCTTATTTGTAACGAGAGGAAATACAATGCTTATCCTGAAAGGTCATTGAAGAAACACATAGGATATGAGGCCTAACTTATCTCCATAAACAATATGTTTAAAATGACTTCATTCTTGCCCAACACAGGGCAGGCGGCCCTCAAGGGCGTGGGCTTTCTCTCGGGTAGGGCGGCCCAGCCTCCGGAGCCAGCTTTACCCTTCGCCTGAGCACCTGCCGCAGAGCGGGCTTTCGCGGCCCAGGCCCCGCTCTGCCCCCCGCCCCCCCCCCCCCCCCCCCCCCCCCCCCCCCCGCCTGATTCCCCCGGAGGCCCCCGACAAAGCGAGGGCGCCGCGGGGGTTCTCCCCAGCTCCTTCCCCCTCGAGGGGCCGCTTATTCTAGAGCAGAGAGCCGCAGCGGTGGAAGTTCGTTATCCACAGTAGGCCTCGTTGTAATGTGCTCCTTGTTCTTTTTCCTTTCCTACTCCCCTGCTACTCTTCCCTGGGATCATCTGACTTTGCGGCAATGAGGAACACCAGAAATAAAAGGACTACTTTAAGCTTGAAACCACCTAGAAAAATTTAGTTTTATTTGCAGCCAGTACAAAGGTTGTAATAATCTGGAGGCTAATTTTTTTTTTAATTTACTTATGATAGTCACAGAGAGAGGGAGAGAGAGAGAGGCAGAGACACAGGCAGAGGGAGAAGCAGGCTCCATGCACCGGGAGCCCAACGTGGGATTCGATCCTGGGTCTCCAGAATCGCGCCCTGGGCCAAAGGCAGGCACTAAACCGCTGTGCCACCCAGGGATCCCTGGAGGCTAATTTTTTAAATTATGTCTAATCTAAAGAGTAATTTACTTTTACAGATAAGGGGCAGTTGTAACTGATAGTAAGTGTATCCTTGTGCCATCTAGGACATTATAATTTGCCTTTTGAGGCTTTTAATATATTTTATATATTTAATCATTTTTGTCATTTTTATCCAATGCCATATACCAGACTTCCAAGAAGTGCCTAATGATACAGTGTAAGTGCATACCTTTTAAGACAAGACACACTACCAAAATACCGGTAAAAATATATTCAGGAAGGATGGCACAAAGTCTTTCACCATGAATTTGTGGCTAAAAATTCTAAAACAAATAGCCTAGTTTATAAAGGTGTCACATGAATGATACATATTATTGCTGCTACATCTATCTTCCATTTGCAGGCATAAATCAATAAGAACCTCAAAGACCAAATATCTTGGTGCTCCATGGTACCACCCAATGAGATAGTGATAGAGGGAAAGTATGTATTAAATTGCCTATGACTGAAAGAAATTATCCTATCCAATAATCCATTTGACTTTCTTTGCAATTTATATGTGTGAGGATAGATTGTTTAGAGAATAAATATTTAAGGAATGATCTAACCAGGGGAAATATAGCAGAGAATACCATCAAGAGAAAAATAATTTGTTATAGAAAATCATTACAATGAGAACATGGAGAACAGAGTTCAAGGCAGGTTGGAATAGTGGAGGAAACCCTTACAAAAATGTTGGCACCCAATTAAACGTTTGTGTTTTGAATTCAAAGTTTCATGAAGAGCCTATATGGTTCAGAGAATGCCTAAAGCATAACATACCTAAAAGTATTTATTGAATAAGTAGATGGATGAACGATTGAATGAATAAATAAGCAATAGAGACATCGCATGGGAAAAGATATATGACATCATAAGGATCATTCTAATTTTTGTATGTATTTCCTTTTTCCTAATGGGCACTATATCAGTTTTCTATCGCTGTAGAGCAAGACACCACTAATTTGGTGTCTTACAAGAACACAAAATTATTATCTCACAGTTCCCTAAGTCTAATTCAGGTCCAATGTAGGTCTCACAGAAAATCAGTGTTGGCCAGTGCTGACACCTCACTGGAGGCTCAGGGTCCCCTTCCAAGCTTCCTGGTTATTGGTGGATTTTAGTCCCTTTTGGTTGGAGAACTGAGCTTCCATCATTTTGCTTTTTGGTGTGTAGCTTTTTTTTCCCCCGTTGGCTCTCTGCCAGGTGTTGCTCTCAGCAGCAGGAGAAGGGAATACTTCTCCCCGCCCCCCTGCTAGGCTGGCCCTCCCAAACAGGCAGTGTGTGTCTTCAAGGCCAGTAGGAAAACCTCTTTACTTTGGCAGATTCTAGGTCTTCTATAACATAAAGCAATTGTGGAGTGACTTTCCTGGCAAGCACAGTCTCATGCACACTCAAGGGGAGAGTGTGTATAAAGCGCAGGTATATTGGGATGGGAATCTTGGGGCCACCTGAGAACTCTACCACAGCCACATAAAAAACAGCATCTGCACAGTCAAGCCTGTCTAGTGGGATATCCAATTGGGCTTAAACTTGCAATTTCTATTCTTTGGTGCTACACTGGTAGAGTATGAGTACCTGGAGCATAATGTTATATGTATCAGAGTTCTTAAAATGTAGACTTCCTTTAAACCCTTCAAGCAGAGTAAAGTATTAAACATACATAGACTGTAACATCAGTGGTGTTTAAAATGGGAAGATTTAAGGGTGAAGCAGAAGGAATATAGAATAGGAAGGAACAGAAATGTCCCATCTATTATTGTATTAATGAATCCTGCTTACTATAGTACCTTACTCCCTTGCTCAGTAGTTTACAAAGTGAGCTAGAGATCCCAAAGACAAATTGTTTTCATCTTACTTGAAGAAGTGATTCTTGGGCAAATATTCTTGTCCTAGAATTGTTTCCATAGTGTCCAGAAATCTATGTTCAGCATTTGTTACTGGGACAGCAAGACTTTAGAAATAAAATAAAATGTATCACAAAGATGAGACCACGTCGGCGAGCGCGGATTACATGCCTGCATTTTGAGCAGGTAACTAGTCCCGGGCTCCGACTTTGCCTGACGCACCGCAGCAGCCCCTGCGGCCCCGGGGGCAGGGCACGTGGGGGGGCACCGTGACCCGCGCACCCGCTGCTCCTGAGGCCACAGGGGAGCCGTGTCCTTGCCCGGGCCCGCCGCCCGGTGACCTGCCGCCCCGCCTGCAACGCCGGGCCCGGCCTGCCGGGGGCGGGGGCACCAGACTCCGGGCCGGAGCAGCTGGGTGACCCAGCTGGGTGACCTCGAGGCCCCCGGGGTCACGGGGGGGCAGCTGGGTGACCTCGAGGCCCCTGGGGTCATGGGGAGGGGCAGCTCCCCCCGTCGGGCCCCCCAGGCCTGGCGCCTCCGGAGAGCACGGCCGAGAAAGCCGGTGGCCGAGCCGAGGGCCTCGGTTTGCTGTCCAACAACTTTCTCACTATTCCAGTACAAGCCCACCTGGGCTGTTCCTACCGAACGTGGGAGAAGGAAACGATGTCCTGTGTGCGCGAGCGTCTGAAGGTAATTTAGCTTCTGGGTCCCTGTTAACAGACTCCGCACCGCAAATACCTAAGGGATCCGGGCCCCGAGGTCCAAGGGCCCGCGCGGCCGCAGGAGGCAGCAGGCGGCGGGAGGAGGTGCTCGCCGAGGCCGCAGGGGCCGCAGGACCTGCCGGGCGGCTCTGGCCGGGGCGAGGGAGGCCAGGGGCGGGGGAGGCCGGGGGCGAGGGAGGCCGGGGGTGAGGTGGGGGGGGGGGGGAGGCCGGGGGCGGGGGAGGTCGGGGGCGGAGGAGGCCGGGGGTGAGGCCCGGGGTGAGGCCCGGGGACGGGGGAGGCCGGGGGCGAGGGAGGCCGGGGGTGAGGTGGGGGGGGAGGCCGGGGGCGGGGGAGGTCGGGGGCGGAGGAGGCCGGGGGTGAGGCCCGGGGTGAGGCTCGGGGACGGGGGAGGCCGGGGGCGAGGGAGGCCGGGGGTGAGGTGGGGGGGGAGGCCGGGGGCGGGGGAGGCCGGGGGTGAGGGAGGCCGGGGGTGAGGTGGAGGGGGAGGCCGGGGGCGGGGGAGGCCGGGGGTGAGGTGGGGGGGGAGGCCGGGGGCGAGGCGGGGGGGGGGGCGGGAGGCCGGGGGCGGGGGAGGTCGGGGGCGGAGGAGGCCGGGGATGAGGCCCGGGGGCGGGGGAGGCCGGGGGTGAGGTGGGGGGGGAGGCCGGGGGCGGGGGAGGCCGGGGGTGAGGCCCGGGGTGAGGTGGGGGGGGGAGGCCGGGGGCGAGGCGGGGGGGGGGGCGGGAGGCTGGGGGCGGGGGAGGTCGGGGGCGGAGGAGGCCGGGGATGAGGCCCGGGGGCGGAGGAGGCCGGGGGTGAGGTGGGGGGGAGGCCTGGGGCGGGGGAGGCCCGGCCGGGGCTGGCAGGGCTGGCGGAGCCGCGGGATCGGCCTCTCCGGCGCACAGCAGGAGCCCCCAGGACGGCCGGGCCTCGAACGCGCTGCCAGGTCTACACGACTGACTCAGCCCGCACAGTAAAGCCGAATCACATATGCCCATGGACCTTTTAAGCACACACGGGCTACACGAGAACGTAGTGTAGACCCATAAGAACCAGGGTGTGTGCTGCGGGGGTCCCCGGGCCGGGACGGAGCGCCCGCCGCGGCAGCAGCCCCTGCCCCCCGCGCCCCTGCCCCTACCCCCGCCCCCCGCGCCCCTGCCCCTCCCCCCCCGCCCCCCCCCCCGCGCCCCCACCTGCCCTGCGGCCCCCGCCCTACTTGCTTCCGCAGTTTGGGGAGCAGCGGCCTAGGCCGCCCTGAGCGAGATTTGCTTACGATCTTACAAATTTCGAACTTTTCAAAGGGGTAAAGATAAAAGTAGTTTTAAAGAACTGACTATACAAGATGCGGATTTTCAGCACGGTAGGTAGAGACACGTTCTTTCGTTGTGTGAAATGAAGCACTATGCAAAATATTTTAGATCATTCTCCCAACGGTCCTTGAAAATTGTTGAGATGCCTTTATTTGTAAGTATTTGAAAAAATATAAAATAAATGACTTTGAACATACTCCCCAAAGTGAAAAATCCAGAACAAATCGCACGCATATGTGAAGTAATGAAAATGCTTACCTTCTCTAAAAATATGCTAAGATTGAAAGGAACTGACATTGAAATTGGCTGTCACCTTTCCTATGTTAGGAATTGTTCCTAAACTCATTTGAGTACCTCAATTCAGACACACAAATTAATCTGGTCTCTATAAAGTCTGCAATAAAAGCAGGTATTTTCACCCCATCACAGTAAAAAACCACTCTCTGAAGATATATTCAAATAGAAAAATGATTGTAAAAATGATTGATGCTTTCAGAAAGCAAAACTGGATGTTACGATTTTCAGCCCCGACACCAAGGTATGATAAATGTGAAATCTAAAATCAGACCTCCCTATGCAAAATGTGCAATGTCAATTTAGAAACTGCCTCCATGACTTTTAGACCTTTCAACCACCGTATGGAATAAAAGGAGGGCTACAAATTTTGTAGGGCCGCCGTAACAAACAACCAGAGAGAGGGGCTTAAACAATAGAAGGTTGTTCTCTCTCAATACCTGAGGCTACAAGTCTGAAACCAAGATGTCAGGAGGGCGGTATTTCTTCTCAAACCTGTAAGGGACGACCATTTGTTGCTGCTTCTAACTTCTGGTGTTTGCCTGCAAGACCGATGGCCTGTAGACGACGCATGACTCCAATTTCTGCCTCCATCATTGCAGAGGCACTTTTCTCTGTGCACATCTCCATCTCTGTCTTCTCCTAAGGACACCAGTCATTTCGGATTAAGGGTCCACCCTACCCCAGTATGATCTCATGGTAACTTGCCTAATTACATCTGCAATGACCTTGCTTCCAAATACATTCAGAGGTGCTTAGAGGGTCAGCATTCATTTATTTATTTATTTATTTATTTATTTATTTATTTATTTATTCATGAAAGAGAGAGAGAGAGAGAGGAACAGACACAGGCAGAGGGAGAAGCAGGCTCTGTACAGGGAGCCTGATGTGGGACTCAATCCCGGGTCTCCAGGATCACGCCCTGGGCTGAAGGCAGGCACTAAACCGCTGGGCCACAGGGGCTGCCCGAGGGTCAGCATTTCTTTTGGGGGATGCAATTTAACCCATAACAGGAGTTATCACAAGGTGGAGAAAATTAAGGTTTTCTATAAAAAGAGCAGTCACCCTCCCTCCAGAGAGGAGGGGGTGGGATTCTAGCTTCAAGAACAAACCTTACTGAGAGGAGAACTCAAGGCAGGGGCAGCTTCCTGGGGGTGCAACCCTTGCCAGCAAGCAGGGCCCTACCATCCTGCGTTTTCATTTTCATCCCCTGGAACACCATTCCAAGAGCTTGCTTGCTACATGCTTCCTGCTCTTGGGGAACAAGGCAGGCTGTCGCTTGACCCTCACGTAGGAAAGCTGCCCTGTGATAACTGAATTGTAGTGACTTCATTGCCTGAGTCAGCTTGCCTCCCCAAGTTGGTCAAGTCATAAAAAGTGGCCCGCTTATAAAATATGCATTGTCCTTTTTATTTGCACTACAGTGACAGGTACTTAGCAGCGGGAATCTCTAAAGAACCATGAACATTCTCTGGAGAAGGGGCTTTAAATCTCTGCCATGCCAGAGAACAGGAAGGAGTTATCAAAAGACAATTTAGGTAAGACTCCGATGCTTTTACCACCCTGGGGGAATCAAAACCCAATTAGCAGCCTGGGGGAATTTGGGTGTGGGCAAGAGAGATAAGAAAGAAATGAAGCTCCCAAAATTATGAAATAAGAGAAGTCAACCAAGCCCTTTCCCATGGCAGGCTTCCAACCCAAAGCAGGTCCAATTTAGGAAAGAGGAGAAGATTTGGGATTACATTTCATTTAGAATTTCAATTAATAATATTAAACAGATCATTCTAATTTCTGAACTCAATTCCCAGGGGTCCTGGACAAGTAAGCCCCAAAACCTGTAGTTTTCAGGGGATAGGGAAAGAGGCATTCTTTCTTTCAGTGTAAGGAATTGATAGGTGTCAGGGGCTGAAGTGTGGTCCCCTGTCCCCACCCCTGGCCCATTCACATGTTGAACTCTTAATCCCAGTATCTCAGAATGAGACTACAGTCAGAGATATAAGGTCTTTGAAGATGTGATTGAGATAAAAAGAGATCATTCGGGTGGGCCCTAATTTAATATGGATGTTTTTATATGAAGAAGTGATTAGAACACCGGCAGAGGGAAGACAATAGAAGACACGGGGTAAAAATGGTCCCCTACAAGAAAAAGAGAGAGATCCACGAAAGAAACCAATAGAATGTATGGCCTCCAGCACCCAGTCCATGATGCTTTGTTATGGCAGCCTAGCAAACTAATATGAGACAATAAAAACTGAATTGTTATAGGCATCAAAGTAGTTTTGGAAAAGGCCCTCAAAATGGAACAAAGGATCTAGCACTTCTTATAAGATAGCTAAACTTAAAACAATTAAGCAAATACGGCCTTTTTAGTCATGTTTCTAGTGCTACCTTGACCAACAGACTACAAAGGAAGATGTGTGATGCTGGGTGGCTCATAATTCTATGTGTTACAACATAGGAAGATCAGATGCAAACTAGAATTTTCAAAGCACTATAAATTATTGCATCTGTATGGTTCATGTAAAGAGCTCTACTATGCTCTGCAATACTGTTAAGTTGGTCTGCATAGGAGTAGGAATGTAATTGTACAACATAACAAGGCAAATTCATTTAATATTTATGAGTCATATCACACATGGTTTCTAACGCAGATAGGTACTCAATTAATATTAACTTCCTGTTTATTCGTCTTTAATAATGGGTGGAAGGACACTGAGATTGATTATTTTACTCTGCTTCTAGTCACCTTCTTTAAGGTGATGAGACTGACTTAACCAATTGTTATTCGAAACAATCTGGCATTGGAGCAACTGAAAATACATGTTAAATCTAGCATTTGTGTAACTCACTTACAGTTTTGGTAAGAATCAGGTTTTTTTGTTTTGTTTTGTTTTGTTTTGTTTTTAAGATTTATTTGTTCATGAGAAACAGAGAGAGAGGCAGAGACACAGGCAGAGGGAGAAGCAAACTCCACGCAGGGAGCCCAACGTGGGACTCCATCCCGGGTCTCCAGGATCGCACCCTGGTCCGAAGGCGACGCTAAACCTTTGAGCCACCTGGGCTGCCCCAAGAATCAGTATTGATAACCAACGATAAAGCAATTTGATAACTAGAAAGGGAGGAATAGTGTCCAATTTTTGTTAAAAACATACAATTAGACTTCACAAATGAGGAACTCAGTCTTGTAAGTTCATCACCATGTGTGATGCTTAAGCTAATGTGCTTCATATGTGTTCAAGATTGAAAATCTTACCTGTAATCAAGAATAAAGGTTTAAACGACAGCAGGAGAACAGATTGGGCAGATACTCTGCTGGGAACTACACATACCAACTCAGATGGGGGTATTGAGCACCTGCTTCCTCGGGAATCTAAAACAAGATTTGAAGTTGTTCCCAAAGTCGTAAGAAATTCAGCAGGGGTGAATATATATGCTGCAAGAGTCAGGACGGTCTGTCATCGAGTATGAGAGCCCCTCCTCAAGACTGTGTGCCTAGGGGCCGGCATAGAGAAGCAAGAGCAAAGCCTGCTGGGCTCCTGTCCTAAAATTCTTCGGGAACTGATGTACTATCAAGGCAGGAATCCATATACAAGGCCACATTCTGAGAACACCTCTAAGCCTGGGGTAATGACCCTAAATATCAGTTACTGACTGCTGTCTGTGTACCTGGATCTCTACAAAGTACTTTGCCTATAAAATTTTAGTCTATCCCAAAGTGAATTCCATGAACCTGCTATGGTAGGAGATACGAAAAGACACAAAGATGACAATTATGGGTAAAAAGATGATAGATTCAAAGAGTAAATAATTGAGATCGAGCCTGATAATTTCCAGATAAAATCAAGAAGGACATGTATTTACTGATATACACTGACTTTTTATTGTTGTACAGAATAAAAACCATTTTGGAACACTCCAGCATAAAAACAAGATTCTCAGGTATGAGGAATAAATTAATACTATTAATTATTTGTTAGGATTTGTTAACAAATTAATTAATGCCAGAAAATAACGAAAGAATCATATACAGATTTTATTTAAGGAAAAAAGTATTTGTGGACCAAGTATTTTAACATCTGTTAAAATTTTTTTCAAGTGCAAAAGCCAAAGAAAGATAATTTCAGATAATATATATAGGCTCAAAAAATATTCTACAAATATATCTTTCTTTTTTTTTTCAAATATATCTTTCTTAAATATAAATCACTTAAGATAGCTACTGATTGACCATAGAATGAAGTACCATTAGGAATTAAGCAATAAAAATGTGGTTGACTTCTCTCAACAGGTAAAGTTTCCAAACTATCATAAGAAACCAGAGGAGAAATCATTGTTCATGCCATGATTATGCTCATCATACAAAATTAATGCCAAATGTGGATGCTTTGGTGTCTCCATTATATTGACATCTGTCTACAACTAAAAGAAAATAATTTCAATGTGGAAAATTATACTTCACATTAAAACAAAAGATAAAGAGAAATTTCTTGAAAAATTTCCCTCTTTCAAATTAAGACTTACTACAGGATTCATTTATTTAACTATATATGTTTGTATTAAATTAAATGTTGTATTAATAAATACCATGTTTGGAAAGGATATTGTACTTATATCTGATGGGTGTTTCTTTTATTCTCTTGGTTACTCATGATTTCCATTAAAACTATGAACATTAAAAAGTACTAAAGATAGGAATTTTTTTCTGAATGCCGTACAGGAAATCTATAATATATTGCATATAGTTCAACTAAATGAACTTCATATACTTCTCAAATTTTTATATTGTTGAGTAGAATGTATAACCTTGGTGAAGAATTTCCTTATCATTGACTGAATTTTCCACTTACCACTTGTGATATTTGGGGCTGCCCTGAGTCAGCATACTACAGACGCAAACCTTTCTTTCTTTTTCTTTCTTCTTTCTTTCTTTCTTTTCTCTTTCAAATATATTTTTTAAATTTATTTATTCATGAGAGACACAGAGAGAAAGGCAGAGAAACAAGCAGAGGGAGAAGCAGGCTCCCCACGGGGAGCCCAATGTGGGACTGGATCCCAGACCCCGGGATCACACCATGAGCCTAAGGCAGACGCTCAACCGCGGAGCCCCCCAGGCGTCCCAAAGGGGGAAACCTTTCAAGACTAACTTGTTCAGCTTACAGACTAGGGCTCCAGAGTTTATAGGGGATTTGTAGAGCTGACTTCCTTTAATTTTACCAGACTGCTTTGGGAACCTAAAAGATCCTCATTACACTCCCTCTTGATATTGTAAGGAAAAAAATACCCACAGAATACTGAGCCATCAGAGCCAACAGGAGAAAATAATTTGTATAATTATTAACAACTCTCATGACCCTTAAATAATCAATGCTATTCATAAATTATTCACACCAGGAGTTTAAAAAGTAGAGATTATTATAGTATCAGTTTAAAATAACTAGCAATGAATCTACGATCCACCTTATCATTTCGTGGATAGTTTTAGAAGAATTGTAGCCAAGCCTAGCTATAACCATATGAGAAATTTAAGCGTAGGGTCTACCTTTCTTTAATGAGGCCTCTAGAGAAGCTAATTCTACAGCCTTTGGAAACACACTGACAATATCTAATAAAATTTACATGAAATTCTTATGGAAAGAAAGATTTAAATGTCTTAATGAAAAACATTATCCTCTCTATAGAATTGGGGAATTGGTCATTCGGTGGTGAGACCGGGGACTGCCCTCTGCGGGGTGCCATACAGTTAACAAACTTTATTTTACTGACTCCGTTGTGAGATATATAAGGCAAGTACAGTGCAGGAAATATGGTGCCAGAAAATAAAATGTGTTTAATAATTTAGTTTGTTAAATTGGGACTTCACAAAAACGCTATAAAACAGATAACTGTCTCTGTTTTGCAGTTGAGGAAAAGGACTCAGAGAAGTAAACTAGCTTTCTCAAGATCACACAGCAGAGACCATTTGGAAACACAAGTTGATATGAATACTTCCACAGAGAAATCTATACTGGGATTTCTTTGCTTTTAAGGAGATTATTTGTTGAATTTTCTATTTTCAGGTATTTTCTTACACCGCTGACAAAGAAATCCGAACTGACGACTTGTGCTTGGATGTGTCTAGACTCAGTGGACCTGTAATCATGTTAAAATGCCACCACATGAGAGGAAATCAGTTATGGGAATATGATGCTGAGGTATAGTCTTTTCCTTAATTTACTTATTATTTAAAGCTTAAACTCAGTTATATATTTCAAGTGCACTTAAATCCTAAGCTATTTTTTCTGCACTGGAAGAACTGTATTTTCAAGCATACAGGCTTCTAACTGATAGCGTTAGAATGGTATAGTATAGGTTTTGTCAAATGAGTTCATTAGTATAAAAAATGAATAAGAAAAATAAGGTCATTTTTAAGTGCTTAAAACATGTTAGCACGTTTACATGCTTAACATAAGGAGCCAGCTGTGCCTAACTGACAGGTATGTATGAAGATGCACATTATAGGACGATATCAACAATATTTCCATTTTTCAAATTCCAAATTTTACACTGTTATAATCTGATATTAATACTTCTCGATTTAAGGGAAAGAAAAAAATAAGCTGGTAAGATTAGCATGAATGCTCTTTATAATAGAAAAATACTTTGCAAAATTCATTAATTAGGCACATAATCAGGTAAGGAGCATTTTCTCAATATAGCACATCTTTCTGATAGAAGAGAGGGAGAGAAAACAGTAAAATTACTGTTGGGGATTTATAGTCAGGCAGTGTGTAAAAATCAGATCAGCCATCAGATGGAGCTAATAAAAAAGAAATATTTTCTTTTCCATAAGTAAGTTGCCTTGAAACAGCTTCATTTCTTTCAGTTCCCTTGGCTTAGCAAAATGAATTGGGTCATCTGTGTTACATTTTCCACATTATTAAATTGTTGGTGACTTATTTCAGATAAGAAACTACTCTTGCAAGATAAATAATGCACTAGAGCCAAATGAGTTTCACAAATGCAGTGATCCACCTAAGTGTAACATTTTTAAGACCGATCTACAGAGTTGTTGATATTATTGATACTGCAACAAGGTCTTCTTTTTAAAAACTTTTCGAATGTCATTTCAATTTGCACGATGTAGCTTTTTAGCAGGACAACTTACTGAATTTTTATGTGATTTGAAACTGATTATGTAGGGGTAAAATTATGTGGCCCTAAAATTTATATAAGATAGCCAAGCTCTTTGAACATAAAATACTCTTCTTCTGGGACATAATGAAGGGCAAACATCCTAAATCTTTCACATAATACACCAGTGTGCTCTATTCAGACTCTTCCCTCTCCAATACCTCATTCACCTTCGTTTGACCCCCACGTTTTTCTCTTGAGCTCTCATCATCACCACCTTTCCTATTAAGGCTGCAGAAGATATTTCCTTCAATAATACATGGGGGTAAGCCTGGAACCTTGGCTTCCTCCCTCTTCCAAGAGGAAAAATACAGATAAATGTACAGATAAAGGAGAAATTCTGCACATTGTATTTTTTTAAGAAATTTTTTTGTTGTTGCTGTTGCTCCTTAATTTTCATCAGGAGCCCAGGATTTTATTGGGTTTGCACTAAAAATAAAGAAATCTAGCATATGTTTCTACGGAAAGGGGAATGAGCATATATACTTTTATAAGATGAAGCGGGTTGAATTTCAGAATACTACTTTTAACCTTCAAACTTTAATTTTGGAGCAGATAATGGCTGCTATAGTCATAACTCAGATTCTTTAATGTCTGAAATAACTATATTGTTGGCATATAGCTATATTTTGTTGATGTTTTAATCAGCCAGTAGAGAGATTGTTGAATACTAAGGGATTTTTGAAAGAAAAGAGAAAAAAATAGGTTGCTTCATGTAGGAATTAAAAATGGTTTTTGTAAATTTACTATTTTGGATAACTAGTAGTTATCTACTGTAGGATTTTTCCAGAATTCTGATATTTTGTATCATGGAAACTTTGTTTCTAAAACACACACCAAAAAGCTCATAATATACCAAAAAAGTCGAGAAATGGTTCTTAAATAAACAGTCTGATCATTGTAATGATTATATAACACAGCTTACTTTACTCTCCTATATGTTTATGTTTTCAAAATTAAATTGTGATGTTCAACTTGTCTACATTTAACATTTTAAATTATAGTGTAGATTTTTTTTGCCAAATATATGAATGTCTAAATCATGATGTGGAGAAGTCACAAAAGAATAAGTGTAGGAAAAATGAATTGCCTTTTTGTAAATTTCAGCTGTGAAATAAGATTTTATTTGTGAAAAAGTCAGAAAGAAAGAGACCTTTTTTTTTTTATTTTAAAGAAATTGAAATACAGTACTTGGAGTCACTTTAGTCTACGAATAGTCCCAAACCCAGGCCACCCAAAGTATGATTCTGGGAATAGTAGCAACACCTGGGAACTTTTTAGAAATTAGGAATCTGAGATCCCTACCAAACACACACTATTTGGGAATCTGCATTTTAACAAATTCCCGGGTCATTTACATACATATTAAAGTTTGAGACAGATAGGTCTAGACAGTGGCCAAACATCTACTTATCTTCCTTAGTCTTTTTAGACACTGTTGGAATTGTTGCAAAATCAGGAAAAGGCATAAATACGCTTTGGAAACTGGCAGGCCTCCAGGAGAGACAGGGGAAGGACAGGTAGCAGAAGGGTGAGGGGTGCTGAGATGGGAGAGAGGAGTCCCTGTCAAGGAGCACTGGTCTTCTGGCGTCTGACCCGTGAGAAGTAGAAAGTGCTGCTTGCTACTTCTTTAATTTGATTCTTTAGCTACTGCTGTCGAAGGCAGAATTATTTTTCTTTGAGAAACCTAGGAGGTGGTTGCTATCAAAGCAGGATAAAACTTGCTGGAGTTCACAAATTACAAGAGTTAAAACTTTTCTTAAAGTTCTGTTGTTTCAGCCTTTATCAGGAGGAGAGTAGGCCCAAGATCACACCACCCGGGCGGGGAGGAGAGTTCAGTTCTAATAACACACTCAAAGACAGCTAGTCATCAGCTCAATTGGGAACCTCGCAAAGTGAACGGATCAAATATTCCACACTTTATCACCCACAGTACTTTTTTTTCCTTTTAAGATTTTATTTATCTGTCCATTAGAGACACACAGAGAGAGGCAGAGACCCAGGCAGAGGGAGAAGCGGACTCCCTGCGGGGAGCCGGACAAGGGACTCGATCCCGGGACCCCTGGGTCACACCCTGGGCTGGGGGCTGGTGCTAAACCACTGAGCCACCCAGGCGTCCCAGTACTTTCAGGTTTAGAAAAGCAAGTCGTAATTAGGAGCAGAATTACTGGAATATCCAGAGGAGAAAAACTGAAACAGTATCATAAAGCCTCAAAATATATAGAGTCTATCAAGTTTGTTTGCTTCTTAGATGAGCAGTGGGGAGAAAGAGGAGGGAGTAAAAGTTCTTGAGTGTCTATGCTTTCATCTGTTTTCTCAAGCAATTCTAACAATAGTCCTATTAGATAATATTATTATTTGTGCTCTCCCCATTAGTAACTGTAAGCTTAGAGTGTTAAATAGCTCCTCTCGGTTTAGACCCCAGGTTTCTGGCACGGAGTCCTGCCATCTTTCTACTACACTGCATGGCCTCTTGAGGTCACTGAAACACTAGAAACAGTTAGGTACTTTGAGTGATGCTGCTCTGATAAGCTAAATGTATATACTATTTTAAATGAAAGGAATTATTTAATATTATCATTTATTTGGGCTACCAAATTTTATTCACGAAGAATTTCTCCTTTCCTTAATAATGGGGAAGATGTTCTGCAACAAACATTGTCTATTTAGGTGAAGTCTTGAAACTACTTTGTCAGTATGGTCTAATTGCTTACAAACTTTACACATATTCCTAAACAATTAATATCTAACTGCTTCTCCTTTTATTTGAAGGAAACTAAGCAGAGGCTTAGTAAATACATGTCTTGGGCCTACTTTGATTTGAAATGTAGAAGTTCCTACTTTCTTAGCTAAGTGTTTTTCAACACAGCCATGAATTTAATTTGGTACTATTTTACAGCTGGCTAAACGTGTTTGACTTGGGGGCAACTGAGCATCATAAGCAAAACTACAAGATCCTTACCTTGTCTAGAATCTCTTAAATAAATTACCTCAACACTTTGGTGCTATGAAAAACATTGACATAGAATTATAACAAAGAATTAAAAAAGAAGGGAACCCTAGATTTTATCTCACTGAAATATTTTAAAGATTATTTTTACAAAGTTCTGTCATCCATCCATTCTATTTTATTCAGATTTTCTTGTATTCTATTTGAACTTTGCAGTTGTGTCCCAATCCATCTGAAATTTACATTTTTCGACAATAAGTACACATAATCACATTTTTTGAACGTCCAAGCAGCTATATACAGTGTAAGAATCTAATTTTAGAACAGAACACTTATGCTCAACAAACACTATGCAACAAAGAAAAAACATGGGAGCAAATATGAGGCTAAAAATAAGTCTTGCTTTTCATGTGACTGAGCAAGTTGACTGAGAAAATGAATTCAATATCCATCTGTATCAAATGTTTCCCAGAGTCACAAGATAAGGGATTTTTTTCAGGAGGCAAAATATGTCAGATTGATATTTACTGAAATCACAGAAGCTTGAGTTTAGACTTTACTTAATACCTCCTTTTTTATTTACCTTCATCAGAAAGCAGGTAAATGGCAATATAATTTCAAGGTAAGTAGTAATCTGTAGTGGCAACCCACCCTTTCCCCGTGTAGCACTCCTAATAAAGAGTGGCTCAATTTACCTTTAGAAGGCTGTGTGTGTCCTACTAGTATTACCTGTCTGTATTTCCACTGACCCATAGCTGTGGTTTCTTATGTAGACTCAACTAGTGAATAGGAATTTCAATAGTATAGTATTATAATTTTAGTTTTTGTGTCTTAAACATTTACACTTAGTCTTTAGAATACTCCTATTCTGTTCTAAAGAAACACAGTTCACCTTATCAGAACATCATAGTTATCATTTTGAATAACAACTTTGTTATATTAATTGTTTTTTTAATTATGATTTTGTACTTCATCAATAGGGGAAATCTTACTGCCTTAGCTATTAAATATCTGTAACGGTCTATTTTTTCTTATTTTGTTTATCATTATATATAATAATTAGTTGAGTTTCCTTTTAAACTTTTTAACTCTTCCAGCTAAACTTCATCTTAGTATGACATCTTTTAAACTGAGGCCTGTATAGTTGATTCTTTAATTGACCATGCAGTCACTACTATTTGTTCATTAAATTATCAAGTTTTCCACTTAGTACTTTTTAATAAAAAGGCATAAAAGTATGACTTGATTTTACAATTTGAAAGTCTTACTTTGTCATTTACTTTGTTTTCATAGTCTGATTTCAATAGTAATTGCCTCTTCAAAAGGACAGATTTAGGGATACTCCATGACACATTTTGTCTCAAATAGCAAACCATATAGATATGTTTAAAGATGGGAATTATTAATCATTTTCTTGCACATCTTAAAATAATATGGCTAAAATTCTGTCAGGAAATACTAGTGCTTTATACCTCAGAGGAGAAAAATTGAGTAATGTTGTAAACAAAAACCAGTACTAGCTTAGGATTCATATTACCCTGTTTTCAGTCAATATTTTAGAAGCAAAGGAAAAGATACTTGGCAGTATGCTTCATGTCAGCTGGTATGTCACATTACTTTCAAAACTGAGTTAACATGACAGTCTTCCAAAGTTGTGAGAGCCATTTGCAACAAGTATGGTAAGGGCTGGTATGCTTAATAAAGAATATTTAAAAGAAAAAAATGTACACCCAGTATAAACATATGCAAGGCCTTGAATAATCAGCACAGGAGAAATATTTAAATTAACTTTTTTTTTCATTTTCTTGGCTTTTTATAATTATCAAAAATACATACATAAAAATCATTTCATCTGTATTCTTTTATCTATTTCTTTCCTTATCCTATGTCAAGGAATGTTTTTAATTGGACATATAACACTGGTGTAGGTGTAGTAAAACTGATATGCATACAGTATCCTGGCATATAATAAGCACAAGAAATGTTAGGTGGTATTGCTATTATTACAAAATAATTATTATAGAATTTTTAAAACTTTGCTAGTATGTTTAAAAATGTTCATACCTTTTGACCTTGTGATTTCACTTCTAAGAATCATTTCTAAATAAATGATTATAGATGTGGCGAGAGATGTTCAGAGATGTTTGTTAGAGCATTATTTCTAATAGCTCCAAATTGGAAAAATATACTTTCTGCAAATGGAAAAGTGAAATGACTTTTGGCAAATCTACATTGTAGAAACTGTGTATTTCTTATGTTTTTAGATTATTTTGATGATAAGAAAGATGATAAGACTGATAAGAAAACCCACGATAAAATGGAAGCATGTTTAATTGGATGGCTACCATTAATAAATTTGCATAATATAAGCACAAAAATAACTGGAAAACACATAAAATATTAATATTCTCTTCTAGACAGAATACTCAGACAAATAAGTAAATAAACTTCTTTTTCAAACAAATGTAAATACTAAATGTTTTTGTGGGTTTTTTAAAATGAAAAATACCTTTTTTCTCAATGGGATTATTTGAGATTTCTAATTTTTCTTCTGGTTTAGTGGCTTTTCAAAAGTACCAGGAGTAGAAATTCTTTGAATTTTTTTCGTGGTCATTCATGTGATATTATTTTAAGGGGAAATATTACAAATGTATTATTATGGAAAAATACTGTATTTATGTTCTGCAGTTATATTTTCTGAGCATAAGAAAAATCATGTTTTGTTTCATTTTAAATCAAGGGCAACTTTAGGAGTCATCTTTCTTTTTAATAACAGATGAAATTCACAGTCATTGGCACTGGGGTCTTTGATGTTAACATGACATTTACCAAGAAAAATTTGCTATAAAAAGAAACATCACTGAAGGTAGAGGATTATCAAGCTTAGGAATTTTAAACAGGAAATTTTAGACAGGAAATTCAGGTAGGGTTAAAAAAACAAAACTAGCCTCCTTAACAAATCGAACTATGTAGTGAACGTGGTCATTTCATAAATAAAATTGATTATATATGCTGTCATCTTTTGTATTTTTATAAACCATTCATCTACCGTTTTACTGTAGAAATTAAGTCTTTGAAATGGGAAATCCAACTATTTGTGGCCAGTAAGCTGCTGAAGGGATGTAGTCTAATTTTATCAGAATTTATTTTCTGCATTGGCTGATCAACTATGTATTTCAGTCAAAACTGAAAAAGTGCACCCTGTGGGCAGGCACTAGGCTTGACAATGTATGCAGGTCCTGGCCTTCCTGAAGCTCATGTTCCTGACAAGGAAATGTATAAAAAAACAAGAAACAAATTAATTACAAATTGTGCTGAGGAGCAGTAAGTCAAATTAAGAGCATAAGGGGAGCTGACCTTTCTCTTTTTCTGCTCTTCATTGACTTTATAATTGACATTTAGATGAAAGTGGCAGTGCCCACGTGCAACTCTTTTAGCACAGGTTAGCCATGTGGAAACAATCCACAAAGTAAAGCAAAGAGTTAAATTAAAGCTAAATTATTCCCTAGGTTTTCCCCTGGCTCCCACTCAAATTTAGGGCAAAGGAATAAAGATGCCAAAAACCATAATTGAAAACTCCCTGGATATTCAACGGTTTTGAATATCTCCTCCTCCCAAATTACCCACTTAGCACCCAACAACATTTTAGCACTAGAATGAGCCCTGAGAATATACCTCTTCCGTCCAAAATAACCTTTTGCTTAAAGTGTTTCACCGTTTGATCTCAGGCTTTTCTCCAGCTTCCCGTCTCAGCTTCATTTACCCCTACTTCATACAGTTGATACTAAAGCCATCTAAAAGGATGTGGCTCAGAGTTCCATGGATGCAATTATTGTGACGTGTGCTTTCCATCCTTATCCAGTAGAAGTTGTACGTTGCCGAGTATGATTGATTGATTATTGCCTTTGTACTTGATTTTGTCATTATTCATTATTTTCTTTGTCAAACAGACCCACACTCTTCTTCACATAATCACCCAATCCTGTCTCTCAGTAAGCAAAGTAGCTGATGGCTCCCAGCAGCCCACTGTGGAAACATGTAATGATAGCCCTTTGCAAAAATGGCTACTAAGAAACTATACAAGAATGGAAGTGTTTAGAACTATTTTCAAGAATCCTACTGATTATGTTCTCTAATAAGTTTTGGAAGTTTGTGTTGTAGCCTGTATTGAATTTATTTTACTATTCTTGTTATGTTCTGTTACTGAAATCTAGAAACTTCTTTACAATGTACTTAAGAAAAATCTTTATGTGCTATTTCTCCATGGAGTTATTCTTCTTTTACTTCTTAGCTGCTTATTAATTTAGAGGCTGACTATATTTAAGTAGTGTTTGGTCTATTATTAATTAGTAAGTATTTTCCAGTTTTGACTTTATTTCAAATATTTATATATGCATAAATATAATTAATGGAATACATTATGACATATTAGCTCTTTTTTTAGGCTAACTATAGCCATGTTTATATAACAGTAGATTTTGCATTAGAGCTGAAACAAATTAGTTAAAAGGAAAACTAACATAGCCAAAAAAATGGATTGTTTTCGGAATATTAAAATTAGTTAATTTTCTTCACTTCTATTCAGATACTTCCGTTGTGTGAAGATTTAGGATAGCTTTTTTAGAATTTATTATTTTAAAACCTGAAGCTTTAAGCAAATGTATTTTTGAAGACTAAGATGTAATTTTCAATAACTTTATAAATTATATCTAAGTATTTCTTTGTGGTTGGCTAAGTGATATAATAATAAAAGCTTTTTAAAAATTCTCTCTCTTATCACTTGTGTGATTTGTGAATTTCTCCTCAGTGAGCAATAAAATGAATCATTTTTCAGTTCCTGTCAAAAACCTGTTATGGAATTTTTATAAAGAGCGCAATAAGAATATATCCTAGCTCTTGATCTTGAGGGGATTATTAGCCTGTAAATAAAGGCCATTCCATTGTGCAATACCTCCCTATGACAGCACGCTGGAAGTTAGGGCATTATTCGGGTTCAAATGAACCAGTTAAAGGTTAGTAGAAGACACCGTTGAGCTGGGAATGGGCATGACCAGGCTGAATGGAGGTACGAGAGGGGTGGAGAGAAGGGGCATTGGTTTCGTTAAACCTATGTTTGAGAGGAGTTAGAAAGCTGGGAAAGTCTGGACATGTTGACCAGGGAACTTGTGCACAAGGCAATTTACACAGATTATCTTAGTCCATTTTCAAAGCACAGCTGGTAGTGTGACGCCCAACAAGGGGTCTTCTTAGACTTAACTAGACATTTTGTCTCACAAGTTTGGTTTTTTTTTTAATAATAATAAATTTATTTTTTATTGGTGTTCAATTTACCAACATACAGAATAGCACCCAGTGCTCATCCCGTCAAGTGCTCCCCTCAGTGCCCGTCACCCATTCACCCCCACCCCCCGCCCTCCTCCCCTTCCATCACCCCTAGTTCGTTTCCCAGAGTTAGGAGTCTCTCATGTTCTGTCTCCCGTCCTGATATTTCCTACCCATTTCTTCTCCCTTCCCTTCTATTCCCTTTCACTATTATTTATATTCCCCAAATGAATGAGAACATACCATGTTTGTCCTTCTCCGATTGACTCACTTCACTCAGCATCATACCCTCCAGGTCCATCCACGTCAAAGCAGGCGGTGGGTATTTGTCATTTCTAACAGCTGAGGGGTATCTCAGTGTATACGTAAACCGCATCTTCTCTATCCACCATCTGTCGATGGGCACCGAGGCTCCTTCCACAGTGTGGCTACTGTGGACATCGCTGCTAGAAACATCGGGGTGCAGGGGGCCCGGCGTTTCACTGCATCTGTATCTTTGGGTTCGTCTCACAAGTTTACTTACTAGATTCTAGGACAGAAAGCACAGGTGCTGCTCTCGGCAGACCTCCCAGGAGTCGGTGCAGCCCCGGGGGAGCCAGCTCCTCGGAACCGCGGCCTGTGCCAAATGACAGGCGTCGCCACCCGGGAGGGGCCTTGCTTCGCTTTCCTGGCAGGTATTAGGCTGGAGGTGATCAGATGCAGGTGCACCTAACCCTCCAGAGATTACTTTTGCCAGAAGCCGTGTTGCCTAGAAACGGGTCAACATTGTTACCTGTACCAGGTTGCTAAAGGATCGCAGGTACACAGTTGACTAAAGTTGACTTTTTTAAGCAGAAAAGGGCATTTTTGAATACCCATAAGTATAATTAAGCATTTTCTGACAAAGAATCCGATTCCTCAGAATGGTTGGGTAGCTCGCCCAGATCTTCACCGCTCCGAAGGGGGGAGCAGGAATTCACCGTAGGTCTATGTGACCCTAAAATGTCTGGTTTTCTACACACTACATTAGGAAGGAGAGGTTTTTTGGTGAGTTGTTTGTTACCTTTTGGATGGTGGCTTTGGACTATTGATGAATTCCTTCAAAGAAAAAACTTTTTACAAAAAAAAATACTAATATTTTACAAACGATTATTGTTTGTGTACTTGACAACCTATACTCAATCTGATCCTTAAAGTCACATACATTTAAAAAAAAAAAGGTCTACTAAAAGCAAGCAAGGGTAAATGGCTTTTTTTGAAAGACGACATATATATACACACAGAACCTCAAGTATGTAACAAAAATAAAGAATATTTTAATTTTTACTAAAACTTTCTAGAAAAAAATTTTTAGTTTTGTATCTTTTTTCAAGTCGGTTACTGGTTCATAAGACAACAGCACTATTTCTGGCACCATAAGCATAAATCAACCATCTTCTTGCCTATCTTTGGCCTTTGGCCATTTCATCCTCTCTCTCTCTCTCTCTCTCACTCCCTCTCTCTCTCTCTTCTCTTTCTCTCTTCCTCTCTCTCTTTGGTATAAATAGCTTTATTTTGTGTTTCAAAAGAACAACAAAGGTCTCAATCTTGAAATCCCCTTCACGTCCAAAAACCTTGAACTTTTAATTTCCTGCTCGTTGACTATGAAGCATCCCACCACAAGCCTATTTTTTCTCCGTTCAGGATTTCCTCAGGGCGGTGCAGCCCAATGTATGCAGTCCTAATGCAAACAAATAACAATTGTCCAGGCAATGTTTCTCCACCATTTTTATGGCATGCCCCCCATCGCATTTTTAAATCCAACTTTCAATGTGATATCAAAAGCTGCCTCCCACAAAAACAGTTTGTCTGCCTTTAATTTAGGTATTGGCAACAAAAGTATATAGTGTGCTTTCTTTTCGAGATATACCTGCAAATCACCTCCCATACATTCAAACACTTCTCTTCTGGTTGGCAGTTGTGCATATAAAATAATTCTAGGACACCTGGATGGCTCAGGGGTTGAGCATCTGCCTTCAGCTTCTGCCTGCTTCTCCCTCTGCCTGTGTCTCTGCCTGTGTCTCTGCCTCTCTGTGTGTCTCTCATGAATAAATAAATAAAATCTTTAAAAAAAAATTCTAGGCATTGCCCGTGAAACTGAGCAGAAATGTATATAATTTGTGTGCATAAATTAACATGTATAAAACATGTGGACTTAAAATGTTTATCTGAATTTGGTACTGAGAGTGTGCTTATTAATGAATATCATTATTATGCCGAAAGTAAGATACATATATGATATTTTAAAACATATGACCATAACATCCCTTTTTATATTTGATATTGATATTTTTAAAGATGCTTAAAAGTGAAAACCAAAATATGATGATCATACTATCAAGTAACAGGTCTTTGTTGCTATGATAATCATTTGTCTACACTGAATACCTCATAGACACAGATACTATGGCGTGTTTAGTATTTTGAAATGGGAACATCTCTAGCGGTTTTGTTCATTTGGGTCACAGCTGTGACATCTCTTTGCATGTTTACCAAATGGTTACTGAATTAACACATGCCTAAGAAAACTAAGCTTTTGTGAAAGCATGTTAATATTTGCAGCCCTCAAGTGAACTCAGAGCTCACAAATGGGCTTTTTACAAAGGAGCCTGAATTCTTGGCAATGCATGAGGAATGTCAGCCAATTTCTTTAACCATCTGCAGATAAAGGTGCATTAGACATGATGAAATCCTAACAATGAAACTTGTATAATAATTGAAAGCCTCTTGCACTATTCGTTTTACAAACATATCCCTGTGTTTATACTAAAAAAAATTATAAAGGATTTTTTTAAAAAGAGACTTAATCTGATGAACTAGCGAAGTTAAATATAAAAATAGGTTGCACTGATTATTGGTTATCTTTTACAGAGACTCACCTTGAGACATGTTAACAGTAACCAATGCCTCGATGAACCTTCTGAAGAAGACAAAATGGTGCCTACCATGCAGGACTGTAGTGGAAGCAGATCCCAACAATGGCTGCTAAGGAACATGACCTTGGGGGCGTGAAGATTGTTTCCCCAAAGCCATGAAAGTGTCTACACTTTTGTTTTTCCATTATCTCAATTAGGGAAAGATATTAACTTTGCTGAATTGAAAGTTTTAAAATCCTTTTAGTATTCTAAAATACAGTTGTTTATAATTCATTTTTAGGAATGTTTGCTTATTTCCCTACTAAAATTTGTATCTGATCAAAAGAAGCACATACAATATATAAATAACAGCAAACTGTTATCAAACACCAGAAGAACTTGAAAAATAATTTGTGTTTGCTTTAAAAAAAAATAACCTCTATTGCCCTCATCTCATAGGATCAGTCAGGGGCTTATTTTAATTTTTTTCTTGTCATAGTGATTGAAAGAGAGACAATGTAAATGCCTTATGAAATATTTTAATTATGATATATCATCAAATGTTTGAAAAACTCACTCTGTTTCTAATGGACCTTCATGGAAACATGTTGAATTTCTATGTCAATAACAAGGCCACATGTTGAATTATTTCTAAGCAGTGAATTCATCGTACAAGATAGGTTTCAATTTTGTAGAGAAAAATTAAATTGGATATTGACCTCTCAAAGGGTCTATATGAAAGCATCACAGAGAAAATGGAGGAGAGTTTGAAAGTTCAACTTCAAGTACATGAAATCAGAGGAAACTAGGTAGGCATTGAGGGGAGGAAGATAAAACTACACTGAAAAAAATAAATCATTTTAAAAGATACTGTTTTGGTTGCAATCACTCCTAACATAGGTTGAGCATAACAATCATCATGGTCCCAGAGTTGCTAACGGAAACTCAATTCTTAACCATGGACCCATATGGACCTTCTTCTCTTCACTCTAGAGAGTGACTTTGTCTCTTATGCTGTACAGAATTGTAGGTGAAGCATAGAAGATTGGCCATAATTTTTAATTATTTTGCATTCGAAGATTCTAGTTGGACCACTATTGCCATTTTAATTGTATGTTTTAAAAAATAATGCACTACTATCAGAATTTCACTGCCATGCAGTAGTATCTAAAGTTTTCATGGGGGGAATGAGTTCCATACACATCCATTAAACTTTTAATTAAACTGCTTAAAATCATTTGCCATAAACTATATTTTGAGGGAGAAAATAATAGACAACTTCACATGTTCTTTTTCCATCTTAAAACCCTTTGTGTTCAAAATACATGAGCAGAAGATGTGAAAAGGAAGGAAAATTTATCTGAGATTTGTGCTAGTAAGTTTTAGGATCTGACACCATTTAAAATGCCCCTAAAGTTGCTCAACATATGTGACTCATTCATTATAAGTGCACTAGGCTACGAAAAGAAATTTAGGGGGAAATGGAAGAAGCATCCTCTGGAGCAGAAGATACTACATCTTTGGCCCTCATCTCTTCTTAAAAATCTCTGAGAGAAAGTTTTCATCAGTATGGCTACACACAAACTCTTTTTTTGTCTCTCTGCCTCTCTGTTTCTGTCACACACACACACACACACACACACACACACACACACACACACACACACACTGTTTTATAATGAAAGGGACGACACTTCCTGAAGGTCACTAAAATGTAACATGATTTCCCCAGCTAGCATTCCTTCCTCTATTGGTCGTATATTGATTGGTACAACTCTAAAGAAGATTGCTACAGCCTGAAGCATTTCAGGTTTACTCTTTCAAGTGTACACACCCCTCACCTCAAGTTGTCTGGGATTCTTGGAATCTCCTAAAATTTTAAACAAAAGTTAGAATGTTGGGGCATATTGTTTTGAGAAACGAATCTGTAGCATCCAGCAAACTTCACAGGAAGCTATGACGCCCAAGGACCAGTGAACCACTGCCTTAAATTGATAGTGGCCTCACAAAACAACAAGGCTTGACTTAACAATCACATTTTCCATTTTGCTCTCTTGTCTTCCTAGTCATGACTAAACTACAGTAAAATGTCCCTACACAGCATTCTTTCTTAAACTTGAAAAGCCCCAACACTCAAGAACTCTTCTATACTATCTGTTCCACTTATTGTGATTTTGTCAAACAAAATGCTTACGTTATCTACAAAATGGTCAATGACAAATTTTTAAAATTATAGCTGCTCTGTGCAAACTGAATTTGACACATTTTCATCAGCATTTTCAACATTTGAAAGTCCATTACAGTCAAAGCAACAATATAGGAAAAATTAAAACTGTGTAAGTTTCATGCCAGAGGAGATTTCAAAAAACCCTCAGATGGTTTAAACACATTGTATTAGAGTGTTTAATAAACAACCCCCCCAAAAAAGGCATAAAATATAAAACACCAAAACCCAAAAAACAATGAATCACATTCAATTTAAGCAAAAATATCTCTTGTGTTCAGTAGAGAACGTTAAACATATTGATTGGATTCACAAGGCACTCATCTTACATGTGGAGCTAGACTAACAAATATTTCAAATGATATCAAAGTCCCTCCCTGATGTTTTCCCTATAGCAGGTGAGGCCAGGTCCATCTTTCCAGATGTTGAGATCAAAACCCTCAAGTCACTTTTGATTCCTCTGTTTGTCTTTCAACTTTCATCTAATACATCAGCAAATTCCCTTGATTCTACATCTGAAACATAACCAGAAACCAGCAACTTCCCACCGCACCCACTGGGTGCCATCGCCTCTAACTCTTGAAATTGCAACACGCTTATGATTGGGGTCCCTGATTTCTCCACCCTTGCCTCCAACAGTCTTTAGGTGACAACAGCCTCCAGAGACCGCCCTGTGTCTCTAGCCTGGTCCCCACAGGGCCTCAAGGCCTGTGAGTGCGGCCTTGCTCCTGGGGCCCATGGGCACCAGGCCACACTCGCAGAGCCAGCCAGCCTCCCTCCCCAGCGCCACCCCTTGCTTGCCCCCCTCTGGCTTCCAGGCAGTTTCTTCTTGTCTTGCTCCCCCTGCCCAGAGTTCCCTCACCTCACTTGCCTTAGCTTCTGTCCAGTATGTGTCCTGGGGAAGGGAACCATTCTCCCTCCAGCCTTGCCCGTCACCCGTAGGTGGTCTGTCACCCTCCACCAGTGAGGCCTCCCCAGCGCTCTCATCACACCCCCTAGAATGAAAGCCCCATAAAGGCCAGGCTTTGCCAGTTTTATTCACTGTGGTATCCCCAGCATCTAATTTAGTTCTGGGCACAAAGTAAGTATTCTTTAAATATTTCTTGAATTAATGAACTGAAAAATGTGTGTTAAAGTTGCTAAGTGCTACTGTATATCTTTTTTTTTTTTTTGCACAGCATTTTAAATTTTAAAATCTAGTAATATATTTAGACAAGATTTGCATAACTTTGTCTCCAAACGATGATTTTCTTCCTAATATTCTTTACATTAAAGTATGGACTATATTTTGTTCTCTGTGGTAAAATAGCCTGCCTTTTGGAAGTGAAATACGACATTTTATAAACACGCTGCTATATTATGTAAGTTGCTTAATTAGGATAAAATTTTTATTTTTTGGTTGTATTCAATGCCTACCTGAAGGAGCGAGATTTTCACTGTTAGGATGGGGATGTATCGTCTTCTTAAAAATCATATGTATTTTCGTGGTTTCATAGGAGCTACTACTAATTTGTTTTCTAAGTGCAAGCCTATGAACGGAACACAAGCATAGTAACTGAGAGGAATTTGCAGATGACCCTAGCTTCTTCATTTATAGCCAAGAAGACTGACGTCCAGATCTGTAATACGGCTTGCCTGGGGATTAGAGAACTATAAGCGGTGTTGCCAGGACTCCTCATTGTTAATATAACCTAATATTGTCTTCAATTAAAAAGTATTCAAAAATAAAGTAAAAGGGTACAATAATGAGAAAAATGTCTTCATCAAACATTTTGTGATAAATACATTGATTCTTTAGAGATATGTCACTTCTCACTACCTCTCATATTTAAATAAGATTAGTCCTACCAAATAATACCATAGGAGATAAAGATCTGTAGCAAAAAAAGAAATTAACAGGAAACAGCGTGATTACAGAACATCTTGGAATTATTGGGTAAAACAGATTTCAGGAAAGCAAAGCCTCTTAAGCAGTAACTAATGGAGCATTCCCTCCCCTTGCTTCTATTTTCCATAGAATTATGTTCCAGTTAAAAATGATTGGCCTACAGCTCACACAGAGCATTAGACCATCTATTGCTGTGAACATTGCAGAGATTCTAGGCTATGCAGGTTTGAAGACTGCAGGGTAATCAGCGCAGATTTCGAGGCTTCCCCAGAGCTTTCTAGACTAGTAAACACAACCCATAAATTCACTTTTGCCATGGTTCTTTTTTTTTTTTTAAATTTTTATTTATTTATGATAGTCACACAGAGAGAGAGAGAGAGAGAGAGAGGCAGAGACACAGGCTGAGGGAGAAGCAGGCTCCATGCACCGGGAGCCTGATGTGGGATTCGATCCCGGGTCTCCAGGATCGCGCCCTGGGCCAAAGGCAGGCGCTAAACCGCTGCGCCACCCAGGGATCCCCTTTTGCCATGGTTCTTAGAAAGAGCCTGATAAATAAAAAGGGCGGGGGGGGGGGGGGGAAGCAAAGAGAGAAAGAAAGAAAGAAAGAACTACTGCTATAAAACAGCAGGAATGACCTTACTTTTGTTTTTTTGTGTTCGTTTGTTTTGTTTTGTTTTGGTGGTGAGTTAAGAGAATGGTATGAATTGGTTCAGTAAACCTTAGAATGTTGGCTGCCCACCTGCATCATTTTTTGCCACTTGAGGAATGATGATCATATGTGGTCACGAACATTTGATTTGCATCTTATTTGTACATGTTCAGTCTAGTATCAGAGGAGGCAAGACTTCCACGCATTCAGATCCTAAAGCATGCTAATTTAACAAATATGAAGAATTCAAGAAATTCCAGATCCCAATGGATGTGTCATCATCCACAAGCTGTCTTTCTGCAGAGAAGATATCTGCAAACCTTGAATAAATTTCCAATTCAGTTGAAGAGCAAAAATTCAATTAAGTCTGAAGGCAATGTGTGTGTGTTTCAGGATTCGGCCACGACCCACCACTTGTTTCTTCTCCTTCCCGACATGTCTAAGCATGACTAGGCAAGGTCAGCACTCTCCGGAGGTCCCATGAGCACTCCGCGGTGACTGCAGCATGCTCAGCTGCTATGGAGTGTCGGCTACTGTAGGAATCTGCGGTGTTGAATGAACACTAGCAATGCAGTTTAGATAGTTGGTGTACATTTGTGTCCAACGTTTATTTCATATCGTTCAGTAAATTCTAACGGCAATTTCCATTGTATGTGTTCAAAAAATCTCTTTGAAACACTAGTGACACAGGGCAGCTCTTTTGTCAACCATATTTTAAGCTAAAGATCACTCGTATGTAAACCAATACCATCATTATATAAAATTATTTTGTTTTCGTTTTTAGCGAGGGAGAACAAATCACTTAATATTTAGTTTTTAATGAATTTGAGAATGGAACATTAGATGATGAAGGCCAAATCTATAATGGTTTAAAAAATGAAATTTCCATAATGCATTTAATTTGGTGTAAAAATGAATGTAAGCTGCTGCTTGGTTTCAGTTGTACTTTCTGCTAAAAATAGCACAAATGAAAAAGAGAACTTGATTATACAATTTTTCTTTTTTTTTTTTTTTTCGTTGAGTGTAGCCACAGCTAAAGCAAAATAATTTTTAAAATGCTTTAGATATATGCTTGGCACAAAGTTAACACTTTTAAAAGTAGCTTGTGCATAAAGAATTACATATTTTAAAAATCGTAAGCATTACTAAATGTTACAATTGTTCTTTTGCTATAAATTTAGATATTTATATGTTTTTGTAGAATTAAAAAAATGCCAATTTAGTTTTCCTTGCTATATGTTGTCTTTTTAAAAAAAAAATTGTTAGCATCTTAAACAGATAAATGAGTTCAGTATTTTATGCTTATGCTCCATTTTGTAGGTAATTTAAATAAATGATTAAGTGCCTATGGATATTTCTTAGCAGTAAGAAAACATTGTGATCCTAGTACAATTTTGATAGCAAAAATATAAACAAATAGA
This sequence comes from Vulpes lagopus, assembly GCF_018345385.1. NCBI lineage: Eukaryota > Metazoa > Chordata > Mammalia > Carnivora > Canidae > Vulpes > Vulpes lagopus. Next base: position 80,567,375 of record NC_054834.1, read on the forward strand.
AACATTAAACTGTGAATGATTTTAAGAATTTATTATTTTATTTATTTTTGTTCTAAAAGTCTTTGAAACTGATATTTTTTTCTTTTTCTGTTTTATAAAAGTGACTTGAAACAGAAAAGCTAAAATGTTTCATATTATATGATGAAAGCTATTTCTCAGAAGGCTGTGAGTCCTGGCCAGTTCCTTCCTCTGATACTGGAGGCCTGGAATAAAGTCTGTCAGGGTTAGAGGGGAGGGTGGAGGAGACTACCCACTCCAGGGACAGTGATCCCCCAGGATCAACCCTTCAATTCTAACCATAGACCCAAGGGAGAAAATCATATATCATTTCATCTGCTAAATTAAAAGAAAGAAGGAAGAGGGGGAGAAAAAGGAAAGAGGAGAGAGAGAACAGAGGAGAATGGAAGTATTCTAACATTCTTTTCATATTTTATTTTGTCCTGAAGAAAACATACCTAAAATATTGTTTGCATAGTTCAGAAGCTCATTATTTGCAAACATCATGAATATCTCATTGGTTTTCTGAAAATTTTTTCTATGACTGTAAGAGTGAAGGATGTTCTCTAGACTTTGTGCCTTTTTTTTTTTTTTAAGATTTATTTACTTATTCCAGAGAGAGAAAGAGAGACAGCAAAGGGAGGGGCAGAGGGAGAGGAACTCCAGCAGGCTTCTGCTCGGCCTAGCGCAGAGCCCGGCTGGGCTCCATCCCACCACCCATGAGAATCAGCAGTGGGTCACTGGACTCTCAACCGACCGAGGCGCCCCATTAAACATTGTGTCTTAACACGCACCACGCCCCTTCTTGGCTTTCTGGAACCAGGTGAGACTCCCTATTACACCTACTTACTTTCTGCCCTGTTGTGTTCTCTCACTCTCAGCCCGCAGTACAGCCTTGCACTTCCAGGGCTCCCCAGGTTCGTTGAGTAAAGCAGCTCCACCTGCCTCAGGCCTGGTAGTCCTGTTCCTTACCCTGTTTTGCTTCTCTTCAGCACCTGGTAGAAACAAATTGTGGACTCTTCTGCTCAACAACTGCACATTCTCACTTCCTCAGTGGAAGACCTACTTACTGGCCTCTGCTAACTCCCTCTTTTGTGACAGACAATTATTTTTTTCCACATGACAGAGGATATTAATTACCCACCTCAGCCTCTACTATCAGAAAGAGTTGGCAGATAGAGAGTTGACTGAATTTCTGCTGACAAATCTCTTCACCAATTTTGTGGAGTGGAAACCTAGATAAACATGCAAACATCTGTTCACAATTTTCTCTGCTAATGAGTCACGTGAGTGTGGTGCAGCAAACACCATTGTAGACCAGGTGATGGCTTATTTAAGGCAGAGACTAAGAGCTCAAGACTGTCTAAACAATTGAAGGTGGACTTCAAAAAGATGAGTCGTACCAGTGCTTGCAGCTCCTGCCCTGGCAGCTTTCCTCTTTCCTCCTACCTTATTATTGGAGCGCTCAAGGGTGCAAGCCTTGGTCATTGTCTCTTATTTGCACTCACACCCTTGGGGATCTCTTCTAGAACTATGGATTTCAGGATCTGCTATGTGCTGCTCACTACCAAAAGTCTCTCCCCAGGTCCAAACTCTTTCAAATCCAACTATCTACTCAACACTGGATGACTACTACCCATCCCAAACTTTATGTGTATGAGACTGAACTCCCTATTTTACCCTACAAATACGTTCAATCCAAAGAGAAATCTCCTTCTCAATTAGAAAATCATACTGATTCCAACTTCACAATATTTCCCAAATCCGATCCCTTCTTTACACCTTCACTACCTCACACTGGTCGGGGTCATCATTGAATGTACTGCAGTACTCTTGCAATTGGTTGTACCCTTGTGTCCTCTAGTCTATTCTCAACAGACAACCAGAATGATGCTCTAAAATATTACCCAATATGTCTCTCCTCTGCTCAAAACCCTCCAGTGGCTTCCTGTTTTACACAGAGCAAAAGGCTGTGCCTCCCAAGAGCCTAAAATGCACTTCATGATCTGACCTCCTTATTGAGTCTCTGGCCTCCTTTCCTACAATGCTTCTCCTTAGTTAGCTTCATCCCAGTCACTGTCCTTGCTTGCTATTTCTTTGAACACGCCAGGCATGCTCTTGGTTTAGAACCTCTGCCAGTAATAGTTGTTCTTTTTTGTTTTTTTGAAGATTTTATTTATTTATTCATGAGAGACACACAGAGAGTCAGAGACACAGGCAGAGGGAGAAGTAGGCTCCATTCAGGAGCCTGATGCGGGACTCAATCCCGGGACCCCAGCATCATGCCCTGGGCTGAAGGCTGGCACTAAACCACTGAGCCACCCAGGGGTCCCAGTAATAGTTGTTCTGATATATCCACATGCTAAATTCCTCACCTCAATCACAACTCACATTCTCAGTGGGATCCCCTTCTACCTGTTTTAATACTGTAGCCTACCTCCCCTCTCTGGCCAGATGAACCAATCCATATCCCTACTTCACTGTTTTGTTCCAAAGCATTTATCACCTGCTAACATATTATCTAATTTACTTCATTATTATTTTAAATGCTTCCTTATTACCTCTTTCTCTCCAACTCCCACCCCTACCAAGCATTCACCACTTGAAGGTACCAAAGAGCAGGGATCTCAATATCATTGTGATATGTTGCATGTGTCTAGGACAATGCCCAACATGTACTAGGCATCCAAAAATTATTTGTTGGCTGCCAAATTAATTTTCATCTTTTCTCCCATTGGTGTGCTGTATTCCTATATGCAGAAGTCAAGGGGGAGGCAGAGAGAGAAGGGCTTTAAGATTTTCCTTGTTGATATTTTAACCTCCCCTTTACTTTTTAAATGTCCTCCTACTAAAAGGATTACACTGTCTTTCTTCATTGCAAAACTATTAATTTTTAAGATAATGGATGCATTTGGAACTTGAGACAACTCCATAATTATATGAGTATTAGAGTAATTAAATTTGATATGACCCAGATGAGCACTTTTCCTCTAATAGAAGCATGATATTATGTGATAGGATAATGGAATGTTAAGATGACAAGGCAGCTAGACATGTGATCAACCCCTGAAATATAAAAAAAAAAGTTTATTATCACAGACTAACAGTATTTGTACAAATCTATTGTAATTTCTAAGCTTTATTTCTGAAAACCACATGCATACCATTTAGACTTTCCTAAAGGTGTTTGTTTACATTTAAAGAAAACACATAGTACAAATTTCTAAATTTCAAATTCAAAAAATACTTAAAATTAAGTTTTCCCTGCTCTGCCCTTTATTAAGGTCAAATTTATGTTCACAAGTCCCTGAAGATGGGCAAGTAGATGGGCTTCTCTCTCTTATGTTTCTCAGGTCTGAAGTGGTGTCTCCTCCGCACTATGACATTCTGTCCTCTTCCATCTGCAATGGGCAGATCCGGGAGGCTCTAACCACTACGTCACTGTGGCAAGAGGTGGAAGGTACAGTCTCACGTGAGCTACATTACAGGGGGCAGACTCTGAGGACCTAATGACACTTGCTTGTACTTGACAGAAATCTATTTCTTTCTTCTTTTTTTTAAAAGATTTTATTTATTGAGGTGCCTGGGTGGCTCAGATGGTTAAGTGTCTGACTCTTGTTTTGGGCTCAGGTCATGACCCCAGGGTGCTGGGATCCAGCCCCACCTTCAACTCTCAACTCCACGCTCTCTGCTTAACCCTCTCCCTCTGTCAGCCACTCCCCCTGCTTCTGTGCTCTCTTTCTGCATCAAATAAATACATAAAATCTTTAAAGAGTTTATCTATTTATTTATTTGAGAGAGAGAAAGCCAGAGCAAGAGCATGAGCAGAGGGGAAGGGGCAGAGAGAGAGGCAGAAGCAGACCCCCTGCTGAGCAAGGAGCCGAATATGGGGCTGGATCCCAGGACCTGAGGATCATGACCCCAGCAGAGCGGAAGGCAGATGCTTAACTAACTGAGCCACTCAGATGCCCCCTTCCCCCTCCCCCGCCCTGCCAAATCTATTTCAATACCAGCCAAGTACCAGAAGAGCTATTCTTGCTTAGATAATAACCATGGAGGCCAGTCCTGACCTTTTAACCCTATAATTAGAGTGTAGTAGACAGAGTGCCGATTTTGAAACCAGGTGACTTCTGTTACCACCTCACCTTGGCCACATATTTGAGAAGCTGGGGAACATGCTGGTTGCCATCAGCCAACAAGACCACCGAGAGCATACCTCAAAGAGTGAGCAGGAGGGTTAGCGATGATCCAGGTAAATGCTTCTTGAACAAAATATAAGGTACACGGGGCAGGTTTATGCTGTGCCTGGCATGTTCATTGTTGATTCTTCCATCTAGAAGGAGAGCTGACACAAAGGATGATTTTGATAGATAAGAAATGTCCAGGCATTTTGTGTTTATCTTATCCCTCGACCCTGTGGGGGAAACTGGCTTCTGTTTTGCACAATAAGCAGCTAAAAGCCCTGTGTTTATCCCTGTGGCCCCACAATCAGTGGAACAGAATTTAAACTAGAGCACCCTGAGGCAGATACAGGCTGGAATTTAGGAACTTTATGTAAGAAGCTCTTCAGACCAGCTTCTCTGAAAAGAAACAACTTAGATTTGCAGAGACCCAGAATGCAAACATTTTTAGCTGTTCTTCAGTAGCTACCATACTGAAACACAAAACTGTTTATGATAAGCTCTACTGATTCCTGATTCTGGTTTCTACAGATAAATATTTTCAAAAGATTTCCAATGCTACTGCAGTTATTGCTGCTTTGTTTTTCAAAAGATAGAATTCTAGCAAAGTTCAAGTTAATGGTACATGTGCTTATGCGGGAGTCATTATGTAAATTAGTTCTGACTTTATGAAATGAAGTTGCCTATAGCCTTGAACTTAAAAATATCATTATTATCAAGAACTGAAAATTAGAACCATTTATTTTTCCTGCAATAACTTTTTGGAATATTTTCTAATTCTTTTTTTAATTTTTAATCTATTTACGGAGAAAGTCACTAAGTTAGAAACATTTGGCTATAGGTATAGTTTGTGATTCTGAAACTATTCCTTTTGGTCAAATGTTGGATTCTCCAAAAAGATAAATTAATTGACTTATACTCTGAATTTTGCTAGGAAGCTTAGTTTAAGAACGCTTTGTGCAAGTAAGTGATCACAGTGGTGTGTGTGTGTGTGTGTGTGTGTGTGTGTGTGTGTGTGTGTGGACTTGTAGTGTGTATTACAGTTAACCATCAAAGAACTATTGCACACATAGCTATCTAATGTCATTATCCAAAAATTAAGGACAGGCAAAAAACACCTATTTACACTTTTTTAACAGCTAAATTCAAATTGACTCATCAAGTCATAAGCTTCAAAGAGGATAAGGGACCCAGCAAAGCGGAAGAGTTCTCTTCATTCTTTATTCTCCACTCAGGGAGAATGTTTCAATCAGATTTTCCCTCCTTTTTCCCAGCCAGCTCCCTCCACTTACATGCCAACCAAACACACAATTAAAAGGATTATATCTTTTGGCACCCTGGAAATCTGCCAAGATCTGAGGCAATGGAAGTTAGGATTAAGAGAAGGAGTGGAAGAGAAAAGTGAGAGATTTTTTTTTTAAAGATTTTATTTATTTATTCATGAGAGATGCAGTGAGAGAGAGAGAGAGGCAGAGACACAGTCAGAGGGAGAAGCAGGCCCCGTGCAGGGAGCCTGATGTGGGACTTGATCCCAGGTCCCCAGGATCAGGCCCTGGGCTAAAGGCAGCACTAAACCACTGAGCCACCAGGGCTGCCCAAGATTTTTTTTTTAATTGAAATTCTTATAAATCTCTGTGAGAAGAAATATTTCCCTCATTAAAATAACATGGATAGCTTATGAGAATTATGATCTGCTAACCCAAGTGCGCTGAAAACAGGAAGGATATATTAACATGAATCCTTATGCTTATATGCTAGTATCCCGTGGTTGGAGAATATGGCTAAAAAATCAGTCTCAGGGCGCTTTGATGTCTCAGTCAGTTGGTCACCTGACTCTTGATTTTGGCTCAGGTCATGATCTCGGGGGTCCTGAGATCAAGCCCCACGTCGTGATCTGCACTCAGTGGGGAGTCTGCTTGAAATCCTCTCTCTCCCTCTCTCTCCCTCTGTCCCTCCCCCATCCCACTCACAACTCTCTCTAAATAAAGAAATTTTTAAAAAAATCATTCTCAAATTAATGTTCTTGAGCTAACATGTAATTAGGTAAACCTAGTTTCTCACTAATGCTCTGTGATGAAATTGTAGCTTGAATATTAAGGTCGTGATGAGATAGGTAGAGAAAAATGCTCACACATTCACTGTGATATTCACTTATTTTGTGACTTCCTGCCTATTATAACTACTATTTATTTTATTGCTTCAAAATAAGAAGTGTCCCCTCCAGGTCAAAGCTGTATAGTCAAAAGAGAATGTCTGCAATATTCCTTCAAAATATAGTTTGATTCCTTTTTAACCTAAAACCTCCATAATTACAGCAAATGTATTTTACAATAACATGCTGTGTTAGAAAAGATAGCATTGAAGTTGATAGATCACAAGTAAATCGACAATCACAGCATTGGGAAAGTATCTTGGAAACATTGCTTTCATGGGCTGACCACTACCATCACCCCTACCTCATACCTTTTCTGATAAGAGGTCACAAACCCAGACCACAGGAATGAGCACATGATCTAGAACAAGCCAATGGAACTCTTTGTCCCTAGCTCTAGTGATTATTTCAGAAATGGACTTGTGATAAGAGCTAAGCCAATTAGGTTTTTTTTTTAATAAGCATTCTCTTTGGAACTATTGAGAAATATTTTCATTTTCTCTAAGAATCAATTAAAAGAGCCTACGTTCCAGTCTCACAAAGAAATGAGTTGAAAGAAACGACAAAGAAAGAGTAGAGGATAATGAAAAACAGAGAGTTTAAGGAGTTTAGGGTCATAGACCCAAGCATCACTAACCAATCTCATCCTTTCTTTTGTTTGACTAATGCATCAATAACTCCCTTTTGTCCTTAAACTGGTTTAGGTTGGGTTTTAGGTACATGCAAATAGGATTATGCTAGCTAATCAACTACATAAACTAGCTGAGCCTGTTTCCTTATTTATACAATGTAAATGATGAAATGCATATCATATATTTCTTACAAGACTGTAACCTTATGCAAAGCGTTCAATTGTACATGAGTTAAGAGGGTATATGAAAGAAACTAGTTATTTCTATCTACTCTTATTTCCAACACACCAAAGAAAAAGAGCATGTACAATATTATAAATCCAAGTAAAATTTGTACACACCTTTAATGTACCTAGGGTTTAAACTAAATGACTGTGACTTTTTTTTTTTAATGTTCGGTGTTTTAGTAAAGCAAGCAAACAAACAAAAACAAGACAACAAATGAGGCTTAATAATACAATTTCTCTCAATTGAGATTATTTTTTAAACTTTTATAAAAATAAAAATATGTTATAGGCTATATTAGTTACTTTTAAAATGTAATGGCTTGAAGTATAAAAATGTGCTTATTAAAAAGCAGCTGAGTATAGTGATTATGAACTGTAATTCCATCTCTTTGTAGCCAAAACCTTTACTTCTGTACGACCTTTTGTAAAGGAGGCCATTATAATTCTGCCTCTCATAAAATAGATTCCCCAAACCTATAGCACCCAATGAGAAAGTCTTTCTAAAGGCAAGACAAAACTAGAAATAAGTTGTAGCAATGACAGACAAGGGTTATAATTGGATCAAAGCAAGGATGAAATTTACATTGGAAAAGAAAAAGTAAATCACTTTATATTTGGTTAAATTGAGTGAATAGCTTCATGACTTAAATTATCAAATAAGATAGGGAATAATATGATTAACAAGAGTAATGTGAATATTAATTAATACTCATCACTTAAATCATTTTAAATTATGTGTAGTTCTATGAACAACATAAACAATAATATGAAAATTAATACTGATCACTGAAATTATTTTTAAGCACCTATCTTCTGAGGACTAAATCTAAGTACTTTGTGAATGATTTTAATAGACCCAGTTTCTACTTTCTAGGAGCAAATCAGTAAGATAGTTAAATAATGATATTATGAAAAGACATCAACATTATTGTCACCTTTGCCTCCTTTCATGTGTCATATGAGAATATAACTTCATAATTGTGTCTAGTAGAATGGAGTATATGCAATATTACAGTAATATAATGTCATTTAGTATATTGTCTTTGGGAAAGATGTGGTACTGAGTCAGTGCTCGAAACAAAAGTAGCTTTATGATGGCAAGGATAAAATCTCAGAGGTAATCCTTCAGAAGCCAAAGCAAGTGTTTTCATGATGGGTTTTTCTAGTAAAGATTTAAAATAAAAATTTCTAATAGTTATAAAACGTAGGCCTAAAGTCAATGCACAAAATCCTAAATTATAAAACCATTCTTAAATTCTATTGAAGAAAATCCTTTCAAAATCATTCATCAGTTAGTGTGTACCTGTGTGTCTGTGTATGTGTGTAGAGAGTTCTAGTTAAAAAACAACAGGGATCCCTGGGTGGCTTACAGGTTTAGCACCTGCCTTCCGCCCAGGGTGTGATCCTGGGGTCCCTGCATGGAGCCTGCTTCTCCCTCTGCCTGTGTCTCTGTCTCTCTCTCTCTCTTTCTGTGTCTCTCATGAATAAATAGGTAAAATCTTTTAAAAAAAATAAAAAATAAAAAACAACAGCAACAACAGAGGGCCCCCTGGGTGGCTCAATTGGTTAAGCATCTGCCTTAGGCTCAGGTCATGATCCTGGGTCCTGGAATGGAGCCCCGCATTGGGCTCCATGCTCAGCAGAGAGCCCGCTTCTGCCTCTGCTTCTACCTGCTGCTCCCCTGACTTGTGTGTGCACTGTCACTCTCTCAAATAAATAAATAAAATCTTAAAAAAACAACAACAGGTATCTTATAAGTTTGGAACCAGGCTAACACCATCCTTCTATGGTCCCCTCGATTTCATAGAATAAGTTTGGAGCTTAAAGTTGGGTGATCTGAATTCCATCCTCTTCAAAACTTCAGAAAATAAAGCTTCAAGGTACTCCTGACATTTTCTATAAGCAGAGCAGGGGTGGGAAGAGCAGCAGAGCTTTCTGTAAAGGTTCCTGCCCTGTTGGAGCTGACCTAACCCTGTTGGCTTCCAAGACTGCCGTTCTCTTTCAATCTGTCTTCAGGACGCTTTCTCTGGGCTGCTCTAACAAAGTACCAAAAACTGAGTGGCTTAAACGACAGAAATGTATTCTCTCACTATTCTGGACACTAGAGTCTGGAATCAAGGCATCAGCGGGGCCTGGTCCCTCTGAAGACTCTAGGGGAGAATCTTTCCTTGCATCTTCCGGTTCTGGTGTTTGCTGGCAATCCTTGACTTACACGGAAGCATCACTCAGGTTACCTGAGCATCTTCTCCCATATTGTCTTCTCTGTGCCTGTCTGTCTCTGCTTTTAAATTTCCCCTTTCATAGACCAGTCGGATGGGATTAGGGGGCCTACGCTAATGACCTCATTTGTCTCACACCTGAACGACCTTATTTCAAATGAGACCACACTTTAAAGTACTGGAGGAATTCCAATATATCTTTTGGGAGAGACACCTTCCAGCCTATAACACTTGAAGTTGGTCTCTTCCTTTAAAGCTCACTCACAAAAACAAGAGTGTCGAGGGGGCACTTGGGTGCTCAGTCAGTTAAGCATATGACTCTCGATTTTGGCTCAGGTCATGATCTCAGGGTCCTGAGATGGAGCCCCTGCATCAGGCTCTGCTCTCAGGGGGGAGTAAGTCTGCTGGAGATTCTCTCTCTCTCCCTTTGCCCTGCTCTCTCTCTCTCTCAAATAGATAAATAAATAAATTTTTAAAAAACAAACACCCCCCCCCAAGGCCCCCAAGAGCGTTAAGGAAGTCATGGAGAAACTTAAGTCATCTTTAGTTATTGTCATTCTTATCCACACTCTATATCTGATGCATACCTTGCCCTTCTCTCCCCACACCCCATTTTCTTCCCCAAAACATACATCTTGCCTTATGCCCACACATGATACTTTCCTCCATTATCCATCTCCTGTTTACAAATACTGATGATCATCAATCAGAACTTCCTCTAAGAAATCTTAAGATTTCTAGGCAATGTTCTTTTCAGGCTTTCTACTCCACCTGACTCTCACCTTATGTGATTCCAAATTCCACATGGACAGGAGTCCATTAATAAACAGGCCAGTCAGACTGAAACAGGAAACACTACAGCATCACTGCAGTGGGGAAGTCTCTCTGGGAATGTGGTAAGATGAAGAGAGCTGTCCCTTTCATTTCTTATTCTCTCTGTGGATCAAAGAAATACATTAATTAAGAGATGGGGAATTGGAAGTGCAATGAGATGAAATTCCTTCCTTTAAGGGCCAAACATTTGGTAACAATGTGTGACAACTTCTCTTTGCTAGGAAAGGGGTTCTGATAAAGTCTTTGATTTGCTTGGTGAGCATTCATATATAGGATTTTTGCCAAAAGTAATCTTTTCTACATTCTCATCATTTTCCCTAAATCTCCTGTTAGAGCTCTTCGCACTAGATTTTAGGTTAAATGTATGCTGAGATGTTGCTCTACCTCAGTCTTTAAGACAGGTGATGCTTTTTTTGTTGCCAGACTATGCCATGAAGCATTGCTGTATACTGATGAAGCACAGTGCCTCAAGACAATGAGAAACATACCCACTGTCAAACAAAATTAGGCTTATTAATGTGTTACAGCAAGGCATATATCGTGGTGAACCCTCGGATGTCTCAGTGAGAAAAAGTTAGTAGGTAAGGAGGGAGAACTATCTGAGCAGAGGAAGTAATATATGTGATGCATAAAGATATGAATTTTGATGATACAATTTAAGGAATTGTATGAGATTCCCAATGACAGGAGCATAGGGCTTATATGGGGCAAACAGAAATAAGAAATAAGAGGTCAGGTCATGGACAGCTCAGCATGCCTGATAAAAATTTGGCAACGGGCAATCACTGAAGGATTATCAGCATGCTAGTGACATGGTTGTACTTGCATTTTAGAAATACCTCTTTAAAATCAGAAGGGTTGAGCTGAGAATTTGAGACTTTTGCAATAGTTTAGGCTTGAAAGGATTAGACCTTGAAATAGAACTGTGACTTAGGAGTGATTTGTGGGTTGTGTCGGAAACGGAATTGTATGACTTAATAGGTGATGGGGGTGGGGATGAAGTAGAAGGAAAAATTCAGAGCAGGGTTAGCAAATACCGTACAACACAGTGATAACTCCGATGAATTTAAAGTGTTGCCAGAAATGCTCAGTTCAGAGTGATTGGAGGGCTATTTGAGCATGTTCTAGAAAAGTGATGGATTAAACATAGTTGCTTGGCACGAGAGGAGAGATAGGATGCATTTGTCATGTGAAAATGCTATTATTGTTTGACTAACTAGAAACCGTTTCCCCATTCTCTCTTCATTCCAGAACTTTAATTTTCCCTCAGACAGCCACTCCTCTGGGATATAATTCATGTTCTTCGAGGAAAGTTGATCACATAAGGGAACTTCAGAGGATATTCATGATAGGTTATCCAATCTATCTTTGCAAAGGGATTGGTTTATGAAGCCAATCAGCACTTGTTGCTTCCCCAAACATAGTGGTTAGTTTAGAAATGAGCATGTCAGTTCATGTCAGTGAGATACCAGGGGAGTTTTTCCGTGGGCTTTGAGGAAAGAAGTTTCTTGCTCTTAAGTGTAAGCCAGAATTAAGCCAACCTCAATGATCCAATAAATATCCTTATTGTTTAAATCAGTTTGAGCCAAGATTTCTGATCCTTGCTGTCAAAAAACATTGATTAATGATTACTTTTCTCCATCTGGCACAACTCCCAAATTTCCATTTTCAGTAACGAAGTGGATGTTGGTTCCATTCATTAAGTTGGAAAATAGAACAGAGAAAGTTTTAATTTGATAGTTGGATTCGGGATACATGTAGGACTTTTATAGAAAGTTACCTAATAAACACATGTAAATGCAGGTCTAGACTTCAAGAATGAGATCCAGGTTGGAGTTTTAGATTTGGAAATCATTAGCTTACAGCAAGTACTTTAAGGCATTGTGCAACGTTCAATATCCACCTAGTGGATGGAAAACAGAATTCTTTTTTTGGTGACATAGAAATCGAGTAGTTAGGATTGTGTAGAATACAAAATGTGAGGGTGTATTGAATGTAATGGAAGAAAGTATTGTTTCTTAAAACTTACTTGTTTATGTTCTGGGTCATAATATAAAATATATTTATTACTATAAGTAACATTCAAGGAAGTTTCTAAAACATTAATGTAGACTGAAAAACTGAGAAAACTGTCAACAAAACCCGGGGACCATGTAAGGAGAAGACATGGAAAGAGAAATCTGAATAGGAGGTGACTGAGAAAATAAAAGGGGGCCAGGAAGGTAATAAGTTGTAAACCCACATGGCATGATTTCATCCCTTTTCTACCTAATGAAAAAATTTTTTTTTCCTTTTAATGAAAATGTCCTGTCTAACTGCAGGCTGATAGAGTGTAAAATTGGGTATTTCAACTTTTGGTTTAGTTCCTGTTTTGTCTTATCTATCCTGCTTCTACAATAAATATGTCCTCACTTTATTCCCACTGATCCTACATGAGTGGCTCATTCGGTCTCCTATGTCTTGAACCCTCATCTTTTTCCAATATCCCATTTCTTCTTCCATAATAATTTCTGAATTTTCATCACCTTCAAACATTTCTTTTCGGTATCCTTTTATACCAGCTTAAGAACATTCTACTTCAGGTATTTTGAACTTCTTAGAACACTTCACACCTTAACATGACTAAGAATGCCAAGGGAAAAAAAAAAAAAGGAAAATCATCAGTTTCAATTCTTAGAGCTGAATTATCTCACATAAATACGGTGTTTTTCAATGAAAAGGTTAATGAAATTGGTACATGGGGACTTAGATTTGACAGACTAAATCCATTTTTTTACTTGAATCATAGAAAAAAAAATCTTCATTTTCACAGAGAAAGCTGTAGTGTGATGTTATAGGAAATCCCCACAGACTTAGTTGGATCAAAATTCAATTCTGCTTTTAAATAGATCTGAAACAGCATGGATCACTGTTTTCTGCAGCATCTCATGTAGTCATAAAAATTTCATGCTGGCACCTAACGATTCAATGTTTTTTTTAAAAAAAGACTCTCTTTTTTTGTGGACTTGTTTGAGCAGCTAGAAGGATTAATTTGCTTTCTCATCAAGGTACAAACCACACAATACTGCATAATGAATATTCTAATATATTGTCTATCCAATGATTGCTTCTTTGTTATGTAATGTGTACTATAATTTCAAAATATGTCTGGGATATTATTTGGTTTTTATTGTATAATGTTAATTTATAGTCCACAAATGCATCCCTCTAAGAATCTATGAATAAAAGGTGCTCATCTCAAGAAAAGAATAGAATATTTTGTTTCCCAGTGAATCTGAATCAAAAAGAAAAAAATAGACAATTTACAAATGCATACTTTTCACTCTGAAGACACACAAAAATAAAAATAAAAAAGAGCAACCTTTGAACAAGGATATTCGTTACAGCATTATTTGTATAACAATTATTTTTGTATGCAGAACCTATTTTCTATACAAAACAAAATATTCATCATAGGGAGCCAGTTGAAAAAGCTATAATATAATCACATAATGGAATATTATGTAGCCATAAAATAATACTATCTGTCAATATTACTCTGGAATGATTTCAAATACCCATGTATTTGATAAAAACAAGTTTATAGAGGAATGGCAATTATATTTTCCAGGAACTGTGCAACATATTTTTCATTCAAAGCAACATATTCATCATAACCCTGCTATGCCTCCTTCGCGAGGTAGAGTGTGTAAATATGTAGATCTCCCTCCCTTTGAAACTTGGGAGCCTTCTTGACTGTCTCAATTAATAAGGCATGCTCGAAGTGAGTTATGTCACTTCCAAGACTAGGTCCTAAGCGGCAGTTAACTTCTGCCAATCACAGGTTGATTACTTTTGACGAAAAAAATCGTCATGGATGGGGCGGTACTCTCTAATTTCACTGGAACAGGCACTAGTTCTAGATGTGGATTTGCCTCCCTTCCTGCAATACTTCCCAAATCACCATCCTTGGATTGAAAATATGCTTTATTTGCCTTCATGATACTCCACCATCACATCACTTCTGACCAAGAAACTAAATTTTCGTCAAGTTCAGCAATGAGTTCATGTTTATTGTGTGGATTAGCCCTTGAACATTCGGTAATGGGAGCAGCTTGTTTGCTATGCCTTGTGTGTATTTTCCAGGATGCTGTGTATATTCTAAATGAATAACTAATATATAGTAAGGTTTTTCCCATAGTTAAGATTTATGAATCTGAGATTGCATCTCCACCTGAGAATGGGACTGGCCTCTCTGTCTAGAACCCCAGGGATATAGTAGTTGCTCCCTCTCTCTGCCACACTGGGCTCTGCTCATATGGAGGTCTTAAATTACAAGGGAGAAATTCTTCCACCAGGGGATAAGAGAATGGATCATTGAATTGGAATCAATAGGCAAAAGGGACTTGTTGTACTTGTAGGTTAGATTGATCCTAAATATCACAGAAAATTGGGTTGCCAATATATTATGGGAGTAAGAAGGAGTACGGCTAGGCTCAGGAGATCCTTTAGGGTACCTCTGTGAACTCCCACGTCCTGTCATTAAAGCCAGTGGTAATTAGAATGACTCAACAGAGGCCCCAATTCCAATGGCCCAGGCCCTCAGGAATGAAGATAAGGTCACCCACTAGGCAAGGAATCATCATCCATTAAGGTCCTTGCCGAGGCCATAGCGGATATAGAAGGTATTATGGAAGATCACCATATGTATCAGTTATGACCATGTGTCAGGTTGAAGAAATGAGTTGACAGTCATAAATATTTCTTCCTTACTTTGATATAAATACACACACATATAGATGTGTATAGGTGCGTGTGTGCATGTGTGTGTGTATATATACATATATGTAAGTCGTATTTTTCTTACTCTACCATTCTCTACTATCTAATGTATTAATAGTAGGAAGCATCATGTCAGTATTTAAGTTCTACAACACCAAAGGGAAACATGCTTCAGCAAGAAGAAGAACGAGCATCTCTTGAGATGAATAAAAGAACTTTGTGTCCTCTTTTGGAAAGAGGGTGGTATGTTTTGGTTACATGAGTACAATTGCATTATATTAGATGGAACCATGATTTTGTTATTGAATTTTTGAGGGCACTTAAGTATGATTAAAAGAGGATATTTATTTATTTTTTTTTAAATTTATTTATTTATTTATGATAGTCACAGAGAGAGAGAGAGAGGCAGAGACACAGGTAGAGGGAGAAGCAGGCTCCATGCACCGGGAGCCCGACGTGGGATTCGATCCCGGGTCTCCAGGATCGCGCCCTGGGCCAAAGGCAGGCGCCAAACCGCTGCGCCACCCAGGGATCCCAAAAGAGGATATTTATTTTTTGATAGCAAGTTGACAAAGGCTGTGATGGCTTTGTATTCTGTTAGATTCGTTGGAGCTATGTTTTCGGCTCTTCCCTTTCCTGCACACTTCCATGTTAGGGTTGGCTACATGCAAAATCTGTATAGGATTTGAAGACTGATTAGAATCAGCTGCTAGACACATACTTAGAGGAGCGTGAGTGAGGTCAGGCACCATCGCATCTTATACTGTGCCTGTCACTGCAGTGGATCTGCACAGGGCAGCAGCCCAACAAGCAGCTCCTCCAATCTCCCTGGATCTCCTCCCTCAGCTTCTCCAGATACTTACTGGTCATGTTACAGGCTGACATTGTGGCAAAGCATTCCAGCTCCTTTGCAGGTCATCCACATCATCAAAGTCAGGGGCCTGGAGGTGGCGGGACACCATGGCCAGTGCAGAGGAGAGACATGTCGATTCCAGTGCATCTTCACAGGTTCAGGCTTGCCCCTGTTGCCCTCCCTTTATGGGCATCATTCCTTCCTGACCACTGGGCCTCCTGACTTCAAGTCCCGCACCAAGTCCAGGGGCACCAGGCTGACATAGACAGCTTAGCCATCCTTCTTGATTGCATGTCTAATCCGTACAATAAATCCTTTATATTCCTCATAGTGCTTCCCCTTCACTGAGCAAATCCTAACCGATTAAGAAGAGTTTGTAAAGTATGCTAACTTTTCTTTTTTTTTGAAAAGGAAAGATAATCTGGAAAGTAAGAAAAAGAGTTTCTCTGTGGCAAGGAAAGAGTAAGGAGGGAAGAGGATAAACCTGGACACTGAAAGCATTTTAATTCATAGTTTTGACTTTGAAATCATTTCGTCAGTGTTTTTCATGAATTAAAAGCCAAAGAAATTAAACAAAAATAAACAGAAAAAAAAATGAAAATAACCGGTTAAAATGGAAAGAAACCAAAAACAAACCTGTTAGTATGTAAACTTAGTTGAATAACCAGGTATGGAAGCTATTCAAAATGACTTTTAAGAACAAGACCCAAAATGTAGAAGTAAGCTCTGAAAAGAACCATATATATTGTAAACTGCTTTCAATGGGCAGGATCATTTTTAGTGACAATGTGGATAATTGTATTTCAAAACTACATAATATACATGTGCAAACTATGTTACATGTATATTATTTTAAGATAAAGCAAATATAATCATGCTAATATCATTCAGAATCCTAAATTTTTGAAGAATAAAAAATAGATGTATTTTAAAAATCATTGACAGTGTTACACATTAAACCCTGTGTTGCCAATTCCAAACATCAGTATGAATTTACGGGTGTTTCTAGTTTCCACAATTCGTATGTTGTTTATTGTTTTTCTATAGTTTGTAGTTTTTCTAGAAGCAAGGATCATCCCTAATGTCCATACTGCCATCCCTAAATGCAACCTACCAGTGAAAGGAACCACAGTTCTTGGGAAAATGGTTGATTCAGAGGCTGGGGCAGGAAATGTACAAGATGAACCTGAAATAGACTGTTGCACCGAAAAGCAAGAAATCCAACAAAGGAAGAGGAGCCAGGAGCCACTGGCATTGACACGATAGCTTAAATATAAATAATTAATAATAAAAATAAAAAAAATAATAATGGCTACAATGGAAAAATCATAAAATATGTTAAAATCCATGGATTCCTAAAATAGAAGAAACTACAAAGCAAAGCAAAAATTATTGGACTTCCTTAAGACAGGGCACCAACTCAAATTATTTTGAGAATTGACAAAGAGGAAGAATCAAGCATTATTCTGTCTTCAGTAGACCTTCAGAGTCATCAAATTGTTGATAAAGATCTGCTTTATGTAAGAGTCAAGGTTAATCAATACAGGAGGAATGCTAAAACTAGAAAGTCATGTAAGTCCAATATCTAAAGGAAAAATATATCTAGGCAATAACATTAATAGATGCAAAAATCCTTCAGTGCAAATTTGACAGGGATGTAAGAAATGGATGACATTATAGGAAACTATTGATGAATCTCCTTATAATGCTAGTCAGACAACTGATAACAATTTGTCCTGTGATGGAATGCAGTGGGATCCTCAATATGATACTCAATAAGTAGATCTAGCTACCTACATATAGAAAAAAAATTATTGATGAAGTAATAAAGCAGAATGTTGATTATTGTTGAAGCTTGTTATAGGAATGTGGGAGTTTATTCTATTCTCTCTTTTTCAATGTATATTTGCAATTTTCCATAATAAGAGTTATACATTTTTTGAACAAATGTATATTTTGGTTTCTAAAATTTTTCAAAGCTCAATTATTGGTGAAGAAACAATTTTTTAGAAGCAGTCTAATTTAGAGCTCTTTGAAAACCTGAAAATTGTGTGATTCTGTATGTTTCTTCCCTTCCAAATATCCTAAAGGATAGAATATGTATGCATGTTACTGTATAGTGAAAACAAAATATTATAATGAGCAAGATGCTGCCCTTGAGGTGAGAATCTAGCTTAGCAATATTTCTAATATTTGTCTGATGTCTAATATTCAATGACTAAAAAGGAAGTAAAATATTCTTCTGGTGTTTTTTTTTTTTAAGATTTTATTTATTTATTTCAGAGAGAGAGTGTGTGAGCAGCGGGGCGGGAGGGGTACAGGAGTAGCACAGGGAGAGGGAGAAAGAATCCCAAGCAGACTGCACCCTGCACGGGCAGCCTGATGCAGGGCTCGATCGCGTGACCCTGAGATCGTGACCTGAAGCAGAAACCAAGAGACGGTCACTTAACTGACTGAGCCACCCAGGCGCCCCCACCCTTCTGGTTTTAAATTAATGTTTTGTAACAGAGCTACAGAAAGAAAAAGACTTTTGCTTCATAAATCTTTAAAATAGTCTTAAAACTATGAATTAGAACTAATTTTTAGGAGTTAGTTTATGACTTCTTTTCAGCCCCCAAATTCAGATTTTTATTATCTCCTCCTTTTGATAACGTCTTCTAGCACTTAATTTGTGAGAGTTGTGTCCTTTTAGACCAATAAGTGAGTTTTATCTCATGAACTCAGAATCATAGGGATATAATGTAACAGCAGCACAATCTCAAGGTTAAATGAGTTTGAGGGATCCCTGGGTGGCGCAGCGGTTTAGCGCCTGCCTTTGGCCCAGGGCACGATCCTGGAGACCCGGGATCGAATCCCACATCGGGCTCCCGGTCATGGAGCCTGCTTCTCCCTCTGCCTGTGTCTCTGCCTCTCTCTCTCTCTGCGTGACTATCATAAATAAATAAAATTTTTAAAAAAAAAAGGTTAAATGAGTTTGAGACACTGTTCCTAGAATTCCAAATTCCCAGTTTCCTTGAGATGGGTAAGGGGCTACCAGACTCAAGCTTCCTAACATAGGAGGGGTCAGCATGTCATTTACAACCTCCCCCCCTTTGGTGAAAGAAACCGTGTCCTGATGATTTTCTTGTGAAGATGGTATGTGTGCCTTGATGCTTGCCCTTCTTGTTCTCCAGCCCACCTAAGCGGCGGTGCTTAGTGGGTAGGGAATTAATGGGTGAATGCAGCAGTCTGGGAGAAATTAGACAAAAGAATGCTTACCCCAGCTCTAGGAGATTCAGCAACTACCAGAAAGAAAAGAAAGAGCTGCTGAAAAAGCTGCTCACTGAAGCACTATCAAGGGGATGTTTTCCAAAGCAGCTGCACAAATATACCCACTAGAGTAGGGCAGCTTTCACCCTGCTAATATTTGGAAAATACATCCTCCAGGCGTCTGCCTCCTGCAGTAGATCCGTAGGGTATATATATATTTTTTTTTTCGTAGGGTATATTAATGGCTGGCAGACAGCAGTCTGCTGTGTCTGATTGCTCAGGGCATTATTTTTTTCCTCCAAAGTTTGCATCAGTGAATATTTTTCAAAATGTTTCTAAAGGTCATTTGGAATCTTACTGAAACTAAGAAAATAATGAGATGCCTGGAAATGTTGAAACGCTTCCTTTCAAACTGGTAGCTGAAACACAATGAGCCTTGATGTATATGTCCTCAAGACAGCCTTCATTTTCCGCAGAGATGCTCTCTCCCAGACAAAGCAACGTACCTAAACTTGGCAGAGTTCAGTCTCTTCTGTGCTGAAGTTTTTAGGATATATATTGCTAAACTTCTAAAACATTTTGTGTATTTCCAAGAATATAATTTCAATTCTGCCTCAGGTGATTTCCAATAATTAACAAGAGAATGCAGAAGAGCAAAATCCTCAGAAAAGTGCAGCTAACAATTCACCCGATGTTGCGATTCCTAAACATGTCTCACTTGTTTTCGGGATAAACAGCAATACCATATAATATAAAATCCTGTGCAAGTGATGCTTTTCAATTCTACTGAAATCAATAATGATGCTGTTGGTGATGAAAGCAATCGTAATGGTTAGAACCCACGTGCTTCCATTTGGCAAGTATAGTTGTCTACTACTGAACAAGCCGGTGATATTTACTGCAGGTAAATTACAAGCAAACAGCTATAAGGTTGCAATTATTAGCCAAAATAAAAATTTTACTTAATAATTTTGACACTAATAAAAATCATGTCAAAATAATCCCTTCTGAGGAGAGTGTAAGAGGTAAGACCGATAAAATCATGCAACTTTCGAGCTGAGATGAACCACAGAGATCATTTCATTTAACCTCTTTTCCACAGGAGGAAACAAAGAGGCCCCGGCAGCTGAAATTTTTTTGCCCAAAACAATTAGTGCCAGTGTTGGAACTAGAACCCAAATTGTCTATCTCCAAATTGAGGGGGCAGAGAAACTAAGGTTGGCAGGCGTTGCTACCTTCTTTTGGAGCTGTCAACCTTCAAAATAAAGCAGCCAGTTATTTACTAGCGAAATGAGTTTTTTTCTGGAATAGCAGAAGAATAACAATTTGGGACATGCAAGCTGTACTGAATCATAGGCAGAGCTGAAGAGACAAATGGAAGGGCAGCTTTTATTAGGTTTATGAGGAAAGTGAGAAGGGTTGTTTTAAACAAAAGTTCATTGGAGAAGAGCAGGAGTTCGAGGTTGTGGTGGTTCCTCATTGGCTGCAAGCAATGGTTTTAGTACATTGTTGCTGGGGCACGGAGCGATTTTCATTCTTTTTCTTAAAAAGAGGAGCTAAATTTCCTATGCAAAAAATACTCTTCCTTGTCGAGACAATTCTCATCTTTCTTTGCTGGTTATGCTGCAGCTAGGGGTATAGGTGACACAGCACCTCCTTCATGGTTTCTCCAGTCCATTCTGAATGAGGTTGCCTAGGGGCACCTGGTGGCTCAGTCGGGTAAGCATCCCACTCTTGATTTGGGCTCACATCATGATCTCAGGGTAGTGAGATCGAGCCCCACTTTGGGCTCTGTGCTGCGCATGGAGCCGGCTTAGGATGTTCTCTCTCCCTCTGCCCCTCCGCCCCTCCTCTGCACATGAGTATGTGCATGACTCATTTTCTTATTCTCTTTCTCTCTCAAAAAAAAAAAAAAAAATGAGGTTGCCTTTATTTGTTTCCACAGAGCCTGTGAATTCTGGGCCTCCAACTTGGGCAATTCTTCTTCCCGATTTGTATACTCCCTTCTCTCTATATTTACCTTTTATGCCATTTCCGAGTACATGGCAAATGCAAGGGTAAAAAAAGGGTTGAGTCAGGAGCATTGAAGTTAGGGTGGGTCTGCTCTCTCAATACTCGCTCTAACTCCCCTGCATGCAGTTGGGAGGTTCCTGGAAACCCAAAATCCTCCACATCAAGATAAGATGGAATAGATGTAATGCAGACAACAACTTATTATTAACCTGATACTATGCTAATGTCCTTCATATAGGTAATCTTATTTAAGCTGTCTCTAACTCTATGAGGTGGTTAACACAGGTGATAGAAGCAAAGCACATGGATTATAAATTATTTACATAAATTACAAGGGTAATAAGTGTTGGAGCCAGAATTTCTTTATTTATTTTTTTTATTTATTTATGATAGCCACACAGAGAGAGAGAGAGGCAGAGACATAGGCAGAGGGAGAAGCAGGCTCCATGCACCGGGAGCCCGACGTGGGATTTGATCCCGGGTCTCCAGGATCACGCCCTGGGCCAAAGGCAGGCGCCAAACCGCTGAGCCACCCAGGGATCCCGGAGCCAGAATTTCATTCCAAATCCTATGGCTCTGGAGAAGTGTTCTTGATAGTTATTCCATGTCAGATATGATAATTATGCCGATTATATTATTAAAGATCATAGTCTCAGTTAATCTTTTGAAGTTTCATTTTGGTAAAGAATTTGAATCTCGTAAAGCGTGTATTTTACTGTAACTCATAAGAAGTAAGCATCATTGATAGGAGTTTTTGTTCCTTGGTCTTGTGGAAGGGAGGTAATTCCTACGGAAATGAAATTCATCAGTCTGTTTAATAAATAGTACCGTGGTCTGCATGTCAGGCACTGGGCATGGAAATACAATGGTAAGCAAGAGAGGTGTATAGATGAGTCATGTAATACATAACAAAAAACAAAAACCCAAGGTTTATATCACTTCTATTAGATGTAGAAATTTTTCATGAATTCTCTTAAACAAGTAGAAGAGACGGTAACTTGATAATTAGAAAGGAAGCAAGCAAGGTAGTTTCAAAAAGCTGAGCTGTGAAGAATGCTTTCTAAGAAATACTTACTGCTAGAAAACAGTGAATGTCAGGACCTCCATCCTCCAATATTGACCAGAATAGAGTGAAGACCAAACTGCCTTTGGAGGGTATTAACTTTCCTGAGAGACATTTCACTGAGGCAGGAAGTGAGGAGAGAAAAAACATCTCTTTCTTTAGTTTTCAAAAATATATCTTACCCGTTTTTATTCTTCCCTGAACTAACAATGAACAGGTCAAGGGAATTTTTTTAGACCTCTGCTATACACCTACTAAAAGAAGTTTCTACTGTATTTAAGGATGGCAACAGATTAATAGCAAGATCTTCCAGAACAGACAACATGGAATATGATTTAAAGTTCTTTATCCCACTAAGATAAGTCAGAGTATTAGAAGAAAAAAGTGAAACTTCTTTTTAACCCTAAAATGGGAAATAGCAATGAACTTGGCACTGACTTTTATCTATCTCAGTTTCCTAACCCAAGGTACTTCCCCCTTGATCAAAATCGGAAGCAAATGTTTTCATATCCATGTAATCTCGGTATCAATTTGATCGAGGACTTTTGGGCTATTCTCTTTACAAAATGTGTGTGCATATCTGTATTAGTCTTAGCTAGAAAATCTGCTGGGTTGATTCTCTTTGTTCTATTCTAGAACAACACATGTAATTAGCCCTTTAATTAAAGCTTGTTGAGGAGGGTGACTCATATTCAAATGTCTTTGCTTCCAGTATGCAGCAGGAAGAAAGTGGTTATCATCTCCAGTCTCTGCCTACTGCTTTCAATTTCATTCCCTTAATACCGAGGAGTTTAAGGTTCTTTCTTACAGTCCTTTGGAATTGATCCATTATTAATTTAATCTTTATAAAATAAGCCATCTTAAGGGTATAAACGTGGTCTTACTTGCTATGATTTGATTGATATTGGGTAAAGCCTTGATTTAAAAAAAAAAAATCAGGGACACCTACATGGTTCAGTCGGTTGTGTCTGCCTTCGGCTCTGGTCATGATCCTGGGACCCTGGTATTGAGCCCCAGGTTGGGCTCCCTGCTCAACAGGGAGCCTCCTCCTCAGTCTCCCTCTGCCTGCTGCTGCCCCTATTTGTGCTCTCTCTCTTTCTGTCAAATAAATAAATAAAATTTTAAAAAGAGAGAAAGTTTAAAAAAAAATAGAAGCCAAAAAAAATTTTAATAGCCTGTGTCACGTATAATGTTTTCACGTTTAGCAGCAATTCCTATACGCGGCAGGCACCTCACAAACATTTGTAGAATGAATCCATGAGTCCTTTTCAGTCCAATGTTTAGAAGCACCCTATCAAAATGAGATTAAAGCTCGTTGAAATCACAGCCCTTAGTGACTGGAGTGGGTCAGGCCTTTGGAGTGGTAGAGAAAAGTGAGCAGAACGCCTGGAATGATTCACAGGCCAATCAGTTCAGAGGAGAAAGTCCCAAAGACAAACTCTCCAATTAACTTCTTTGCACAGCGCCTTGGAAAGAAGGCCATAAAATTATAAAATTATGTGTGTGGACCTTATAAATTGAAACCATTAGGTGATGTTGCTGGTATCATTATGTAAAAGGGAATTGTGCCAATTACTATTGCTCTGGGGATAGCACTAATAATAACTTTTCAGAAAATGGCATTTGATAATCTTCAGAAAAAATGATGAGTAAAGCTCTGTATTTTAGGCACTGCAGAAGATACAAAGAAATCTAGGAGACAGTTTCCACTCTCTGTGATGCACATTACTTTATTTAATGCTTGTAATAATAAGTATTATTTGCTTTTATGTTACAGATGGGTAAATGAATCTCAGATAGCTGAACTGCTTTGTTTAATGTCACATAAATAGTAAGGAGCTAAACTGGAAATTAAACCAGAAGCCCATTTCCTCTTTATTATTCTGCTCTGAAAACCTATAGTAGAGGATAACGTATGGTAGGTACTGATGCCCTTGTAGAAATCCTTAGCTGCCTGCCTGACCCGTAATAGGCTGACCTAAGAAGTTAGTGAATGAGTAACACATTTAGCATGTTGGTCATTAAAATCTTTTTCTTTTTAATTTTTTTTTAACTAAGCTAGTACCCTCCAACTACCCATCCACCCCCCAGCACCCCTGCTTTGTCTAAATTAGCTGAATGGTAGCTTCTGTCCTCTAATTTCATAAAAATTAAAGAGATTTCATGTACAGGGTCTTATTTTCTGAATATAAAATTTGCAAATTCTAGCCACTGAGGACTGAATTATTTTTTTTTAATTTTTTTTATTATTATTTATTTATGATAGTCACAGAGAGAGAGAGAGAGAGAGAGAGGCAGAGACACAGGCAGAGGGAGAAGCAGGCTCCATGCACCGGGAGCGCGATGTGGGATTCGATCCCGGGTTTCCAGGATCGCGCCCTGGACCAAAGGCAGGCGCTAAACCGCTGCGCCACCCAGGGATCCCAGGACTGAATTATTTAAGGTCAAATTAGAAAAGTATTTCCTTATGCTCTGCTCTTTAAAGAATTTTAGTTTTGAATCTTCAGACTCAGAAACCAAGCTTTGCAATTTCCAGTTACAGGAGATGATGGAATTCGGTCTTTAAAAGACAAAGATGGGAAGAGAATATATCCTAATCTTACAATATTCTCAGGGTTTTATTAATGTTTCCCCTAGCAAGTTGAAACTATGGTTTCAAATGCTCTCGAGGAAATGTGTTTAAAAGGCAGGAAACTGGGTGTGGAATTCGGTCTATTTTTACTCCTCCTTGAAAATTCTGTATGCTTTTTGCACAAAACCGTTGGAAAGGATGGCACTACTAATTAATTTCCTCCTGGTTTATTTATACATACATATCTTTTTCATACCTGAGTCTACTAGATTGAATTTCTTAGGAGAAAATAAGACATGCCAGGATCTTAAGAGTGGTGGCACTACCCACCTGGGGTTTCCCTCCAAGATGGCAGGCCTGAACAGAAAACCTCTGGAATGAGTATATCGATTTGTTATCTGAATTACTTCCTGTTACCTGGAAAGGTAAGAGCACTGAAGGATGCTGCCTAGGAAGTTTCCTGCTTTCCTTTTGAGCTTTGAGTTTTTAAATAGAAAAAAAGACTTTTCTGAGAATTCACCTTGCAATATGGCAGGCTAAATCTTTCTTCTTCTTCTTCTTCTTCTTCTTCTTCTTCTTCTTCTTCTTCTTCTTCTTCTTCTTCTTCTTCTTCTTCTTCTTCTTCTTCTTCTTCTTCTTCTTCTTCTTCTTCTTCTTCTCCTTCTCCTCCTCCTCCTCCTCCTCCTCCTTCTCCTTCTTCTTTTTTCTTCTTCCTCTTCTTTTGTAAATCCAGCTATAAATGAAGAGTCACATAATTTGTACTAGGTAAGGAGATAATTCAGAACACAGATTTAAGAAAAACTACCAGTTCTAACACTTACTAAATGTATCCCTTTGAGAAGTTGTTCTCTCCAAGCCTCAGTTTGTCCTCTGTAAAACAGGATAGTAATAATACCTACTTCATATGGTTGTCTTGAAAATTAAATGAGATAATCCATGTTTACTGTTTACTAACAAAAGGTCTGACATACAAGTTCTCAAAAGTGGTGATGATGATAATATTCTTACAGAGCTCAGGCTGTTTTCACACCTATGATCTTATTTTTCTTCAAATTGCTACATGTACGTAATAGCCTTACTTTCTCATAGGGGTGGAGAGCAAGATTTTATGAAATCAGAGAAGGAAACACTTCATTAATTTAAAACCAAAGCAAACAGGGACCCCTGAGTGGCTCAGCTGTTGAGAGTCTGCCTTTGGCCCAGGGCGTGATCCTGGGGACCCAGGATCGAGCCCCGTGTCGGGGTCCCTGCAGGGAGCCTGCTTCTCCCTCTGCCTGTGTCTCTGCCTCTCTCTCTCTCTGTCTGTTTCTCTCATGAATAAATAAATAAAATTTTAAAACAATGAAAGCAAGAAAACAAATAAAAACCCCTAAAGTCAAGAAGAACAAAGTAGAGAAGAAAACTGAGTGCACTCAGGTTGTGTTATTCTACTTAAAAGCTGGAGGAAGAGCAAAATAACAGTCCCCTTTGGTTAACATAGGTGGGAACATGTAGTAGAATGAGAATAAGTGACTTTCCGGATCACAGAGTGATTTTGCCATGTTTGGGAGACAAAGGCTTCATGAACGTTAAATCCCCGCTGTCACGTCTGTGTCTTTTCTAGGCTTTTCCATTTTTTAGGAATGCTCTTCCTACTATTTCACAATGACATGTTTAAAACACTGATGAACTTTTAAGGCTAAGAATATTTCAAATTTTACTACATACTTCTTTTTTTTTTTTTTTTTACTACATACTTCTGAAGTAATATCTGTCATCACAGGGCAATGACGACACAGATGACAGATGAGCGTCATTGCTGCTCCTTAAGGAACTGCAGGGAACAGGAGGGACCAGTGCCCTGTGCATGCAGCATGCCAGGCTTATCTGCAAGCCTGATAATCTGAACTGGAGGATAGTTTGAACTGATATTTGTTTACTTGTTGGTTTGTTTCTCTTTTAGAAAGGAGGTAGGGGTGGAGGGAGAAAGAGAACCTCAAGGAGGTTCCACACCCAATGCAGAGCCAGACTCGGGGCTCCATCTCAGCACCCGAGATCACGACCTGAGCTCAAATCAAGAGTCAGACACTTAACCAACGGAGCCGCTCAGGCACCCCGGGAAATCATATTTAATAAAAGTATTGATTGTGAGGGAGTTCCTAAGGTTGTGTCAGCCACATGAACAACATTTTCCTTCTCCCCAGTCTTGTAGCTCTGACCTTGTACACTGCATGTGGTTATAAAGATCAGGCTATGGCTGAAGGCCAAACCACATCTCTTGCAGTTTGTTCTCAGACTGTGGAGGCTCTGGTGTGCTGTTTAGTCACTTTGGTTTGAGTTCAAGTTGAGTTGATCTTATTTGGTTAACTTCTTTAATCCTTCCCCCTCTCTCCTCCTGTCACTTCCTTAGGGAGTCCTTATCCAATCCTTAGTCAAGGCCAGGAATCTGGTTGGAAGTGCAGGCTGGGATCTTTTCTCCTTCTGGGGAATTTTGTCACTGGATATATTTCCTTAATGCTCAACTATCTACACTACACTGTACTATCAGTCGGAGCGGTGGCTGTATTTCCTTCAGTCACCAGCGTTTCCTGAGCCCATCATCGGGCTGGGCCCCAAGTGACACCCAGCAAACATTCATTTGGTGAATAAACCCTTGTTTTAAATTAGGGGAGAAATGGTTCCTGGACTCATCTAAAAAAATTACCCACATTCACTTTTGGAGAAAAGGTTTTCCTGGAAACAGTACTAATAGTTCTATATTTTAGTCTTCATGAAAGTTCTGATGAATACAAATTTTTAAGGCCTTTCCCAAAAGGTAAATCTTTTATTTTAGGTGGAAAGAGTCAATGAGTTTGTGTTTACAGTGGTAACTCAGAAAATGGATAAAGTGATCTGGCTGGCAGTTGGCTCTTAGCTTTTAGTAAAGGTGGCTTTAAGTGGCCTCCTTCCTGAGTTTCATGTGTAAGACCGGCCCTGAGTAGCTTGGTCCTTCCTCGGGTCCTCTGCCCACAGTCTTAATGGCAAACAGCGGTCCAGGCATGGTTATCTGAAAAAGAGTAGTGGCTACTATAGGATCAATATGTCTAAGCCTTCACCAAGAAAAATGTGTTTTTGAATGTTTGTATTTTTGTTTAATTACAGTTCTAACTGAGAAGTCTATTGTTTCTACCATTACCAAAGGGGTGCCTCGCCTGTACCTTCAAATCTTTCTGTCAGCTTCAGTCCCAACATAGCTTCTTCCCATTCTGCTTTGATTCCCTCTCAAGTCTTATCTGATCTTGTTGGCGAAGTCTTGCCATTACCACGACCTAGCTGGGAATGCCAGTACGCATGCCAGAGGATGGTCTTTCTCCGCGTACTGGTACTTAAAGTGCTGATTTCCATGTAGGGAGAGAAAGAAAGTTCTCTCCGACTTCTAAACATACCTTCTTGTCTGAGACCTGAATCTGCAGTCTCCAAGGAATTGTTGCTACAGATCTGGCCCATACTCCTCATTCCCAGGCAACCAGCTCTATAGTCAACATATGCCATACATACTCCCTACTTTGACTCTGAAGAAGGGAGCACCACGCAGGTTCCCATGTCATCAGTAATCCTTTTCCCCTATCCTTTCCTGCTTAAAGAGGGAAGGACTTGTATACAGAAAATGGGAACTTAGCTTGGGATGACAGGCAATTGATTTATTATTTTTTTAAAATTTTATTTATTTATTTGAGAGAGAGTGAGTAGGGGGGAGGGTCAGAGGGTAAGGGAGAAACCAGCTCCCTGCTGATCAGGGAACCTGACCCAGGGCTCGATTCCAGGACCCTGGGATCATGGCCTGAACTCAAGGTGCTTAACCGACTGAGCCACCCTGGCAACCACTAAGCTAGACTTAATGTCTTCTTACCTTAGGCAGCAGTGTCTACAGCAAGAATTTTCAAGGGTATCCTGAAAATAGACTAATTTTATCTTTGTCACTGTCTTTTCTCCACTCCTATTCTTACTTCCTCCCTGTGGGAATTAAGAGCTTCTAGTGTTCCATGTCTAAACATTTTCCTCCTCCATCTTTCTGGCCATCCATTTAGCTCTATATCATTTCTTCCCCTTCAAAGACAACAGATCCCTTTGTTTCGGTCCTTGACAATATAGATGTTATTTTGATGCTAATAATTCTCAGTAAGAGATAATGGACAGTGGTAATGGCAGGTGGATATTAACATGAGATATTTCTTTTTAAAACAACTGACAGCCCAAATGAACTTCAGATTGAAGAATATGTGGGAAAAAGTCATTCTACCCATTACTTCCAGGGACTAAAACTGGAGCCACGCGGTTCAAACTAGGTTCTTTTAATTTCATCTGATTGTGTAACACTCAAATCATCGTGAAAGGAAGAAGACAAGCATTAGTTATTAGATATAAGATTCAATAAACTGTTAGATTTTGAAACATATAAACATAAATTTTAAAAATACAGAAAGCTTTCAGTATAAAGAAAGGTACAATTTTAAGGAAAATTTAAGGAAACAAACATCTGGCTAACTATCTCAATCCCAAATTACTTGGAGTAACTTTTGAGTTTAAGCCTAATTTTCTATTTGGGGGGTTAAATTTTTCTCATATATGCCAACAGAAAAAAAAAAGGTTTACTAAGAAGTTTTAAAATTCCTTTACAGTGGTGGGATAAATAATTTGTTCTTTAACCCAAAGGCCCACAGTTGAGGCCTTGATTTATATCAGAAGGCAAACTTTCTCTCACCTAATGGGACTTGGCTGTGAATGAGTTCATTTAGACAAGACCTGGTGAGTCCATTACCAACTCATCTCCTTAAAAGGTTTTATAGTTAGGAAAGCATTTATCTGACAACAGACTTTATCCAGCTCTGATACATGTGTATCATAGTCCACAACATGCCCAGCCTTGGGGTAAAGAATGCTAACACAGAGAGACAAGCTGCGGTAAAGAAAGGTCTGGGGCGAGTGGTTGTGCGGGGCCAGGCCGCTGCCATGCCGGGTCCCGAGATCCTGCAGCTGGGCAACTGCACCAGCAGCGAAGAGTTCGCCAATAGCTCTTAATCTGAATCAGCAGCTATCTTTAAGCATATTCGAAATGTGTAAATATGCTAGTCAGTACACAGGTAACAAGCAGTCCTGGCAATATTTTAAAAATTTAGCTATTAGTGGTTGAGCCTCTGCCTTTGGCTCATGGTGTGACCCGGGGGTCCTGGGATTGAGTCCCACATGGGGCTCCCTGCATGGAGCCTGCTTCTCCCTCTGCCTGTGTCTCTGCCTGCCTCTGTGTCTCTCATGAATAAATACAATTAAAAATTTTTTAGTTAGGCAGGTAGCTTAAGGAAGAGGAGTATAAAAGGTTAGGAGCCTGGAGATTGATATTTAACTTGATATTTTCATGAAAGCTAGAAATATAGAGGTATGTCAATTACTTATTCTGGAATATGTTAGCCTGGCAAAATAGAAAGTATACTGAGCTTGGAGTTAGATCATTGGAATTTCATCCAACTGCTTCCAGTGGATACCTGCTTAGATTTTGGAAAGTACTTCTTTCAGTTTCTTAAATTATAATGGAGTCTGTGTGGCCTCCCTTACTGATGGCAAAGGTGTGAGGCTCAAGAGAGGGATGTAAGCAAACACACATGTGAAGTTAAATGCTAAGTAAAAATAGACAAAAATAGAAACAGAAGAAAATAAGAGAAAGAGAGCCCAGCATTAGCAACACGATGGGAAGCAAGCAGATGGATTAGAGGGTGATGTCCACAGAAAGCATTAAGGTAGGTTAGAGTAGAGGAGATAGAGAAAGATGGTCAGCCTGCATGAATATTCTTTTGTTGGCATGAGAGCTAACTCCAGAATATAATCACTACTCCATTGTCCTGAAAATGCAAGTCAATTAACTCTTTATTTCAACCTTTTAGCTATTCTGTATTCTTAAAATATGAATAATGATAAAATTGGTTAATCATAGCAGTCCCTATGGAGTGAAATTATTTCCTAGCATTGTATTGACAAACAGAGAAATGAAACACTGCAGACTTATAGTAAATAAACCGAAGTCGGCTTGTCCAACCCTTAGCCATGTACCTATTGTCCGCAAGGGGAAGAAATTCTTGAGTGCCCCTCACCCCAGGTCAGGGAGTGAGTGTGCGTATCTCGCTTCATCTGTGCAGCCATTTTATGAGGATAGATGGGGAAATGAAGGTCTATTGAGGTTCAGCAGACTGACAGTAAGAGAAAGATCTTCTAAAGCCATTTAGATATTCCTAACTGTGGTTATGCTAAAGGAAAAAGTCATGCTGGTCAAGGTGGGTGGACAGAAGTGGATTTCATTCCTATCCTCTTGTCAGCAATAGGGGTGAACACAGGTCAAGTGCAAACAGCCGCCTGTGCAGGGACAAAGCGCAGGCCTCTCGCGGGTGGGGTGAGCAGTGGGAAGAGTAGTGGAGGATGTTCATCAGTGGGCTGTAATGAACACGTCGAGTTATTCCTGAGTTTACAAATGTTATTCTTGGTGTAGGACATCTGTGTTCACTAAAGGGAGCCCATCCCTCCACCTTAGCCTCCTACCCTCCCACAGACACTAGGAGACAGGGGGGTTATCTCCTTGAACATTTAAATTTCAGTGTGGTTAGCAGGTCCTTGAGAAAGACATTTCCTAGTTTGTAAAACTAGCAAGAGGCTGGGAGAAGATTTGCATAGATTTCAAAGGAGCAGAGAGAAAATTTACAAGTAAATGCTCTAAGAAAAGGAAGGATAGAGGCCTACAGTGAGGAAAAAAGCTGTTTTAAGTTTAATCAAGCTAAGGAGAGCGTCAAGACTGTCTTGGTCGGGCAGCCCGGGGGGGTGGGGGTGGGGGGGGTGGGGGGGGTGGGGGTGGGGGGG
This sequence comes from Vulpes lagopus, assembly GCF_018345385.1. NCBI lineage: Eukaryota > Metazoa > Chordata > Mammalia > Carnivora > Canidae > Vulpes > Vulpes lagopus. The sequence continues at coordinate 80,598,986 of NC_054834.1, forward strand.
GCTCAGCGGTTTGGCACCACCTTTGGCCTGAGGCCTGATCCTGGGGACCCGTGTCCTGCGTAGGGCTCCCTGCGAGGAGCCTTCTCCCTCTGCCTCTCTCTCTCTCTTTCTCTGTGTGTGTCTCTCATGAATAAATAAAATCTTTTTTAAAAAAAAGAAAGAAGAAGACTGTCTTGGTCAGTTACACTTTAAATGTACAACCAACCAACCAAAACCCAAATCAAGAAAACTCCAAGCACAAATTAAACCTGAAAATCAGTATCTCTAGTGACAGAGGCATCTACATGTGTGTATGTGTGTGCATATAGCTGAATACGTTTTTAAGTGTGCATTCCAGTATTGTTAACTATATGCACATTGTTATACAGCAGATCTCTAGGACTCTAGAACTTTTTCACCCTGCTTGACTAAAATTCTAAGCCATTAGGAAATGTGGTAAATATATAAACTGAAATATTATTTAGCCCAAGACATAAAGAACATCAGAACATCATATTCTAAAATATGGATGAACTTTGAGAACATTATGCTAAATGAAATAAGTCAGCCACAGGAGGACAAATACTGTATAATTTTACTTAAGTGAGATATTGAAAGTAGGCATCAAAATACAGCTTAAGAATCAGGCATGGAGGTGCTTGTGCCTTAATGTCACACCAAGACCCCCTGATGGAGCCGTGAACATATTCCTTATCCTCTATTATTTCACTTTCCCTGTTCCCATGATTTTTTCTTTATCAGCAAAAATTATTTTAGATTTGGTCATGGCCTAGTCATTTCATCTCTGAGACTTTGGTTATAGGAATATGTCCTGGAAGACACTGTTGGTTGTCAACTCTCTTTTCCTCCCCATTTTGGTTCACACATTTTCAGATCTGTTTGGGCAACAAAAGACTCAGGGAAAGCAGGCCCCACCACAGATTCAGGAAATGAACCATGATTGCTCAAAGACAAGTAAGATGACTACTTTCCCTTTTGCTAAGTAATTCCTTTAGGAGTAAGCACGATTCGGTACTGGCAAAGAGGATGTAAGAGAAATGTGCTGGGATGCTAGTGCACAGGATTTTTGTTCTGATATAAAGGAATAGTGAGATATCTTATTCCTTTCTTCTTACTTTGGATAGATTGGATAGCAGATGATATGTATAGCTGAGGTATCCCCCTTGCAACCAGGAAGTAACAAGCTAAATAATAATCAATTACTGAAGTTGGCAGGGTAGAAAGCCAGGTCCTTTAGTTACTGTACCTCAGTTAGAAATCACCTATGTCAGACTGTTTTTTCTGTGTGTAAGATTTCTTTTTCTCACCAAACCAAGGCTAGTTAATTATTATTTACTTGCCAGTGTAAGCTTTCTACTTCAGAATATGTCATAGCATGGTGGGCAAAAACTAGTCTTATATGAGGAGGTTGGAAAAGTCATCAATGGGAGAAAAGAAAGTGCTCTTCTAGCTTCTTTCACACAGCCAGACTTCATCTCTCTTTCCACAGCATAATTGTAGAAACACTCATCAAAAATCCCCTTGTTTTAAAATTATTGATGTGTGTGTCTCTTCTTCCTATGGGACTGTGATCCCCTGGAGGGTGGAGGCTATGGTCTATTTATCTCAGAATCCCCTCAAGCCCTAATTCAATGCTTGGTATGTGCTAGTTGCTCAATAAGTGTTGAATTGAGTGAATCAAAGTTTGAAGTCAGTTGGTGAGTGATTTATGAAGAGTGGGATAATGTGTGAGCTGAATGAAGTTCTCTACAGACATAAAAATATTGGTAAGATTAAATGTGTCTTTAAAAACTACTTTATGAAATGAATGTCAAGAGATGTCAACAATAGCCAAATTATGGAAAGAGCCCAAATGTCCATTGATTGATGAATATATAAAAAAAGCCGTGGTATGTATGTGTATATATATGTGTGTTTGTGTGTGTGTGTGTGTACATATATATAGTGAAATCTTACTCAGCCATAAAAGGAATGAAATCTTGCCATTTGCAGTGACATGGATGGAGCTACAGCATATTGTGCTAAGTGAAATACCATATGATTTCACTCATATGTGGAAATTAAGAAAAGAAACAAACATGGGGGGAAAGAGAGAGGAAAACCAAGTAGCAGACTCTTATCTATAGAGAATAAACTGATGGTCACTAGAGGGAAGGTGAGTGGGGGGATGGGTTAAACAGGTAATGGAGATTAAGGGGGGCACTTGTGATGAGCACTGGGTGTTGTATATGTGTTGAATCACTAAATTCTACACCTGAAACTAACATTATACTCCATGTTATCTAACTGGAATTTAAATAAAAACCAAAAAAAAAAAGAAACATAAAAAAAAAGCAATTTGGCAATGTAGGTCAAGTTTACTCTTAAATGTACACCAAGGAAGTTATCCTTCACGGTATTCATATTAGGATGTAAGTCTGCAATGATATGGGTTCAGGACACTTATGGTAGTGCAATAATGGCAAAATAAAAGGACAGAAATATTTATTCATAAAAAAATTATTCCTTTCATAATATGGCTCCATGCAATGGACTACCCATAGCCATTAAAGTAATGGCATAGATCTTCACATCCTGACACTAAGATATGTTCATAATTTATTATTAATAGGAGAGTGCATGTTACAAAATAACATGCTTAGTATAATCTCAATTTTTGAAAATTAAAATGATATAAGTGCTAGATATGGAGATAGCCCCTCTAAAAACTAACCCATTATGTAGCTTAATGGTGGTTGTTCTGAAAGTAAAATTGTTAAGGACAAGTTTGGGAATGGTTTCAATTTCTGTTTTAGTTTAAGCACTTCTGTATTATACAAATAATCCTATAGAGTTTTACATCAAAAGAGGAATTTTCATATTAAGAGTAAACTAATTTTGGGGGCAGCCTGGGTGGCTCAGTGGTTTAGAGCTGCCTTCAGGCCAGGGCGTGATCCTGGAGTCCTGGGATGGAGGCCCACATCCGGCTCCCTGCATGGAGCCTGCTTCTTCCTCTGCCTGTGTCTCTGCCTCTCTCTCTCTCTCTCTCTCTCTCTCTCTGTCTCTCATGAGTAAATAAATTTTTTTAGAAAATCTTAAAAAAGAGTAAACTAATTTTGGAATTCCCTCTTGGCTATTTTCCATTTCATACTGTCCTTTCTGTATGCTTCTGTCTGAAAAGCTACATTCCTAAAGTCATTCAAACATTTTCCTTATACTGCTTCTTTGAAAAGGCAAGCAGAGTTACTTACTGATATATTTGGAAATGTCTAATATCTGAAGCTTTGATTTTCAATCCCCCAGGATGGTAACATAGAATGTAGAGACAAGACAAGGTCAATTCTCCAAAAATCAATTTTTGCATGGCTAACAATGGTGCTAAACTGACCCTGGAGAAAAAGCAAGAAAACAGAGAAGGTCATAGGTGTTATCATTTCTTAGATTTATGAGCTTTTGAGCTTTGTTCAGCCAGTCTGGACGGATAAAGTGCTATACCTGGCAATTTCCATCTGAGGATGCAACAACTGCTAGGTATAGTAAACCCACCAGGGTCATTTCCTTACGCCTTCCTTATTTTACCAAGCAAGCCCATGCCATATGGGCTTCTGCCATAGCATAAGCCTAACTGCACAAAGAAAATTCAGTTGTGTTCTCATGGTCAGACATCCAGTGGGGCTGAGTTTAACAGCTGATTCTTCCAAGTAACAGCTCTGTGAATTGAAACAAGCTATGGAACCTCTCAGGTTCTGCACCGATCTGAAAAATGACAATAATACACCTACTTTATAGAGTTATTGTGAAGGTTAAGTAATATAACACATGCAAAGTCCTTATCACAGTGCCTGCACAGAATAACAGTCAAAATATTGGGTCTTAGTATTAATGCACAGTGCATTAGTCTTAATGCATTAATGGATTGTCTTAGTATTCATATACAGTATTATTATGTAAATATTAGTGTAATGGGACTTAAAGTGTGCTTACCAAATATTTTAGTGTCTACATAAGTCCCTAGAAATCTTGTTGAAATTCAGATTATTATTGATTGGGTCTAATGACGACCCAGAAATTTGAGGTCCTCATGTCAAGTAGCAAAGAATTAAGGGATATTAACAATGAGGTGACTAAAGAAAAATTTCCTTCCTTAAGTCCAAAAATAGTGTCTGAAATCTCACAGTATAAATTTTAGGTTAATTGTCCCTAGGAGGTGTAGATTAGTTTTTACCAAAGATGGATGACATTTTACCATGGAGTCTTATGAACTAATTAGCATTTGAGTTCATCAGATTAGGCAGTTTTCACTAAAACGTGGTTTTTAATAAAATGAGACAGAGAAAAGTTATGTTTACATTAGAATTTGAAAAAAGCGAAGATCTAGAAAACAGATGGCTGTCTAGGTGGAAGGGCCAGCCTGTGTGTCAAAATGACATCAGTGTCCTCATGGTCTGGGCATGTGATGTTGTAAAGAAATAAGGGGCGCTGTTAGATAATGGAAATGTGTTGGAGACAAATTACCCTTGCAAACTGATCACAGAGAGAACCTTGAAAAAATGTAAGTATGATACAGTGGGAGTTAATTTTTTTTTTTAAATCCTAGTGGCATTTTTCTTTAAAGATGATAATTATTGTACAATTTTTTTAAGCCTTTGGAATATGGACTCCTTCTTTGGTTTAAAATACTAAATGTAAAAGAATTGTTGATTGACCTATTTTCATGCTGGAGAAACTTATCTAATTGCCTGCATAATGAAAACTAAGAAATACAAGTAATTAAAACACTATTCAAGATGCTTCGTACTGCTTTATTTCTCAAAAGCCTTGTATCTACAAACAACCTCAATTCAGTTTCTCAAAACCAAGTGTAGATCCACCATGAATGGTTACCCTCAACTGAGTTGAGTAGATACCATGATTTTCTGGGATGTTCAGCATCAGCCCCCTTAAGGGCAGTTCTACTGAGGTACTGGTTGTCACATTACAAAGCTAGTTCGAGGAGTGAGAAATGTATTTTCCATGGTTTTGCCTATATTACACACCTCAGAACAACCTTGGGTTTCTCTGGCTTTTCTGTCAGGAGAGAATTGTAGTTGCAACAGAAGCGCCAATGTCTGAGCATGAGACTAGCATTAAAACCATGACAGAAAGTTATTTAATGTTCCTGTGGCATTAGTGTCATCTATACAATGTATTTTTAAGAGGTATATTTTAATTTAAAAAAATTTAAAGGATGGGATGCCTGGGTGGCTCAGCGGTTGAGTGTCTGCCTTGGGCTCAGGGTTGTGATCCCAGGGTCCTGGGATCAAGCCCTTCATCAAGTGCCCCACAGGAAGCCTGCTTCTCCCTCTGCCTATGTCTCTGCCTCTCATGAATAAATGGGTAAAATCTTAAAAAAGAAAAATTAAGAGCCATAATAGTTACAAAGATTTAAACAGTCTTTTTCTCTCTCAGAGACAGCCTGTCAATATTCCTTTGAAACAGAGCTTGGATTAGAAGCTAGCTGAGGAATATAGAAAACATTAGAGGGTAAAGATCATTCTTAATCTTGTTTAAATATTTATTTATTTATTTATTTATTTATTTATTTATTTATTTATTTTAGAGAGAGAGAAAAAGAGTGAGGGAGGAGAGGGGTAGAGGGAGAAGGAAAGAGAGAATCTTAAGCAGATACCCTGCTGACCACGGAGCTCTTGGCTAGAGGGGCCAAAGTGGGGCTTGGTCCCACCACCCTGAGGTCATGATCCCAAGATCATGACCTGAACAAAGAGTCAGTTACGTAGTGGACTGAGCCATGACTGAGCTCCAAGAGGGTAAAGATAATTCTGAGTAAAGGGGAGCTATCGAGAGGAATGCTGAAGAAATCCTGTGGGATCTCACATTAAGCATCACTTACATAAATCACCTGAAAAAAGATGGGAAACATACACTAATTAAATCTGCAGATGGTACTACATAGAGCTCGTTATTAACGTCAGTGGAGGACAATATTTTCATAAAAAAGCAGTCTTGGAGTTGGAAAAGAAGGTCATCAAATCCCAAGTGAGATGTGATTCCAGAGTGATCTATATTTATCAGAATATTAGTATCTTCCGTAGAGAAAACTACATTTTTTCTTTTCTTTTTATTCTTGTTTTTGATCTTTCAATTATTTATTATACAATGGACAAAACTGAAGATATAAATAGTTCAAGAGAGCAAGAACAGCTGCTATTAATACTTTGTGTTGTATTTCCAGACCATTTTCCCTCATTATAAAAAATTCATTCATTACCACATTTTCAAAGGGAGTGCTTTCTCTAATTTTTAAATTTTTAATAAATTATTTCTTCATTGTCAAGAATCTGGGGCTACCTGCTGCCATGACTGATCTGTGCAGACAGCTCCACAGAAGTCACTCACGGTGGAAGCGGGGTCCTTATTTTGGCTGTGTCCATGCAGTTGCCAGCAGTTAGCTAAACCCTGAGAAAATTCAGGTCGGTGAAACAGAAGAAGTGCAACAGAACTGTACAGGCAGGAGGAAGGTGAGCACATTTTCAGTTATGCCACTTTAGTTATATTTACAAAATAATATAGACAAAAAATTCAACCATTGTATTTGGGTCTATAGGAACTTTATAAGAAAGAATAAATATTTAAAACTTATTTCATCTACATTTAAAAATTATTTTGTTTTTTTCAGGTGCTTGGCTGGCTCAGTTGGGAGAGCATGTGACTCTTAATCTTGGGGTCATGAATTCAACCCCCATGTTGGGTGTAGAGATTGCTTAAATAAATAAAACTGTAAAAATTATTTTTTTAATTATGGCAAAATATATGTATCATAAATTTACTATTTTAATCATTTTAAGTGCACATTTCAATGGTTTTAATATGTTCACAGTGTTGTACAACAATCACCATCATATACCCCAGGACTCTTACAGATCTGTCCCTGGCCACCATCATTTATTTATTTTCAGACTTTATGACTACTTTGGATACCTCATATAAGTGGAATCATATATTATTTGCGCTTTTGTGACTGGTTTATTTTATTTGGCATAATGACTTCAAAGTTCATCCATACTGTAGCATTGTCAGAATTTCCTTCCTTTTTGAGGCTGAATAATATTCCATTGTATGTACATACCAAACTTCGTTCATCTACTCATCTGTTGATGGACCTTGGGTTGCTTTCAAGTTTTGGCTGTTGTAAATAATGCTATTATAAATATGGCTATTGTCCCTGCTTTCAATTATTTTGAATATATGCCCAGAAATGGAATTGCTGGATCATATAGTAATTCTATTTTTAGTTTTTTGAGGAACTGCCATATTGTTTTCCAAAGTAGATGCATCATTTTATATTCACACTACAAGGGTTCCAATTTCTCTACGTCTTTGCCAACACTTATTTTCTATGTTTTTATAATTTTTCACCTATATCTGACCATATTTTAGATTTAAACTTGGCAAAACATAGATATTAGAGAAGGTATTAACTTTTGCTTCCATATCTGGGAAGGGCAATTGTTATTTATAAAATAATAATTTGGTGGATTATTCTTGTAAAATTCCTAACTACTTTTCTTTGACAAAAGTAGATTTCCATTTCTTCTACAAATACATTGTGGAAACATTCTTCCTAATTCTTTATACTACCTAGTAAAATATCATATCTGACTTAGAACACCCTACCTTTCTGCATAGACAAAAAGGAACTTGTGAAAGTAGTACAGATGTCACATATGTCAACTTGCCATTTCTCCCATGCTGACTTGGTGTTCTCCAGTTTTGAGTCTGCCAAAAATATCCCAGATATTTCTGTTAGCCATCAGAAGCATGAAGAATCAGGATTAAATATCTTATATATTTTAAGAAAAAGAATTCATAGATAATTGTATGTATAGGAATGACCTTTGTTTATCATATGTGATTCACTTTCACTAACTGCCAAACAGAAGCAAAGAGAACAGAAGCAAAAGAAATGAATGACACACCAGAACATAAAACAAAAGTAGTTTGATGAAATCTTTTCTGTTTCTATTATTGCATAATGATATATAAATACGGCCATCTCCCAATTGCTGAAACCTACTTTACATTATGGGGCTTCACACTGGTCGTGTATGCTAGTGCAGGTATTGATTGCGTCCTATTGAACAAAGGGATCAGGAGAGTACTGATCTGGCATTTTTATCTAGTACACATCATTTATTTATTTATTTATTTATTTATTTATTTATTTATTTATTTTTAGTAGTACACATCATTTAAAATTATTTCAGTTCTTAGGGAGAGTTAGTAGGGCGTGACATTATTAGATTGTCAAACACACAAAATCTTTCACTCATTTCAGTGGTTGTGAGCCAGTTCAAATGACATCTGTGTTGCTGACAGCAGAGTACAAAGGAAAAGAATAAAAATTAAATGGGAAGCTTTAAGCAGAACTGTGGTCAATGAACACATCGTAAAGTGAAAGTATCTAATTATTCCATTACTGCCCACGATTAAGAAGACTTCAAAGGTCTTGACTTTTACTCCTTTAGGTAAAACCGAAATTTAGCTTGATTTACTGGATTTACTAGTCTCTAAGCTCTCAATCAGAGTAAAACTATAGACTTTCAGTTTTGACTGCAGTGGAACCACCATATGCGGACCATGTGGAATTTATGAATGATGTGCTTTGCTGGGTCAACAGCCCCAATGCCAGCCTGATTGTTCCTAGTAGTAGTGGTTTGTTCCTTAATGAAGATTCCACAATGCAATTGTTGTAGAAAAATAATGATTACTTTAGGACAGATGGCAAAGTGGCAAGATGGGGAAATCATCCATATCATTCTGATTCTCAATCCTGAGCTTGATGAAGGGTAAGAGCCATACTGAATACTCCAGGAGTGTGTTTATACAGCTCTGAATCACCACTTATGGCTCAGCTCTTCATTCTCTTTTCCTTAAATAATGTCATCTTTGCCTAGGGGGCCAAACAAGTGAATGGCAATGTTTATTCTTTAACTAATTAAATGCTTTGAGTGATGCTAAAGCATTGTTCTTTTTGCCTCTCTGTGTGTGTGTCCTAAATTCTAAGGGAAAAGTAAAACTAAAAGTCCAGATAAATATATTTTAAAAATTAACATACACGTGAGACAACCATCTGGATTTTTTAGATTAAGTCTGAATAGCCATGTTTTTGATCTTCACAATTGTTTCTATACCAATAGAAACATGCTCAAATATCATGTATGCATCTACTTCAGCAACATGCCTCTCTGAAACTCTTAGGATATGGATACACATCTTACTTAATAACAGAAATCTTTACTAATAATATTCTTAAACCAATCACTTGCCTTTTGGTTTTATCATCTACTCTAAGAGTATATAATACCATTGCAATTTTTCTTGATATAACTCTTAAGCCTCACCTAACCAAGCAATAGGGGTCATTTAATTAGCATTAAATATTGATCATAGCAGGAATTTTTAAGCCAAGCTCAGTGAAGTCACTGAATTTTTATGTAAAACTTTGTGAAGGCAGGTTCATACACACTTTTCTTATAAAAGTGCCATTAGCATTCATTTAATTGCCATAGAAGTGGTCTCTAATTCAAAAAAGGTAAGGACTATTTAAAATGGGAATGGTATTATGCAATATTTCATTGTGAAAAGATTTTACCCAATTGTTCTGAGGTGGTTTCATTTGTGTCTAGTCTCAGAGCAAACAGATACCAATCAGTGCACAAATTCATTGTCTTATTGGTGCAACATATGTGTTTAGATGGCTCTATCAGCTGCTTTATTATCCACCACTACTGCTTAGCTATCGGCAATGTTGGTATTTTACTTCGCTTTTATTGCCCGTAGATCTTTTTGTGCAGTCATCCATGATAATCTATTACAATATTTATAGCATTAATTTATTAATTCATTTTTTCCATATGTTTTGTGTGCTACTGAATACCATATAGAATGCTCCATGAATCATATAAACGAATATAAGACCTAGAACTAGAAGGATAATCAGGGTCCGTATCTTCAGAAACTTATGTGTCAACCTAAGGATTTGGTATTACATTTGCAGAAAGTAAGAAAACACTGAGGGATTCTTAGTTGGGAAAATACACACTGAATTTGGATTTTTCCTTGGATCACTCTGGTAGTAGAATGAAAGATAAATTTGAGGTAGATAAGGTCAGAGGCCAAGAAAGAGGTTAAAAAAAAAAAAAAAAACCCTGCTTTTGCCAAGGAGGTTGGGTCTGGAATAGTGGACAGGTTTTATAAATATTTAGGAGGGAAGATTCACAGGACATAAATACATGTAGTCATAATTTAAGATAGATAAGATGGAAGAAAAAATAACTTTGGGGAAAAAAAAACCCTAAGATTTCTGTTTAGGATTTTTTGCTTTGGTTTATTTTGAGTTTTTATACCCAGGTTTCAAACTGTACAGCAAACACCTGAAGGTGGAGATTTTAAGCCAGAGGAATAAGTTGGGGATTAAAAAAGACATTTGGAAAATCTCTTATCATCATTTATGAAGTAGCTTAATCATAAAAATGAGTGAAATTATGAGAACAGTCAATAGCACAATAAAATAGAGTAATAGTAGAAGTGAAAAGAGTGATAGGAATAGATGTGAGCCTTGAGTTGTATGACTGCTTCCACTTTCAGAGTGGGCTCAAGGAGAGGACCCCTTAAAAGAGACAGAAAAGGAATAAGCAGAAAAATTTGAGGAGAAACCAGAGGATATAATGTCATGAAAACAAGAGTACAGAGTTTAAGAAAGGTTCAACAATTTCAATCAATGCAAAGATATAGATAAGAAAAGAAGAAAATCTGCTTTTTAACTTGGCATTTATGAATTGCTTACTGATTGATAAAGCGATCTCTACAACTCTGCTTGCCTCCTCCAATGTATTTGACCAATTATATTAAAAGCCATTTTATTTGGTTATCTGATTATTATTTTTTTGATATTATGCTACTTTTATTTTATATGAGGAATCAAAGCAGTATACATGTGGATATGATGATGCATATTCCATAATTCTCAGATAAAGTTCACTCTGATAGGTCAAAAAAAACTGTTATGAACTCATTCACTGAAAAGTTTTATAGTTTTATATAAAAATGCATACTGGTTTTTTATAAACTGTTTTTACTTCACAATAATGAAGGGGAGAGGCCTGTACAGCTACATTAGTCAGTCATTGGGTGAGGGTTGTCCCAGGGAATAGACATAATCTTAGAGAAGGAAGCTGCTCTGGTCAAGGGAAATTCAAGGGATGGGAGTGTCAGTGCAGGAGGACTGGGCAGTGTGTCTGCAGGCTACACTCCAGGCAGCTGGCAGAATGAGTGTGTCAGTGCTGAAAGGTGGGTGGTTTTCTGGGTAACATATCCTACAGCCATTTATGTATAATAAACTCACAGAACCTGATATATACCGTATACTTAATAAGTATTAACTGATTTTATTAACTGCTTGAATAAAAGACCTAAATTATACAAGGCTAAGGACTTTGCACAGCCTGCCCCTACATAAATCTACATTCTCAACTTGCACAAACTCTTCCCTCACTCCACCCCTGCCATTTTATGTTCCTTAAACTGGTCATCCTCCCGGCCTGAAAATAAAAAATTCTCTTTACCTAGAATCCACTCCCACTCCCCCAATTCATCATTACTTACTCCAGTTACTTACTTTTTGTTCACAGCTCAACAACAAGTGTCACTGTCTAGGGTTTTTTCCCCCTAACCCTAAATATGTGCTCTGTTTCTCCTAATTGATAGTCCATGGAGTTATGTGACTTTCCTTCAAAGTATTTATTATAGTTTAAACTATATTCACAGTCATGAGTCTCCAGGAGAGTCTATATGCTATAAAAGCAATACATTTCCTTTGAATAAAGAAGTGAATGAGTGACCTAGTGTTAATAAACATCATGTAACGAGTATTTTCTATCACATGTACCATAAAATAATAACAATAGTAAAAACTGTTATAGAGTAATCACTTCCCAACTCTCAGGACTTTCGTATGTTTATTTGAAACCTCTGGGTATATTTCGTGAAACTTCATTCAAAGAAAAAATAAACAACAACAACAATAATTGAAGTGTATACTTCATTGTATATCCATGTAAACAGGGAACACATCTCAGGTAGTGTGGACTACTGATCTGCCAGGAACAGTTCACCTAATGAAGTAGGGTGCTCCATTAGATAATAGTTGCTTTTTTCTTTGCTTTCCATGATGAACCAGGCAAAGTCTGCAGCTGAAAGTAGGCAAGGCTTGCAAACCTAGCCATGACCTGGACAATCGTGATGACCGAGAGTTATTCTTTTGCTAAAGCTTTTTATCTTCACAGCTGAAAATATGCTCCTGACCTGGATGAAATAGCTTCTTTTGCTCCAATTTACTAAAAAAAATGCTTGGATTAAACCAAGTGCACTCTTCCAATTTCAATTAAATTCTAGCATTAAAATTTGCTCACTACACTGCAGGTTCTTACTAACTAAACTCAAAGAGCTGAAATGCTGCTGTGGCTTGGCCTGTGAGGAGGACCTGGAGAGGCTACAGATGCAGGTGCCAGTTAGGGAACACCGGCCTGGCCACCTCTACTGTGGGAAATATTTGTGAACACATGGGTTAACTGCTCAACGTGAATATTTCCTGAAAAGTCTGATCCTCATGCTATACTAGTTTCCTACCATGGGATCCCAACTTTTAGTCACCTTATGAAAAATAAAGATTCTCAACAGAATATCCAGACTTCCTCATTTGGTTGTCTTAACAAGCAGCTTGGAAAATGCTGATACAAGTGATCTATGGATAAGAGCTCCCGGGAACACTGGCCTGGGGGATTACGTTCCAACTCCTCGGCATACATGAAATGGGACCTATGACTGTCTCCTGTTGAATTCTAGCCTATCATTCCCAGGCTTCTTTTCCAACCCACTTTCTAGTTACAGGAAGTGGTGAACATAACACTGCAGCTACTTTGTAACTTTTGTCTTTCTTCCTACTTTCCCCTTTGCTTTGACTACCGTATATCACTTGCTTCACAGGTCCAATTTTCAAGGCTCTTCACAGATGTCAACTCTTCTCTGAAACCTCAGGTCACCTCCCTCCTCTGCATACACCTTTTCTGCATTACACAGCAGAGATGATAAATAAACAATATGCAGGCTGACCTCCATCCCATTAGCCATCACTGACTGATCATGTCTCTGGCTCCATTTCAAACCCTTCTAAATCATGCTCTAGAAGCTAACAGCAACCCCTGAGGTTTAGTGGATAAAGTGAAACCTGTTGGGTCATTCCAGCTCTTAGTTTTCAAAGTTATTATCATTATTATTACTATAGCCCTACTGTTCTATACCATTCATTTGGTTATATGTGTATGTGTGTCTCCTACTAGACAGAAACAGGCTCATGCCTCATACACCCTCAGCTCTTATCCTAGCAGCTGGCACAAAGTAGGCTCACAATAAATGTTTGATTAATGAAGTCATAACTGAATGATACTGCTTGCTTGAGGAAGTGTTCACCTACGTTTTAGAAACAGCTTCTGGTCTTTTATCCCTTTGATTATAGTTTCACTCAATAAATGTCTTCATAATCATTCAATTCAGAACAAAAGTTAGTTGTAAATTAGTGTGTATGAGAAATATTTTCATTATATCATTTGTATGCTGTTAAGCTTTCTACAGCAAGATTTATAACAATGAAACTTTTCTTCGTGACACTAACGTACTGGAGACTGCTCAACCTCTGATCATCAGGAGTTAACAGAAAACGAGCAATCTAGGGCTAAAGAACTCTCCTCTGTCTTAATTCCTACTTATCTTGGGCAAATGTCATTTTATCATCATCACAGCAATAGCATTTATTGAACATCCTCTAAGCTTCTGACTTTAATATATGAGGGTTTCACTCTACTGACCTGCCCTTAAAGAGCTTTAATAAAGCTTATTCTCCTTAATAGGGTGAGGTAAGATTGCAATGGAATGGGATTGGTATAATCAGAAAGAGGGAACCAGAAAGAACAACTGTTCAGAGAAGAACAGATAAAATTAGGTAAATATCTTCAAAATAGAAGCATTAAAACTTCCAAAGTCCTTGTTATTAACAAGAATGGTATCATTCATAACATTACTGTGGGTTTATATAACAAGTATCCTCCAAAGAGCTCAAAATAAAATAGATTTGCTGAAGATAGTTGTTCAGTTTTATGAATTGACTCTCCAAAGAAGTAATTAATATGGGTGAGGAAAAAAAAATAACCTCTAGGACTAATTATTCTAGCTTCCAGAGCTCTTTAAAGTATGTCTAGGCATCAGGCAAAATGTTTGGTGAGAGAATTAGTTGCCAAAACACATTTGGTATTTTAGCTGTGATATACATTTGTGGAGGTTATTTTAGCTGTGATATACATTTGTGAATAGCTTACAGCTTTTCTTAAAACATGGGAGTCATTATTTAGGAAAGACCTCTTGTTGGCTAGTCCTGATTGTCACTCCTAACTGTCCTCAAACTCTATTCATCCTTTTTTCTAACCTTGTCTCCCATTTGTTCTATTGGTTTAACAAATGTTTTGAGGTAAACATTCATGTTCAGACCTCCCTGCCTAATGGAAAACACTACAGTGACAGATTGGCATATCCCAAAATGTTCTAACTTAAAAAAGATTATCTCAGAGTTATACTAAGAATGATTTGGGTCCTTGGAGAGGCACATGAAGAGAAAGACTGAGGAGTTTGGGAGAAATGTAAGATGAAGTAAGTGCAAGGTTATTAATGGTTATAATTGCAAATAATTGAGAATAATCTAAATGTCCACCTATAGTGGGCTGGCTAACAAATTATGATGAAAAAAAAAGACTAGGTGGCCATAAAAAAGGAGTTTTTACTAAGCTGATATTGAAAATTAGTAACTTAAAAAAAAGCGAGTTGTAGAGAAGTCTACAGTGTGTGATAGTTTGTGTTTTAAAAGTAGCAGTTATATATATATATATATATATATATATATATATATATACACACATATATACATTTTTGCTTATTTATGCTTAAAATTTTTCTTTTAGGGCATATAAGAATCTAACATTGATTACTAACATTTGGAATTTCAAAATTTCAACCATGTGGTTATAAGACTTTTTTAAAAAATAAGCAAACACAATCTTTTTTTTTAAAGACTGTATTTATTTATTTATTCATGAGAGACACACAGAGAGAGGCAAAGACACAGGCAGAGGGAGAAGCAGACTCCCTGTGGGGAACCCAGTGTGGGACTCGATCCTGGGACTCTGGGGTCATGCCCTGGTCCGAAGGCAGATGCTTAACCGCTGAGCCACCCAGGGGTCCCAAGCAAACACAATTTTAAGATAGCAACTAAATTATAAATAAAAGCATATGGACATAAGACGTTTGCCTAGGTTTGAAACTTGGCTCCACTACTTGCAGGCTGTATGAATTTTAACTTTGTGAGCCCACTCCACATCCTCTGGGAAAGATTAAATGAGATAAAAATTGAATGCATTGTCTGACACAGCACCACTCAATGAAGGACATTATTATTATTGTTAACTTATAACTCATTGAGCTAACTTGCCTGGTTTAATAATCTTTTTTCTTTCAAAGGGGGCCCAGGGTTTTGACTGGGGAATTTGAAGATTTTTTTACTTTCCATCAGCCAGGAATTAGAAGAAAAATGGGGGGGGGGGGGGGGGGAGAGATGTATGTTGAATTTAATCTTTTTTTTTTTTTTTAATAGTTTTGTTGTGGTTTCTTAATTACATACTCCTTGAAATGGGATTATTTCCCACTTTATGAATTTGTAATCTGGAAGGTTTCTAATGACCTCTTACTTATTAATGTAATTTTTTCTCTGTTTTCTTTCTTCCTAGCTTCCGTGGTTTCAAATTTCCTTTCTTATTCTCTGAATTCCAGTAAGTTACCATGTTTGAAGACATTAGGCAGAGTGGTATTGAATTCTCACTCTGCCATGTAAAGAATCCTTGATGCTCTGGATTCTCAAGCTCTCTAAGCATCAAGTTCTCTATATTAGGAAAGAGTTCTCCACTTTGCTGATAGTTTTGGCAATAAAATGAGGCTGCCCTTGTGAAAAGGCCTGGCTTACCTTGAAAGTCCCCCCTTTTTTTTTCCCATGAACGATTCCAATTCTGAGTCTATAATTAGGGTGTTTTTTTTTTTAAGTTCTTTTTTGTTTTTATTTTTTTCCCCCTTTGCTGGCTCTTTATCTTCCCTTGCACTGCTCTTTTTGCAAACCCTAGCCAAATGCAGACATTCCTGGGGTTAATGACTGGCCTATTCCAGTAATGAACAGATAAAGAGAATAGAGCAACCAGGAGTTAACCTCATGATATTGTTGATTATATTTGTCTATTCATTTTCTCCATTATACAAAACATGCTTCTTGAAGATACACCATGTCTTATCAGTTTGTTTTCAGGGCTTTTTACCTCTCAGAAAACAGGTATTCAGAAAGGATTTGTTGATCACTCATTATAAGCACGTGACCCTGGAAACTACATTTTTATGAGAATGTGATACTTCTTTTCAAAATACACATCATATTATTAAAAATAAGAGAATGCTTGTCTTGATCAAAGGATATTTTTCCCTAATTTGTGATTTACATAAAGTTCATAATGGAATAACCATTAATAATTGAACATTTTGTAAACATATCTTCCTTGAATAGAATCTCATTATATGGCATGAGGTCAGTTTTAGACAAATGTGGAAAAATGACAGCTGTTTCAGTTATGTGTTGCTGCATCACAGACTGGTTATAATAATTCAGGTCTTCCAAGAAGCAGATAAAATGAGGTGGTTGCATTTGCTGTCTTCTCACATTGACTGGTAGGTGCTTCCTATGATCCTCTGACTCCACCTTCAGACATTTCTAACAAGATGGGGTTAGATATGCAAGATATTTCTTGTTTGAAATGTCTGTGAAGGATAAACAGAAATGAAGCCATGGAAAGTCTACAACCAATGAAGGAGAAGAAAGTAAGGAAGGTCAGTTAAAAGGAAATTCAGATTCTGATTATGTTTCTGCAAGGCCAATAAAGAATACCCAAGCCAAAATCATAAGGTAAAGCATCACAGTAATGGGTCTGTATTAGCATCACTGCCATGCTCAGCCATTAGGTAAGAGCACCTGGAGGAAAGTATAGCCTCAGCACTGAGGCTTGGGGTGGAGCCAGGAAGAACGTGGCCCATGCTCCAGTCAATTAGACTCCCTGCAAGGTCTCTTAAAGACTATGCCAGGAACAGACATTGCTTCACTGCTGCAAGCCAAACAGCATCTCAAAGCCCAACCAAGATTCAATGGGAGGAGACATAGCCTTCACTCATTGAGGAATAAGCAATTACAAATTTGCAGCCTTTTTTTTTTTTTTCTTTCGAATTTGCAGCCATCCTTGATCCACTACTCTTTGTTCTCAGGCCAGCTATTTCACTTCTCTTGACTTAATAGGCCCTGCCTTGTTTTGCTCCTTTAGTCTCCTTCTTTGGATGGTTCTGGATTGCATTGGCTAAGAGGAAAATTTGCATGAGATTTGAAAAGTGGAGGTGACATGGCAACCTTCCTCTTTAAAGGTCTCTATCACTAGCTGTGGTGACAAGGCAGTCCCACAGGTTGTAAGAGATTTTGCTTCTCTTCATTCTCCTCCACTCATGTCCAGTCTCCACCCAATTGTTGATTTTATTGGCTGTCCCAAGCCCATCACCAGATCACTGAGTAAGGACTCATAGAGACAGCAACTTCCCAGAGAATTCTCCATCAACTCATCCTTCCCAGTTTGACTTCCCAGCCAGCAGTTGCAGTTGCTGGCTTTTCACATTGACTGGTAGGTGCTTCCTCTGATCTTCTGACTCCACCTTCAGATGTTTCCTTACCTAGTGCTTCCTCCAGCATTGGCATTGGTTATCCTACTGGATATGAAGATTTCATATCTGGTGCAAAACAATGTTTTTTCTTGAAACAAATTGTTATGTTGTCCATTGGATTATAGTCTTATGTTCATGGGGAAAATATATCCTCAAAGAGCTATGTTGATATTAATGGTCTCAGGTCTCATTCCTGATAGTTGAATTATGTTGGTGCAGGTGACTTCAAATCTCAAAAGGAAAGTTTGTAGAAAGAATAATATTTAGCTGTGAATTAACTACAACAATGTTGAAGGAATATAAACTGACTCCAAGATTGAGAAAATCTGGAACTTGGGGATTGTGAAAATACCTTATGGTAAGGATCTATGATCTCTATTGCTAATATAAATCACCTGGAAAAATGATATTACATGATGGTTATAGAATTGGAGATAGAAAATTTGGCATTCAGTCTCAATTAATTGACAGTTGAGATCCCATGAATAAGTGAATGAATGAATGAATGAATGAATGAATAAGTGAATGAAAATGAATAGGGATAGGGATAGGGATAGGGATAGGGATAGGAAAATGAATAGGGATAGGAAAGAAAATGAATAGGGATAGGTATAGAATAGTAGAAAAAGCTTATAGTAAAATCAGCTGAGGGGAGGACAGTGCCTAATAACCAGCAAAGAAACATAAACTAATGCTAGAAAGAGAAGATATGGAAGAGATTACAGTTGTGGAAGCTGTGCAGGATGGGTAGGTTCACAGGCATAGAATGGAAGTTTCATCCTTGGCTATAATCTAGAAACATTTTATTTCATAAATGAGAGAACTGAGATCAAGAATGATTGTGACTTAGGCAGGGTCTTACAACTGCTACAGTTTTCTAAAAAGTAATAGCATATAAAACAGATCTTCCTAATTCTTGATTTGCCTCTAGAACACACTGGGTGGCCACTGACCTTTAATGCAAATGAGACATCCACTTGCATAAGCACTTAGAAGAGAGGGCTAGCTTTAGCCTGAAGGAATGTAACCAATGACTATCCACTTAATCCTTGAGTGAAGTTATGACAAAATAGATCTGCTAGCACAGCCATGAGGAGAGGAATTGGTGGAAGGAGGGAGACAGCAGAAAAGACCGTCTATTTGTGTCTATTTGTGTGGCTTAGAGAGCGTTGGGATGGTAATTAAGAGGTATTTGTACTTAGGACATCTGAGCTGAATTGTGGTTATGCTTTTTAAAAATTACAATTTGTACTTCATATTTTTAGAACTTTGCAGTTTTATTTCTTCCAGGTTTTCTTGCAGCATAGACTGTCACAAAATTCAACTTTTAAAAGGTCAAACCTATTAAAAAGCAGAAGTGCTTGAGAGATTTCCTTTTTCTCCCTTTCTACATTCTTTTTCAATTTTGAATGGTTAATTGGAAACCAGCTTCAACTCCAAATGCCCAGTTGTAGTTGAAGACAACGACCCTTGTAATTGTGGCTAGCTGACGTCAGACCTCCTCTGGCAGGTCATGTCCTTACTCATTTTGGAGAAACTTAGGACCAAATTTAACCAAGAGTACCCAGCCTCCCAGTGTAAGGGAGAACAGCAGGCTTTTAGCTTAGCTCTGCAAATAGGAAGTAGTCCTTTAACAGTTCCAACTTGTTAATGTTAGAAAGTCCTTTGGGTTCATATGCCTGGTTCTTCACTTCCCCCGGCCCCCAATAACCCGGAAATCCATTTCGCTAGCAAGTATACACCCAACATGTTTTTCTTGAAACAAATTGTTATGTTGCCCATTGGGTTATAGTCTCATGTTCCTGGGGAAATGAACACCTCTCTCTGAGTAAGACCACAGCTCTGACTCTCAATCAAGGAGATCCTGCCCTCTTTTATTGACTAGCTTTGGCCTTTAAACCAGCTCCCCAGGTTACACTTTCTTCAGTCATAAATTGAGCTAATAATTGCAGCTTGTCATGCAAGGTTATCTTGCAACTTAAGTGAGGTAATACTTATGAAGGCCTTAATATATTGTCTTAGAAATATTAAATAACTTGATCAAAGCTAATATATGGTGGAGTTTGGATTAAACTCATGTACATACCTTCCACCACAGTCAATAAAATAATAGGTCAATACACGTATATCTGGTTATCATCATTATTATTGTGTTCAAGAAAATCTGCTAGCTCCCATGAGATTACAAAAGCTCTAGGACTCATATTTTCTGCTCTACTGCCTTAGTGAAATAGGGTTAAAGACAAGGACTTCATGTAAATGGCAGTTACTATTCAGTGGTAAATGTGTGCCACATAAGCAAAATATATTAGGTATTTTAAGATTTGGAATGAGAGAGAGATTACTTAATGCTGACATAAATGGGTAAACCTCAGAAGAAGGGACTTGAACTAGATTTTGAGATATCAGTCAAGTGTGGACAAGTGGAATGAAACTTCAAATATCATTAATTAGAAAAGAATATTTTTGGGGTGCCTGGGTGGCTCAGTCAGTTAAGTGTCTGCCTTCTGCTCAGGTCATGATCCCAGGGTTCTGGGATGGAGCCCCACATTGGGCTCCCTGCTCAGGGCGGGGGGAGTCTGCTTCTCCTTCTCCTTCTGCTCCTCCGCACTGCTTGTGTTCTCTCTCTCTTTCTCTCAAATAAATAAAAAATTATTTAAAACAAACAAACAAAAAGAATCTCAATTTTTCTTAGTTTAGTAGAATCTTTTTTACAGTGAGGGCAAAGAACAAAATGCATATTTGAAATCCCTTAGAAAACATTAAAAAACAACCAAAAAATTTAACAGAATTCCTGACACACACAAAAAATTCAACAGAAAAAAAAAACATAGAGACTAATTATAAATTTACTATGCCTACTCTTATCTTTACTATTATTGTAAAGATAAGAATACATCAAATCTAAAGTCTAGAAACATGCTCTTATTTTCATAGCCACAGAAAACGCTATTTCACTGGTGTAGAAATTCTGCAGGCTATGGGGGGAAGTTGTATCTTTCCTTTCCTAGTTTCCTATAGAGTCTGCCTTTGTTAACATGGTGGGTGATTCCTGAACGTAATCACGGATAGTACTTGATCCAACAAAACCAACACTACTGCTAAAGCTATCCGCTCACACCTTCCCAGCTATGTTCTGTCATTGTTTTCTAGTGTTCACTGTTTTAACATACAGGACAATTATCTAGAATTTTTTAAGTCTGGTGTTTATGGAAACACACTCCAGCTCAGTAGTAAAAGCTTACCAACATTTATCAATTCACTGTAAAAATACTGTTCTAGTTTAGAATTTGGTATACATGAACTCAGTTGAGACGAGGTGATTGCACATCTTTTTGTTTTTCTTCAAAATATTTTGACTACTTCTGAGTTTCAGAAAAGCTGGGCTAAAATGAGAGATTGTCGTTTTTATACCTACTCTCTAACAGTTACAAAAATGGCTCCATTAGGGCAGCCGGGTGGCTCAGTGGTTTAGCGCCGCCTTCAGCCCGGGGTGTGATCCTGGAGACCTGGGATCGAGTCCCACGTCGGGCTCCCTGCATGGAGCCTGCTTCTCCCTCTGCCTCTCTCTCTCTCTTCTCCCTCTCTCTCTCTCTGTGTCTCTCATGAATTAAATAAATAAAATCTTTTTTAAAAAAATGGCTCCATTAAATGAGTAAAACTGTTTGGGTCATAATGCTCTTGTGTGGAAGGAAATTTAGCAGCGTAACAAGAATATGATATTTTCAATGTAGTTAAATCCTAAAAGGTAAAGGGCTACTTATTGACTACCAAATATACATATAATGGAGACAGTTTAATCAAAGGTTATATATATGTTTTGAGATTCAGAGAAAAAATATATTTTATAATCTGACTCAGACTTTGAAAATTCCCTATATTCACCCACTCTTGGTACACTTTTAAATTTATTTTCATCTTTTACTCAGTCTTAAATTTATGGAGAAGTATTGGAAGGGTATTATGTGAGTCTCAGGTATAGAGTAAATGTTTTTGTTGTTAAAGGAAAAATGATAATATTAAAAACATGATGACAAAAAGCAGCTTATCAGTAAACTACAGATATTGGTTATTTAAATTTTATGAGTAAGAAATATTACTTGTATTTTATAAAACTTAATTGCTTTTAAATCACTTTTTAAGAAAGCTATGTTACTTTATACTCACAGTGATAAGGAAAGGAGAAGAAATGCTACCTTCACTATCAAATAAAAATAAAAGCTTCCAACTTCGTACTTCAGAAGCTCTCACCTCTCCCAGTAGTAGTCTTTATTATGAAATCAAGGTGCATTTTTGGAAATAGACATTCATCGCTCTGTCTGGCATCAGTGATTAGCTTTTCCTATTTCAGCCAGAGACACACATTGGCTGTCAAGTGAGGTTGTGCCTTTGCTTCTCTGAATAAGGGTACCGCCCCCCCCCCCCCCCCATCCGTCCTCCGCAGCCAGAGCGCTGAGGCCTGAAGCGCAACGTGGAAGCCACCTAGCTGCTTCGCTGGTTTCCTCTGGCCTCTATTTCGTTTAAACTTGCTTTCTGCATTAATATCTAATTTGAAATCCCTTTCATTTTCTTCCTTTCTTATTACATTGCTGTCCATTTCTAAATTACCTGATAAAACTGAACACAGGAACATTCATCAGTTTGAGGTTGTGGGTTTTGTTTTTGTGTGTGTGGTTAGTAACCCTGCTGCAGTGGTTGTTATAGTAACCAGTTCTCTTCAGCAGAGGAAGGAGTCTGGGCATTTGACAATCCCCGAGATGTAACAGAAGAAGATAAAGTTCCTAGATTTCATATTTCATTAGGAGATGATTCCAGGGCTACTGCTATCTTTTAAAATCTATTTTTAAGTAAAGAATAAAGTAGGTGCAGGTGCTATCCACCCATTTTCCTGAAGTAAGCTGGATAAATGGTCTCCATCAGGTACTTTATTTACGTAGTTACTCATCTAACGCATATCCAGATTTTCAGACAAAAAGTCCCCAAGTTACCCAGAAAAATGAGCAAAATCAATTTTATATGGCATGTCCACTCACTGGCAATTTGCAAAGAACAACTAGGGTCTCAGAGAGTGCTTTTCTCTTTTGTCTCTTTGTATCATTTAGCTTCTTTGTTTTATTTATTCTTTATTTCAGGAGTATCATTTGTTGGTTTGAAACAGATACTGCTCTACTCTCATTCCATTCTCTATTGTTTCCCAGAAATAGTGCCATTAACAAATCAAGTTCTGGGTAATGACAAACACATCAATATAGTTACTCATGTCCTACTTAAATCAATCACCATACACGTATGTGAGGTTTAAAAATACATTTGATCATGGCCTATGGGAGTTGCTTTTATTCACTTAATATACTATGGAATACTTTCCAAGTTCATACATAGAGATATGCTTTATTGAAATAAAAGAATGCATAGTCTGTTTTACCATAACTGGTATAACCATTGCCTATTAATGAACAGTTAGGTGCTTTGGCCCTGATTGATGGGGTGATGAAAATGCTTTATATCTTGATGGTTTGGCAGATAGGAGTGATTATATCAATTAAAGATCATCAAAATCTTTACTTAAGATCTGTTCTTCATTATACATAAAATTTACCTCAATTTAAAAATTCCTGTAAATATCCATTGCCATGTATTTGCTATGTTACTTAGTATTATATTATTGCTGTGCTGCCTAATATTTTGGACAACACTCTTTGTGAAAAATTTAGCAATTTACCAAGCTTATAAAATATTACCCTGACCAATTTTTTTAAAAGCATACCAAAAGAAAGATGAGTGATGAGTAGGACTGATTATTCTTTTGTCACTATTAAAAGTACTGAAGTGAGAAATCTGCAGCTTGAAATAGAAAACAAACAAATATAATCAGTGTTCTCATGGCAACAAATGCTAAAGCCATTGTCTTCTATAAACTGTCAGGGAACAGGATGGGAGCTCTGGGGTAATGCTAGTAGCAGCGCAGGGTAAGGTCTCTGATTATTAGAAATGCCCTTCTGTAGTTAACCATTCCTTCCCTCTTTCATCCTTCTCTGAATATAGTGTAGTCTTTCCATGTCAGTTTATTTCAGAATTGCAGATTGGTTTCTTTCTTTTTTTTTTCTCTCTTAAGGTTTTATTTATTGGAGAGAAAGTGAGAGAGAGTGAGAGAGCGAGCACGAGTGGGTGGGAGGCAGAGGGAGAAGCCCACTGCCCTGCTGAGCAGGGGACCCTCCACTGGCCTTGATCTCAGGCCCTGAGCTGAGAGCAGATGCTTAACCGACTGAGCCACCTAGGAGTCCCTCAGATCAGTCTCTTAACAATGATGATTGTGTATAACAACATTGTCTCATTTGCTATGGATTTTGGGTTTTGTTGGGGATCGAGAAGAACAAGGATTTGGAAACAGGAAACATGGGTTCCAATTTTGGCTAAACTAGCTGTTAACTCGGGGGTCTTGGGTAAGAAA
The DNA here is from genome assembly GCF_018345385.1 of Vulpes lagopus. Taxonomy (NCBI): domain Eukaryota; kingdom Metazoa; phylum Chordata; class Mammalia; order Carnivora; family Canidae; genus Vulpes; species Vulpes lagopus. The sequence continues at coordinate 80,623,314 of NC_054834.1, forward strand.
ACAAGTATACTAGAGCTAGAATTAGATTGCATTGTTTTAGTGTATGATTATATAAAACATATACAAAGTGCATTGGTTTTGGTATGGGCACAATAAATGTTTTCCTTCGGTTCAAATGCGTTATGTAGGAGGTACCAAATCATTCTGCATTATTCATTCATTGATTAAATAATTCACTAGAATATACCGATTATTATACACGGTGGGTTCTAGTACCAATTCCAATTTGTGTGCATGGCAGAGAGTTCCCCACACCACCAATTTAGTATTCTTGGAGACCAGCAGCCTTCCCACGAGAATTCAACTGAATTCTGACTTGAGCTACCTAGAGACAGCATCAGGTTCCATAGATTAAGGATCCAGTCCCAGGACTATCTTCCCCCATACTTCAGATGCGAGTCACAAGCCCAGGTTGTTACTGTGCTTCAACCAGATGCACCCACCACCTCTTCCTTAGGCTCAGTTAATTTGCTAGAGTGGCTCACAGGACTCAGAGAAATATTTTACTTAGTGGATCACTGGCTTATTACTAAAGGATATAGGGATCCCTGGGTGGTGCAGTGGTTTGGCACCTGCCTTTGGCCCAAGGCGCGATCCTGGAGACCCAGGATCGAATCCCACGTCGGGCTCCCGGTGCATGGAGCCTGCTTCTCCCTCTGCCTGTACCTCTGCCTCTCTCTGTGACTATCATAAAAAAAAAAAAAACACACACACACACACAAAATAAAGGATATAATTCAGGAACCGCTTGGTGGAAGAAATGCATGGAACAATGTATGGTAACTGGGCACCAAGCTTCCTCCCCCTCTCTAGGCATGTCACTATCCAGCACCTCCAAGTATTCATCAATTGGAAGTTCTCTGAACCCTGTCTTTTTTGGGTTTTTATGGAAATTTCACTATATATACATACATATATATATATATATATATATATGCTAGTGATTAAATCACTGGCCATTGATGATTGAGTAATCTCCAGCCTCTCTCCCTCCCAAGATGCCAGGGGCTAAGGCTGAAAGTTCCAACCTTCTAATCACATGGTTGATTCTCTCGGCAAGCAGCCCCAGCCTTAGGTGCCTTCCAAAAGTCACTTTATTAACATGAAACACCTTTAAACCTTTGTTACTTAGGAAATTCCAAGTGGTTTTGGGGCTGTGAGTCAGAAAACATGGATAAGAACAAACATATATGAGCAGTAAAATTTGATTATCTGAATGACCAAATATAAAAAAATAAATGAGCTGGAGAAGACAACACTAATCTAAAGTATGTCTCTTTTGCCTATTGGTTATTTTGAGCAGTTTTTTTATTGTTGTTTGTTTCGTTTTGCTTTTGTTTTTTTAAGAAGCAAGACACAGGTGAAAATATGAAAATGGAGAAGTTATGCTTTTTTTCTAAGATTTCATTTATTTATTCAGAGAGGCAGAGGAGAGGCAGAGCCGCCCGCACAGGGGGAAGCAGGCCCCTGCGGGACCGACGGCCCGTCTGTGACCCCAGGGCCCGGGTCGCGCCCTGGGCGAAGCAGCCTCGGCAGAGGCGCCCGGGCGTGTGCGTGCGGGAGGTGGGCCACGTTTTCCTTTCTGGGAAGTCTCCACACGGGCGGGGCGTCCCTGGAGGGGAAGGGTGAGTCCGCGTGTCCAGAAGCTGATGGGCGACACGGCGACGACCCGCTGCCCGCCACGGGGCCGAGGCCCGGCCGCCTCCCGCCCCTGCTGGCCCGCCCCGCCCTGGGCCGGAGACGTGGAACCGCAGCTCCGAGGTGCGGCCTTAGTGATTTTTGGATTTCCGCGCCTTTCCGGGTATATTCTCTGTATTCCGGGAGCATAAACACGGCCACATGGTGGCTTTCCCGCCGCCCGCCCCGCCGCCCTGGAAGCTGCCGAGCCGCCTCCCGGATCCCGCTGAAATAAACGGAAAATATAGGAGTGGGGGGTGCACGCACGACGGGCCCCCGCGGCGGGGACGGCGCCACCGAGGTCGGCATAGACGGGGTCGGGAAGTCAGAGCCCAGACTCTGCGGAAACCGGACCCCGCCAGGCCGGGCGGGGGAGGGGGGCGCGGGGGGCGGGGCGGGCCTCCGGGTGCGGCGGGGGGCGGGGCGGGCCTCCGGGTGCGGCGGGGGGCGGGGCGGGCCTCCTGGGGGGGCGGGGCGGGGTGGGCCTCCTGGGGGGGCGGGGCGGGACCGGGCCTCCTGCGGGGGCGGGGGGCGGGGCGGGCCTCCGGGTGGGGCGGGGGGCGGGGCGGGCCTCCGGGTGCGGCGGGGGGCGGGGCGGGCCTCCTGGGGGGGCGGGGCGGGGTGGGCCTCCTGGGGGGGCGGGGCGGGACCGGGCCTCCTGCGGGGGCGGGGGGCGGGGCGGGCCTCCGGGTGGGGCGGGGGGCGGGGCGGGCCTCCGGGTGCGGCGGGGGGCGGGGCGGGCCTCCTGGGGGGGCGGGGCGGGGTGGGCCTCCTGGGGGGGCGGGGCGGGACCGGGCCTCCTGCGGGGGCGGGGGGCGGGGCGGGCCTCCGGGTGGGGCGGGGCGGGCCTCCTGGGCGGGGGGCGGGGGGCGGGGCGGGCCCGGGCCTCTTGGGCGGGGGGCGGGGGGCGGGCCCCGCGCCCCGCGCCCCGCGCCCCGCAGCCCTCAGTGCCCCCCGCCCGGGCCTGCTGAGAGGCCCAGCGCTCCTGCCACCCCCAGAGGCCTGCCTGTGCACCCGCTCAGCTCTTGTTGGTTTTTATTAGAACTTTTATTATGACTTGAAATTATTTTATTTGCTTGTTTGTCTCCTTCATTTCTATTTTATTTTTTTTAGATTTCATTTATGAGAGAGAGAGAGAGAGAACATGAGCATGGGCAGCGCGCAGGAGCAGAGGCAGCCGGAGAAGCAGACTCCCTGTGGAGCGGGGCCCCGCATGGGGCTCGATCCCAGGACCCTGGGGTCATGACCAGAGCCGAAGGCGGCCGCTTCACCAACTGAGCCACCCAGGCGCCCCTGTCTCCCTCAACTTAAACGTGAGCTCTAGACCTATGACCTTGCTTCTTGTTTATGGTGCTGTTTCCTCCTTTTCCTGCAGCCGGGCACACAAAAATAGTTGCTCAATAAAAGTTTGTTGAAAGAATGAGTGAGTAAAGCACCCATGGAATATTTAAGAATAAGCCATATTTTTAGCTATAGAGAAAGTATTTCTTTTTATATATTATTAAATAAAATATGTTCTGTGAAAGCAATGCAATACTCTAGAAGGAGATAGCAAAAAAAGAAACAAGCAAAATCCATTTCTATATAAACCTCTTATAAATAACTCTTGAGGTTAAAAAAAATACCACTGGAATTATAAATTTTAGAAATGAATAGAAAGCAAGGACTAGATAGATATACTGATGGAATGAACCTTAAGTATATACTTATAAAACTATGGAACTTTAGAAAAAATAGAAAAACAAGCTGAAATAGGTTGCATGTTAAAATGCAGGAGACTTAATAAAAACCAAAACAGAAGTAATTTAAAGATGAAATAAATTTAAAACTATGAACTTAATAAAACTAAAAGTTGGTTTTAGGGAAAGGAAAAATAAAATAACAAACCCTTGATAAATCTGATCAATACCAGGTATATCAATCTGCTTGGGCTGCCATAGCAGGATACCATGGACTGAAAGGGGTTAAATAACAGAAATTTATTTTCTCAATTTTGGAGGCTAGAACTCCAAATCAAGGTGTTGGTAGGTTTGGTTTTGGTTTTTCCTGAAGACTTTGTCCTTGGCTTAAAGACGGCTATCTCCCTACGTGTCTGCCTATGTCCCTTCCTCTCTCTGATGGCATTCCTAGTGTCTCTCCTGGTATGTTGTAATCCTCTCTTTTTATAAGGGTACCATTCAGATTGGATTAAGGCCCAATATGAAGACCTCATTTTAACATAATTAGCTCTTCAGTGGCTCTGTCTCCAGAAGCAGCCACATTCTAGAATATAAGAGGTTATGAACTCAACATATGAATTTTGAAGGGGAGCATGATTTGATCCCTAATTGTTGGCAACAAATATTACGAAACTATATTAAACATGAGAATAGGGTTAGAACTATATATGTGGAAAATAAACATCTTAATAAAAATTACAATGTTACAACTTGAAACTTTATGAATGGATTCAGTAAATCTCAAAAAATAAAAGTGCCCAAAATTAACTCATGAAACAGTATAACATTTGAATATTCTATTAATTAAAATAAATGGTATTCAAACCTAATCCTCCATCCTAGTTTCTAACCTTAAAGTCAATAGATCCAGGCAACATCAAATAACATGGTTTTTATATATGTACATTTTTTTTCCAGAACACAGAAAAATACAGTTTTCTAACACTCTGCCAGAATAATACCCTAGATTCTATAACAGAACAAGAATATTAGAAATACAAAAAAAGAGAAAATAACCACATAGCAACTTAATTCACAATAATTACAAATATGCTAAGTATACAATTGTTTACAAAACACAGCAGAGTATAAGCAGACTAATACAATATGCCTCAGTTATCCTAGAAGTATATACAAAAATAGCATTGGGCAACATAGAATCTTATCTGTTTTAATAAATTAAAATGCAAAAAAAGACTATCAAGAAAAGACAAACAATGCATTTGATATGATTTACTAGATATTTCTAACTCAAAAAGAGTAGGCCAGAAAAACAAAGAGCAGCCCAAATTTGATAGACCAGAAATATATGAGAAACATTACATTTAGGGTTGTAATATTAGACGTAGTTTCCTCTAAAGTCAATTGACAATTTTTTAGAAATGTTTGTCTCCCACCTCTTACAGCATAGTAAGGAAAAATACACGTAAGTTAGATTTTCATCTAGCCAGCATTCTCTCGGGAGGTATTATTTTCATATTATGGCCTTGACATTAATATCCCTAAGTATTTAGATCTTTGTGTTACATTTTCTCAACATGTCTCACCCTGTGTGGGCTCACACGCATGCACACGTACACACACAAACACACAGATTGTCCAATTTAAATATTATTTCAAAAAATTTGAAAAGCCATGAATCTGGAATACAGTGCATCATAAACAACTATGTGCTTTAGAAATGATCTATTACTGAATAAAGTATGGACTGCAGTCACAAAAGCTATTTTCAATTAAGACTGTTCTAATAGAAGACTTTAATGGAACTATTGATAGTTTATATTACAGGTTCTGCTTGTGCCTGTAGCAGCGCAGCACTTGTTAGCAGACCTGATAGTGGTGAGATATTTAAGGATCAGTTGTGTGCTTATTATGGGACAGACACTTGCTCTTGGTATAATTTGCTGTTCTCAATAAGTAAAATTCTTCCAGTGTACAACAAAAGCTGTAAAAGACATGGAGGGTCCACCAGTAGCAACCCAAGCCCACAAAACTGTTATCAGAACACTGCTTCTGGTAACCACACCAGTACAGCACACCTTTCCTATATTGTAGATCATACTCATGTATGTCGTTAGTGTATACCTTAAAATATAATTATTCAATATCTCTCTAGGAAGAGTGCATAAATCAATATGCTAAATATGTTTCTGAGTTCAATCCCACGTTCACTCTGTCCTATATTATTGGCTAGAAACCTAAAATTCTATTTCTTGGACTCTCTTGCCGGCTGTTTGCTGGTTAAGTTCTGCCAAAGTGAGGCACTTGTCTTGGAGTAGAATTTAAGGAGGAAGCCATCTTATTGTTGCTCTGTCTTCTGCAAAAGCAAACTACTGGAAGTGACTGTTGGCTCTAGGAATATGGGGGTGGGGGTGGGGGCAGCTCAGCGCTTCAGATGGAGTGCAGACTTCAAGCTCTCATGGTGGCGTCAGTGTGGTCTTAACTGCCTGCTTATCTATCTGGGTGACATTTCCACAGCATTTGGTGACCCAGTAGCAGCCTTGGAGATGGGCAGTGGGTAATACTACTTTCTCTCATTTCCTGACCCTTCTAATACTTTAAGAATCAGTTCTTTCTTCTATTAACTACTCTTTGTTTGAAGTTCTAGAGTGGTTGCTGTTTCTCAGCCTGGATGGATATAATGAGATACAGAGGAATTAGGTGACTCAGGATTATAGAAGACAAATGTGAAATCTGAATAAACTGGGAAGTCTAGTGTTGTAGTTTGGGCATGTAAGTGCTAAAGAAATACAAGAAGCTATTATTCTCTATTTGTTGGACAATAGTACCATTTTAGAATTGCTCTCAACCTGTATTAACTACAGGGGTTTGTTTTAGGAAGGATAATGATGGAAATAGCTAACTCTGCATGGGCTCTTGTGTTTCTTTCATTATCTAATTGGCTTGTGATGCCTCTGGAAATCTACCACATTTTTCTTATCTATAGCCTTTTCGGCTCTATTAGGAAGCTAGGTTTTCCTTTGGCATGCAAAATTCTTGCAAATTAGGATTTAAAAACACTATCCTAAAATTAGCTCTTAAAATGAAAACACTTGGAAACTATTTACCAAGAATACCTGACTCAAGATAAATATTCATCTTAGGGATGGTATTTTTGTAATTGATACCAACATGCATCAGAACATACTTCTTGGAGAGCTTCAGACATCACCTTATTCACTTTCAAGTAGTCCATTAATTCTGAGGGGTTTTATCTTTTCCCAGTTTTGTAGACAGCACCAGAGGCTAAAAGATGTCATAATTACTGTGGAAGGAATCTGGGAGTGTGGAATGTGGTGTGGGAAGATGTTTACAAGAGAGGTTAAATAGAGGAATTACAAGATGGAGCTTCATGTGAGGTGGATGCCATAAAGGGAATGAAATTCATAGGCTTATGCAAGTGGAAAGCTTACTCATTTGAAATTGTGTATCATTTTTCTAAAATATTTGTTCTGTATGTACAGATCTGTTTGAGATCCATAGTGCTTGTACAATAAATACAGAAATATAAGACCATATACATTACCTGAAGAAGCATACACTTCAGCCTAAAGTATTAGAATTATCCTGCTGAGCAAATGATTCTTGGCAGATGGAATAATGTAATTATACGAGCTATTTTAAAAACGCTCAGGTATATCACAATGCTCTTCAAGAAATATATACTTTATAACCTCAAGTTATATGTATATATATATTTTTAAAAAGTATGTGCTGTTCCTTTAAATAGAATGTCTAATACAGAAAATAGATTTCAGTTCTTAAAATTTCATATAACAAGTCTGCTGGAAAGTTTTGTAGAATTTGGTGATGAGAGTTTGGCACAGGAGTTGGGAATTTATATTCTAAAGATATGTTGCATTGCTTCCTATGGACAAAACCAGTTGTGGCTCCCTGTTCTTATTTAGGTAATGAGAAAAAAATCAGCTGTCCATTTTATGGATGCAAATTTGAAAAATAAACTTTTATTAATGTCTTATGTCTCACTTTTTAAACTGAAAAAATACATGCAAATAATTCCATAAAATAACACTTAAGGTTGAAATAAGAGAAATTTAAGTGTATAGTCCCCAAAAAGCTGATATTTGAGGGTGCTATCTTAATGAAGCACCTCTTAATAGGGTACCTCTATTTTAGTCCTGAGCAAGTAAATCTATAGAACTCTACTTCCTTCTTGCTTGACATGTCTTTGCCCTGTTCACCAGCAGGAACAGCCTCTGGAAAATGGTTTCATTCTCACCAGGAGAATGGCCTCTGCCTTGGCTTTCCAACCATTGATAAAACCTAAACAATATACAGAACTCAGGCAATAATAGAGTCTGGGAAAATAATGTTTAGCTTTCCTGCCTCTGAAGTGCAAGTATATGAAAAAATATGGGAATGAAGATACTGAACAATCATATACAGCACATGTGTAGAACAAAGATAACATAAAAATTATTTTTTAATAATAAGAGTTGAAATATATAAATCCTTTTCTGTTTTCCACAGTTGATTTGTTTGTTTAGCCAGTAGGAGATTAGTCATGGAGTGCTGTTGGGGGAAATGCTTGTGGAAGGCAAGGAAAAGGAGCCAGATTAGGCTGAGAGATAGTTTTACAAACAATCCGCTGACTTTACTGGGATGAACCTTCAGAGCTGCCCCCAGGTTGGGTCAATAGGGCCAATACTTCACCCTATGTCAATTAGTCACTGTTTGTGGTCTGTCTTGAGAAGAAAGAATGGCCTTGAGTGAGATCCGTCTCATTAAATAAGGCAATTCCCCAGGGGACTGATAGGTGAAGAATATCTGTTGGCAATATTCCCAGTAGCTGGGATAATAAGGCTTTTAATCCTAAAGGCAGTCTAGGTGATAAAGGCAGCATTGGTCCTTTACACACCAATCTTTGTATGGCTCAGATCCATTTCATCATATAAAGTCTGAGAAAATTTATGGGATTACAATGAACCTGTCTTCCTGACGGCATGACTGTCGTCTCTGAGGGTTCTGTGTCTTAGGCAATCATGGCTTTCTCAGACTATTTACTGTGACATTGACCAAGGGAGCGAAGAGTGACACCCAAGTTGTCACTTAGGTGCTAACCGTATTCATAAATGCTCTCCTTGTGTAATAGCAACCCAACTTTCCCCTAATTATCAAGGTCAATAACTCACTTCAAAATGGTGACTCTTCTGCCTACTAGTCCCTTAACATAGACTAAGTACCTAGGGAGCAATTATAGTTTATAGTTCAATGGAACACTCATCAAATCCTTGACTAAAGCATTCCCTAGAAGAAGCATTCATTATTTTGTTAGAAATTAAGAACATGATTTTGAAAGTATTCTCAAAAAAAAAAAAAAAAAAAAAAAAAAAAAAAAGAAAGTATTCTCCAAACAGGAATATTTTAATAGTGAAAGGAATGTGCTATATGGTTATATGACTCATTGAAAATAATTATCCAAGAAAAAGAGAAGAAAATCTAGTTTCACATAATGGCACATTGGGATCCCTGGGTGGCACAGCGGTTTGGCGCCTGCGTTTGGCCCAGGGCGTGATCCTGGAGACCCGGGATCGAATCCCACATCAGGCTCCCGGTGCATGGAGCCTGCTTCTCCCTCTGCTTCTCCCTCTGCCATGTCTCTGCCTCTCTCTCTCTCTCTGTGACTATCATAAATAAATAAAAATTAAAAAAAAAAAACATAATGGCACATAGTTTTTTTTAGTGGAGTTGAATTTTCTATATTATTTTGTTATGAATGATGATTGTTAACATGATGTAAAGGTTTCTTCTTTTTGTGTGTATATGTTAGAACATCAGTGCAAAAAAAACCTTTTGATAGAGTGATAAGTGTTGAGAACTCAATTTTCACAATTAAAAATTAATAAATTTAGAGAAAGATGAATATTATTATATCTAACTTGTAGAAGAGCAAGATGAAAGAAATCATGAACCCATTATAAATAAACTGAGACATTCCTGCTTTGAGCATGTGCTCCGAATGACAGGTAAAATCAATATCTTCCATTGAGTAGAAGATTTTTTTTTTAGTGTTGCTCATCCAATATCAAGAGTACTAATGCTTTGGAATTTCTCAGAATGCAAATGAGTCCTCTTTTGGGCAATTGAGGAAAAGAGAAGAAAACTATAAGATTACAATATTTAAAATCATGTTTGACTTTTGGACATTTATGTATTTATGAAAGCTACATAATTATGCATGTATATATGTAAAAAGAAGTTGGCTTTTCTAAGAATGTGATGCACCTAAAGTTCTACTCAATGTAAACTGGGTATTTGGAGAAACCAATGAGCGATTAACATTTTCTATGTACAATGAAGGATTATTTGCACTGAAATAAAATCCCTTGCACTTTTGGGAATGAAGGTCTAGAATTTTTGACTACTGAGTTATCTTTATAATCCTCATTTTTCATATATATTTGTTATATACTTCCAGTGGATTTATTTTCTTTCTTCTATTTTCATTCAACGGCAACATCAAGTTAACTATCTCCGGCTCTTCCAGTTTCTTGCACAAATAAGGAAGCTTTCCCACAAAGCAGTTTAGAGTCATGTTTGCAGAATATTGGCAAGTTGCTAGCATCTGGTTGCTAAGAGAGTGTTGCACTCTCCCGACATTTTTTTTTTTTTTTTTTTCCGACATTTTTTTATAGATACTTTGTCTATAACTATAGAATATTGAGGTATTCATTCGTGCAACTGGATATTCTATATTTTGCATTCTTAACTTTCAGGAATAAACATTCTTCTTAAGCCAGAAGAGCACAACTTGGAATTTCTTCAGCAGGTAGAACTTTAAAAGCCTTGTATTATTGCCTTTATTGATGAATGAACTAAGTGATTTTAACTAGAAAGTAGTAACTAATTACCATTTGTTTTTAGTTCCAAATTTTATTGTAGAAAAGTGATATCTTCTCTATTGTTGTACAGGAGTTGAATCATCGTTATTTCTCTTTTTTCCTTTTTCTTACTTTGATATGTTTTTCTAAAACTTTTGTGAATAGATTGGACCTCTAACTCTGGTGTATTCACAAAAAAATTTTCACTGAACAGTATCACTAGAAAATTCTAACCTCAAATAATTTTTCTTGTTTAGTCTTCAGTTATTGAGTCTTAATTAAAAAGTACTTCTAACAAAGAGTGTATGAAAGACAGTATGAAAAAAACATAACATTCCTGTTATGTGTAAATGCATGAAATACTTTCACATGAAAAAGCCACAGCAGAGTCAAGGATAAACAAGCTGGCATTTCTTCAAAAGCATAGGTCACAAGTACTTATAGGTGGAAAGATACATTTATTGGAGAAGCAGTAGATTGGGGATTCTCTTGAAAATTATGATTGATTCCTATCATATAGTGATGTATGATGAAGAGAGAATCTATCCTGGGTTATTTAGATTCTGCTATTGTTATTAAATCAAAGACAACAGACTGTCTCCATCATTGGTGATTTAGTCACAGAAAATAACAATGAAATATTTAACATTGGATAATTCTTCCATCATTTGTACAGTATGCTTTCTTTTACACTGTAGCACACAGTATTTCAAAGACAGTAATAATGGGCAGCCCTGGTGGCTCAGCGGTTTAGTGCCGCCTTCAGCCTGGGGCATGGTCCTGGAGTCCCGGGGTCAAGTCCCACGTCGGGCTCCCTGCATGGAGCCTGCTTCTCCCTCTGCCTGTGTATCTGCCTCTCTCTCTCTGTGTCTCTCATGAATAAATAAATAAAATCTTTTAAAAAAAGACAGTAATAAGTAAAAGGAAACTCAGCTCTTCCATGTGTCACGCATTTTTTAGGTCTCAGCTCAACCATCAATAACTCAGAAAAGATTTTCTAATCTCAGTGATCAACTTAACTGTCTAAATTTTATATCAGTATAGCTTCATTGATATCCAGTTCTTAATACTTACCACAGTTGTAATTTTATGTTTTGCAAAATTATCTGATGACTGGCTCTCCTATTAGGTTGTGAGCTAAATGACAGGTATTTTGTTCTTTTATTTTATTTCTCTTTCTTTTGATGGGGAGCAAGATGGTGGTTTCATCATTCCCCACCCAGGGCCTAGTAGAGTGAGTGGCAGATAGAAAGCAGGTGAAATGTATTTATGACCTCATTGACTGAATAAGGTAAGAATTGAGATCCTTACTGATTTTAATGATCTAGGTAATTGTCAGGTTGAAAATGGAGAGGACCTAGTCAATAGGGACTCATTATTTTAATATCTTCCCTCAAAATATCAGAAAAAAAAACAGTGAAACATAAAGCATATAAGCAATATTTAAAAGGATTAGCTATGCTGACATAAAGCCAATAACCCAACAATATGTTAAATAGTTCTGTATTGCAAAAATGAGAGAAAACCCAGCAGTGAGCTGGGTGGATGCTTCACTGAAAGGTGAAAAAAGGATGGGTGTGGGTGGGATAATGATAACAAACAATGTATAAGTGGCAGGGTCCAAAGCCAAGGTGAAGTTTTGAAAATGGGAACAGTAGCAGCTTGTGCAAGCACATAAAAAATTTGAATTGTATGAAATCTGCACTCTAGGCTTCGATATCTTTAAAGCTTCATTGGTGATTCAATTGTGTAATCAAGGTGATTCTATTGCATTATCAAAAAAAGAAAAGTTGTCTTCATATACTTAACAGTGTAAACACAATCTATGTAAAGTTCTTGCCACAAATAAAAGTGGATTCTGCATTTTTTCTTGTCTTCTCTGCAGAGAAGAGGAAAGATGGATAGGCATAAAATGAAAAGATGTAAAAATATTTTCCAGTTACCAGGTAATCATAGAGGTGGAAATTAAAACATTGTTGAATATTAGTCCATAATCAGTCATACATTGTAAAAAAAAAAAACCTTAGTTATTAGAGAAGATATAGAGAAATAGAAACATTACCAATTACTGATTTGTATGTAATAATGAAATTACTTAGGAACGCTTTGAGTTGGACCAAAGGTTTGATTAGGTTTTTAATGCATTTTTTTGGCAAGAATATTTCATCAAGGGTACTGTGTGTTTCATATTGCATTGCATCAGGAAGCGTAATTATGCTAGGTAGTGGTGTTAGGTTTGCTCACTTGGTTAAGGTAGTGACAGCCAGATGTTTTCGTTGGAGAGCCTTTTCCTTCGCATTCAGAAAGTAATCTATGGGGTAATGTACAAATATCCGCTTCTCACCGACCTTTGACCTCATGGTTTTATCATCTATTAATGATACTTATATGAGCCAATTATTTCATTGGGGGTGGCAAAATTGTATTTTTCTAATACTATCACTTTTTCGTCTTTTATTAGGTAGCATTTTTACCTAATGATGAGTAGTTGTCTACTTTTGCTTTAGGTTTGTGTTTCTAATGCATTCACTGGTGTGAACTCCAGTGCCTTATAAAAATGCAGGGTAAATGATTGTTTTTTTAATCTCTAATTTTGGAGTAAGGAGTTCCTATAATAGTCAACTTCATTAATGGCATATGAGTTTTTTTCCTTTTCCTTTTTTCATTTTCATTATCGATATTTATGTATCCAGTGTGTGACCATTAATTGCAGACATTATTAAGATGTTTATATTTTACCAAATTTGGTTGGTGATAAGTCTGTTTCCAGGGCCCATTTGATAAAACATCAATAGTCTCTGAATTCTTTCTTACTTTCTTGCATGAGATGATGTCCTACAATTCTCCTGTATTTCCCCTGCCTTTTACCTGGACTAGGAATTACTCCACCAAGTCCTGATTTCTTTTAGCTGGGGGTGTTCTTGGAAACCAAGATTTAGGAACTAAGGCCGCTATTGAGTTGTATTGAGGTAATTCTACTTGCTGTCAGGGAACAGAGCTGGGACTTTTTTTTATATAGGCATCATGTATTTATATTGATATTTTTTTAATTTAGTGTGCTTGATAGAATTTTGGTATCTCTTCTGCATTGAGAATCTTAGTACCTAATAATATTAATATATAAACATAATTACTTATTTGCTTTATCTTATAGTATGGTTAGGATGCTGTCAAAATTACAATGGTAATAGCTAACACTAACATTGCACCTGATTGAGTTAGTTTTAAGAGTTCTTTGCTCATCTTTCTTCCCTTCTTTCTTTCCTTCCTCCCTCTCTCTTCTCTCTCCTCTCCTCTCCTTTCCTCTCCTCTCCTCTCCTCTCCTCTCGTCTCCTCTCCTCTCCTCTCCTTTCCTCTCCTCTCCTCTCCCTCTGCCTCTCCCTCTCCCTCTCCCTCCTTCCTTTCCTCCATCCATCCTTTCTTGCTTGCTTCCTTCCTTCCTCCTCAATATATATACCTCCTTGATACAGTGTTTAAAAGTATCCCAATGTAGTATCCCCCCTTCTGTGGGTAATGTCAGCAAATTGATAAATAGCTAGAATCACTTATATCTATCTTTTTAAATTTTCAGTATTTGTTTTTTGTGCAGTTCTGTATTTTTGAATAGATAAAAACATATATATATATAGCTCAAAGTAAAAATTATGTATTATCTTTTTTTCAAAGAATTATGTTCCTTTCTTATTTCTAGCACACTTCTGCTTCCTGTAGTTGTCTACTTTTGCTTTAGGTTTATATTTCCAATGCATCTTAATGCAAAAGCAAGCAAATATGCATGTGTTTTGTGTACTCAATTTATATAATTTCTTCTTTTTTATAGAAGAAAAGCTGAACTGTTCAGGTTTTTGCCTTTTATGCCTTCTCTAACTTAAAAATTATTAATTATTTTCAATTAGCACCTTAGTGGTAGACATTTAATTTTTTTGTAGTGAATATAATGAATATAATGTAGTGAATATAATGTTACAGTGAATGATCATATGCACCCATTGTTTTAAAATTGTGCAGAAATAAAAAGGAAAATTCATCTATAATTTTGTCAGACTCAGGATATATTAATTTTTAAAATATTACTTTAAATAATGTATACATCCAAATAATATAAAATAATGTAATTTTAAATAGATTGAGTTAGAGCTGAATGAATGGAAACAGGGTTAGGCAGGCTACTCTTTGAGAAGTTTTATGGTTTATAGAAAAGTAAAGTGGCAGAAGGATATCATTAATTTTAAAATGGAGGAACTGCATTCAAGGAAATTGGCTCCTCACCCAGCTCAGAGTCCAATGCAGTGCTCGATCTCAGTACCCGGCGATCATGACCTGAGCTGAAATCAGTCAGATGTTTACTGAATGAACCACCCAGCTGCCCCTAAAATATGAACAAATTTCAAAAGAATACCTTTATAAATATGCATTAAATATACCAAGTGTTTAACTTATGTAGTGAAAAACCTTATGTCTTATATACCAAAGGTATTTTGTTGCACAATGAACTATCTATATTGTGATACATTAAAATTATGCATCTAATAGTACATTTTAAAGATCTTTTTCTATGTGCATTGGTCAAATAAAGTAGGATATAGACTAGAAATCAATGGTAGTCCACCAAAATCTTTTTAGAAATGTTGCTTATTTCACGAGCTTCTTTAAAAAAAACAATTTTGGGGGATCCCTGGGTGGCACAGCGGTTTGGCGCCTGCCTTTGGCCCAGGGCGCGATCCTGAAGACTCGGGATCGAATCCCACATCAGGCTCCCGGTACATGGAGCCTGCTTCTCCCTCTGCCCGGGTAGCTCAGTGGTTTAGTGCCACCCACAGCCCAGGTCGTGATCCTGGAGACCTAGGATGGAGCTCCTTGCATAGAGCCTGCTTCTCCCTCTGCCTGTGTCTCTGCCTCTCAGTCTCTCTCTCTCTTTCTCTCTCTCTCTCTCTCTCTCCCTGCTCTCATGAATAAATAAATAAAATCTTTAAAAAAAAAGATATATTTTAAAAAAAAAACAATTTTGGGATCAAGGTTATACTCTAGAAGCTCTCCCCTAATTTCCTTTTTAAAGTAGCATTACAGTTTGAGTTAGTTATTGCTGAAACCTTGAAATTTACTAGAAGTTGTTTCCTAGAAAACAACAAAGATAAATGAATTCATTTCTTATTGCTTTTACTTTAATTACATTAACACATAGTTGGTAAATTTACAGTATCTGTGATCTAATTTTTAATCTCAGTCACTACCCTCAAAGGTTTTTTACACTTTAACCTGTCTTCCTATCCACCCTCAAAAGCTGATTTTCCATTTTTTAGTGCATATATATATATATATATGTATGTATGTATATATATATATATATATATATATATATGAGAGATGGCCTGTTTAAAATAATTAGTCATTGTATTTACCTTTCAACAATTGATGCCTTATTAAGTTCTTCTGGGGACTAACTGCCTTCATTAAATTTAAGCAAGAGTCTTAAAACATTCTGTAAAAGTACTGTTGAGTAGTCAAAACAAGAAAAAGAAAATTAGTTCTACTCTGTTAAATGTTAGCATCTGAGAAAATTGCTTAAGAACTCTACATCAAAATTTTAACTTAAATAGTCAAAATATGACAGTATTCCATGTACTATTTACTTTTTTTTCAAGAACATTATGGGAATTAAATAAAATTGATATGATTATACTCTTTCTTTATGGAGGTATTATTGACATATAACATTATATTACTTTCAGGTGTACAACATAATGATCTGTTATTTGTATACACTACAGAAGTGATCATCACAATGAATCTAGTTTTCTCCATCACTGTATAAAGTTACATGATATGCAATACAATATTGTTGACTATAGTCACCATGTTGTACGTTACATCTCCATGACTTATTTATTTTATGACTGGAAGGAATTTTGTGTCTCTTGACCCCTTTCTCCTGTTTTGCTCACCCCCCCCATATACTCCTCCCATCTGGCAGCCTGTATGAATTTTGTTTTGTTTTGTTCTGCTTTTTAGATTCCATATATAGGCAAAGTCACATGGTATTTGTCTAGCTCTGCCTGACTTTTTCATTTAGCATAATAACCTCAAGTTTTTCCAATTTATCATGAATGGCAATATTTCATTCTTTTTTATGGCTGAGTATTCCATTATATATATAATTATATAAAATTATATAAAATTATATATATAGGGATCCCTGGGTGGCGCAGCGGTTTGGCGCCTGCCTTTGGCCCAGGGCGTGATCCTGGAGACCCAGGATCGAATCCCACATCGGGCTCCCGGTGCATGGAGCCTGCTTCTCCCTCCGCCTGTGTCTCTGCCTCTCTCTCTCTCTCTCTGTGACTATCATAAATAAATAAAAATTAAAAATTTATAAAAAAAATTATATATATATAATAAATTATATAATAATTAATTAAAAACACCCCATGTCTTTATACATTCATCTGTTGATGGACACTTCAGTTGTTTCTATATCTTGACTATTATGCATACTGCTGCAGTGAACAGAGGGATGCATATATCTTTTCAAATTAGTATTTTTGTTTTCTTCAGATAAATACCCAGAAGTGGAATTGCTTAATCATATGATAGTTCTGTTTTTAACTTTTTGAGGAAACTCCATATTGTTTTCCAGATTGGCTGCAACAATTAACATTCCCACCAATGGTGTAGAGTGCTCTCTTTCTCTCTAATTTTGCCAACACTTTTTATTTATTTTTTATAATAGTCATTCTTATAGGTGTGAGATGATATCTCATTGTGGGTCTGATGATTAGTGATTCTGAGCATCTTTTCATGTGTCTGTTGGCTCTCTGTATGTCTTCTTTGGAAGAATATCTACTCAGAATATCTACTCTGTCCATTTTTTTAATTGAGTTGGGTTTATTTGTTTGCTTTATTTTGTTTTATAGGATATATGAGTTTTTTAATATATATATATATTTTTAAAACTTTTTAAAAAATTTTTATTTATTTATGGTAGTCACAGAGAGAGAGACAGAGAGAGAGAGAGAGAGGCAGAGACACAGGCAGAGGGAGAAGCAGGCTCCATGCACCGGGAGCCCGACATGGAACTCGATCCCGGGTCTCCAGGATCACGCCCTGGGCCAAAGGCAGGTGCCAAACCACTGCGCCACCCAGGGATCCCTAGTTTTTTTATATTTTGACTATTAATCCCTTATTGGACATATAATTTGTAAATCCTCTCATTCAGTAGGTTGCCTTTTAATTTTGTTGGTGATTTCCTTCACTGTAGAGAGGCTTTTTAGTTTGATGCATTCTCATTTGCTTATTTTTGCTTTTGTTGTCATTGCCTTTGGACTTAAATCCACAAAAAGTATTACAAAAGTGATGTGAAGAGCTTACTGTCTATGCTTTTTTCTAGCAGTTTTATGATTTCTAGTTTTACATTCAAGTCTTTCATCCATTTTGAGTTAATTTTTCTGTATAGTGTACGATAGTGATCCAGTTTCATTCTTTTACTTGTGGCTATCCAGTTTTCCTAACATTATTTGTTCAAGAGTTTTTCCTTATCCCATTGTATATTCTTGCATCCTTTGTTGTAAATTGACTATGTAAACATGGATTTATTTCTGGGCTATTTTGTTCCATTGATCTCTGTGTCTGTTTTTATGCCAGTACCATACTCTTTTGATTGCTATAGCTTCATAATATAGTTTGAAGTCAGATAGTGTATGCCTCTAGGTTTGTTCTTTCTCAAGATTGCTTTGGCTATTTGGGATCTTTTGTGGTTCCATACAAATTTTAGGAATATCTCTTCTATTTCTGTAAAAAAAAAAAATCTATTGGTATTTTGGTAGGGATTGAATTGAATGTATAGATTGTTTGGGGCAATATGGACATTTTAATAATATTAATTCTTCCATATGCTTTCCTAACATTGGATATCCAAGAAGAGTGAATTCATTTGGACTTTAGGAATACATTTTTGTATTTGCTATGAAACCAAGATATAAACAAATTGTGGATAATAAAACTTCACTACATTCAATGTTAAAAATATATAAACACAATTGTAAACAGATAATTTAGGGAAAATTTTGCCATCACCTCTATGCTTTATGGTATACCTAAGCAGATGTTTATGGGGGAATAAAATTCTCTGCCCAGTGTTAACACCCAAAGCTTAGTCTATTATCATTTTCTGTCTGTAGTTTGTCATTCGAGTTGAATTTACTGCTAAAGAAAAAGATATATCACCAAGCCAAGAATCTAAGTCCCTCTATTGGTCACAGACATAGTAATATGTGCTGGGATTCCACACTTGATTACATCAGTCACTAGCAGGAGTATACCCTGTCCTGGAGGCAATTTAAACTCCCTAGCTAGTTAACTGTTCTGTGAAACTATGAATTGGTTGTTTATTTTGATAAGTCTTATTTGTTATCCTTCATTTGTTTATTTCTTCACTTTTCTTTTCATTTTTCTTCTTTTTTTTAATCTCAGTCTTTCAGGCTCTGTCACTAAGCTATAGGTAAGAGATTCAAGAATAGAATCTATGTCCCCTTTCCATCAATATTCTCTGTGGCCATTCAATGTACTTATTCTTAACGTGTGTATGGTCTGAGGCTGTGGTTTCTTTCAGCCAGAATTAAAAGCTCTCTGTCCCCTTTAAAATGGACACTTGGGAGAGTGTGTATAGGAAATCTTAATAAGGATATGACTTTCCTACAGTTCTTTTAAAAAAGATTTTGTTTATTTTAGAGAGAGAACATACACACATGTCATACATGCATGACATGGGTGTCAGAGCAGAGGAAGAGGGAGAGAATCTCAAGCAGACTCCCCACTGAGCACAGATTCCCACCCAGGGCTGATCTCAAAACCCTCATGTCATGACCTGAGCTAAAATCTAGAGTCAGAGTTGAACACTTAACTGACTGAGCCACCCACCCACCCCCTCTATGTTTCTGTAGTGCTTTATAATTTAAATTTAAAGCTTTCATGTGCCTTTTCATGCTCCCAACTACACTTTAAGTTAGAAAAATAAGTAATATTATCCAAATTCACACACTGAGAAATTTGGGAGGGAATTATTTGTAAAAATATCCAGCTTATAAGTAATAATCAAAACTCAAACATGAGTACTAGGCTTTCTAGTCCAATTCTTTTGTCAGCATATGACAACAGAGATTACTATAGTTTTGTGTCATTTCTTTCTTAGCTGCTTTAAGTAATGTTTGAATAACTAACTTCCTAAGGAAAATAATTTACTGGAAGTTTCCTGAAAAATGATACCCTGAGATAATATTTTTTGTATGTTTTCATTTTACATTTTAGCAAAATAAAAGCACATAGTACTGCTGTATGAATGAATGCCATCTCACTCCTAGGCTGAGCAAAAATTTCCATATGAAGAGACTTCTCAGGGTAATTGCATTGAATCTGGAAACTACTGCAAATACTTTAAATTTGGCATGAAGCTAGTCAGCAAAACAATTAAAAATAAGTTGAAGACTTCTGATTTCTGTTCTGATATGTAATGAGGTTCAAAGTCCTCAATTTCTTTCTTACACCAAACAAAAGCTGAATACAAAAAATAAAAATCAATGTCTTTTCTTTGACCCATCGGAGAACTGTGGTTGCAGGGAAAAATGCCACCCTGAAATTTGGAGACAGAAGAATTCAGTGAGTTACAAGTGAGATTTGTTTACCTGGACCAGAAGTCTCCAGAGTCATGTATCAATGATGTCTTTATTATCTGTATTCTGATGTTTTAACATCTGGGACCTTGCTGACTCTGCTTTTCCCAAGGTAAGCCAACATCTAGAGATTTAAACATGGTGAATAATTTTCTTAAGGTACTGTTGGATTCTATTGGCTAGTATCTTGTTGAGAATTTTTGCATCCATGTCCTTCTCCGATTGACTTATTTCACTCAGCATAATACCCTCCAGTTCCATCCACGTTGAAGCAAATGGTGGGTATTTGTCATTTCTAATGGCTGAGGAATATTCCATTGTATACATAAACCGCATCTTCTTTATCCCTTCATCTTTCAATGGACACCGAAGCTCTTTCCACAGTTTGGCTATTGTGGACATTGCTGCTAGAAACATCGGGGGGCAGGTGTCCCGGCGTTTCATTGCACCTGTATCTTTGGGGTAAATCCCCAACAGTGCACTTGCTGGGTCGTAGGGCAGGTCTATTTTTAACTCTTTGAGGAACCTCCACACAGTGTTCCAGAGTGGCTGCACCATTTCACATTCCCACCAACAGTGTAAGAGGGTTCCCCTTTCTCCACATCCTCTCCAACATTTGTGGTTTCCTGCCTTGTTAATTTTCCCCATTCTCACTGGTGTGAGGTGGGATCTCATTGTGGTTTTGATTTGTATTTCCCTGATGCCAAGTGATGCAGAGCATTTTCTCATGTGCATGTTGGCCATGTCTATATCTTCCTCTGTGAGATTTCTCTTCCTGTCTTTTGCCCATTTCATGATTGGATTGTTTGTTTCTTTGCTATTGAGTTTAAGAAGTTCTTTATAGATCTTGGATACTAGCCCTTTATCTGATCTGTCATTTGCAAATACCTTCTCCTATTCTGCAGGTTGTCTTGTAGTTGACTGTTTCCTTTGTTGTGCAAAACCTTTTTATCTTGATTAAGTCTCACTAGTTCATTTTTACTTTTGTTTCCCTTGCCTTCTTTGGATGTATTTTGCAAGACGTTGCTGTGGCCAAGTTCAAAAAGGGTCTTGCCTGTGTTCTCTAGGATTTTGATGGATTCTTGTCTCACACTTAGATCTTTCATCCATTTTGAGTTTATCTTTGTGTCTGGTGTAAGAGAATGGTCTAGTTTCATTCTTCTGCACGTGGCTGTCCAATTTTCCCAGCACCATTTATTGAAGAGACTGTCCTTTTTCCAGTGGGTAGTCTTTCCTGCTTTGTCAAATATTAGTTGGCCATAGGGTTGAGAGCCCATTTCTGGGTTCTCTATTCTATTCCATCAATCTATGTGTCTGTTTTTGTGCCAGTACCACACTGTGTTGATGACCACAGCTTTGTAGTACAACCTGAAATCCGGCATTGTGATGCCCTGGCTCTGGTTTTCTTTTTCAATATTCCCCTGGCTATTCGGGGTCTTTTCTGATTCCACACAAAGCTTAAGATATTTGTTCCAACTCTCTGAAGAAAGTCCATGGTATTTTGATAGGGATTGCATTGAACGTGTAAATTGCCCTGGGTAGCATTGACATTTTCACAATATTAATTCTTCCAATCCATGAGCATGGAATATTTTTCCATCTCTTTGTGTCTTCCTCCATTACTTTCAGAAGTGTTCTGTAGTGTTTGGGGTATAGATCCTTTACCTCTTTGGTTAGGTTTATTCCTAGGTATTTTATGCTTTTGGGTGCAATTGTAAATGGGATGGACTCCTTCATTTCTCTTTCTTCATTCTCATTGTTAGTGTATGGAAATGCCACTGATTTCTGGGCATTGGTTTTGTATCCTGCCACACTGCCGAATTGCTGTATGAGTTCTAGCAATCTTGGGGTGGAGTCTTTTGGGTTTTCTACGTAGAGTATCATGTTATCTGCAAAGAGGGACAGTTTTACTTTTTCTTTGCCCATTTGAATGCCTTTTATTTCTTTTTGTCACCTGACTGTTGAGGCTAGGACTTCTAGAACTATGTTGAATAGCAGTGGTAAGAGTGGACACCCCTGTCTTGTTCCTGATCTTAGGGGAAAGGCTCCCAGTGTTTCCCCACTGAGAATGATATTTGCTGTGGGCTTTTCGTGGATGGCTTTTAAGATGCTGAGGAATGTTTCCTCTATCCCTACACTCTGAAGAGTTTTGATCAGGAATGGATGCTGTATTTTGTCAAATGCTTTCTCTGCATCTATTGAGAGGATCATATGGTTCTTTTTTCTCTCTTGTTGATATGATCTATCGCATTGATTGCTTTACGAGTGTTGAACCAGCCTTGCATCTTGGGGATAAATCCCACTTGGTCGTAGTGAATAATATTCTTAATGTTCTGTTGGACCCTATTGGCTAGTATCTTGTTGAGAATTTTTGCATCTGTGTTCATCAGGGATGTTGGTCTATAATATCCCTTTTTTGTGGGGTCTTTGGTTTTCGAATCAAGGTGATGCTGGCCTCATAGAATGAGTTTGGAGGTATTCTGTCCCTTTCTATCCTTTGAAATACCTTTAGTAGAACAGGTATTATTTCTTCCTTAAATGTTTGGTAGAATTCCCCTGGGAAGCCATCTGGCCCTGGACTTTTGTGTCTTGGGAAGTATTTGATGACTGCTTCGATTTCCTCCCTGGTTATCGGCCTGTTCAGGTTTTCTATTTCTTCCTGTTCCAGTTTTGGTAATTTATGGTTTTCCAGGAATGCATCTATTTCTTCTAGATTGCCTAATTTATTGGTATATAGCTACTCATAATGTGTGTTTTTTTTTTTAAGATTTTATTTATTGATAACAGACACACACAGACAGAGACACAGGCAGAGGGAAAAGCAGGCTCCACACAGGGAGCCCAATGTGGGACTTGATCCTGGGACTCCAAGATCAGGCCCTGGGCTGAAGGCGGCACTAAACCACTGAGCCACCCGGGCTGCCCCTTTTTCCAGTTTTTTGAGGGAGGCTTGTATTGCAATGTATTTCCATCTTAGGACTTTTGTTGTATCCCAAAGATTTTGAATGGTTGTATTTTTATTTTCATTAGTTTCCATGAATCTTTTTAAATCTTCTCTAATTTCCTAGTTTCCTATTTATCTTTTAGTAGGATGCTCTTTAACCTCCATGTGTTTGAATTTCTTCCAAATTTCTTATTTGATTGAGTTCTAGTTTCAAAGCATTGCAGTCTGAAAATATGCAGGGGACAATCCCAATCTTTTGGTATCGGTTGAGCCTGATTTGTGACCCAGCGTGTGGTCTATTCTGGAGAAGATTCCATGTGCACTTGAGAAGAATGTGTATTCAGTTGCATTAGGATGGAATGTTCTGTATATATCCGTGAAATCTATGTGGTCCAGTGTATCATTCAAAGCCCTTGTTTCTTTGGAGATGTTGTGCTTAGAATATCTATCTTTTGCTGAGACCACTGTGTTGAAGTCTCCTACTATTAATGTATTGTCTATGTATCTCTTTACTTTGGTTATCAATTGATTTATATACTTGGCAGCTCCCACATTAGGGGCGTAAATATTCATGATTGTTAGGTCTTCTTGTTGGATAGACCCTTTAAGTATGATATAGTGTCCCTCTTCATCTCTTACTATAGTCTTTGTGATAAACTTTAATTTATCTGATGGCTACCCGAGCTTTCTTTTGAGGACCATTTGAATGGTAAATGGGTCTCCATACCTTCATTTTCAGGCTGTAGTGTCCTTAGGTCTAAATTGAGACAGGCACTGAGGGAGGCACTTGACAGGATGAGCATTGAGTGTTACGCTATATGTTGGCAAATTGAACTCAAAAAAAAAAAAAAATACAAAAAAATACAAAAAAATGAATAAAATAAATAAAATAAAATGAATTTCTTGTAGACAGCAAATAGAAGGGTCTTGCTTTTTTTTATCCAGTCTGAAACTCTGCATCTTTTGTTGGGATCAGTTAGCCCTTCCACATTCAGAGTTAGTATTGAAAGATATGAATTTAGTGTCATAGTATTACCTATACAGTCCCTTTTTTTGTGAATTGTTTAAACACAATTATGTTTAATTGTGTTAAGAATGTTAAACATTTCTTGCAGAGATGGTTTGGTGGTCACCTATTCTTTCAGTTTCTGCCTATCTTGGAATCTTTTTATCTCTCCTTCTATTCTGAATGAGCCCTTGCTGGATAGAGTATTCTTGGCTGCATGTTCTCATTTAGGACCTTGAATATATCCTGCCAGCCCTTTCTGGCCTGCCAGGTCTCTATGGAGAGGTCTGCTATTAATCTAATAGTTCTCCCCATAGAAGTTAAGAATCTCTTGTCTCTCATTACTTTAAGGATTTTTCTCTTTATCTTTGAAATTTGCAAGTTTCACTTTTAAATGTCAAGGTGTTGAAGGGTTTTTATTGATTTTGCGGGGGTGGGGGGGACCTCTCTGTCTCCTGGATCTGAATGCCTGTTTCCTCCCAGATTAGAGAAGTTCTCAGCTGTTTTGTTCAAATATACTTTGTGGTCTTCTGTCTCTCTCAGCCTCTTCTGTAATCCCAATAAGATGAATTATTCCTTCTGAGGCTATCATTATTTCCCTAAGCCTTTCTTCATGGTCTCTTAATTGTTTTTCTCTTTTTTCCTCAGCTTCCCTCCATTCCATCAACTTGTCTTGTATGGCACTCTTCCACCTCATTAACCCTAGCAGTTAGAGCATCCAGTTTAGACTGCATCTTAGTTAAATTATTTTTAATTTCAGCCTGATTATATCTCCAAACAAGTTTGTTGCTTCATGTTTCATCGTGAGATTTTTGAGGTTTTTGGTTTGTTTTTCCCATCATGAGCTTTCTAAAGAAATGCCTACTTTCTATGAGTAACATGGCTTTATTTTCCACAAAAAAATTCTCAATTGGTTCCATGGTTCTTTGAGAAAATTAATATGTTTTACCTGTTCCTGGCCTATGATCTCGTCATAGGAATTTGTAAAGAAGAAAATACTGAGACATCCTTTGACGTTAAAACAAAGGAATGAAGCCTGTCATCTTTTACTATTGCCTCCTCTTTGTCCAGTGCTCTTCAAACTTGGATGTGCATACATAGACCTAGGGGTCCTGTTCATATACAGATTTTTGACTCATGGGGTCTCTGGTGGGGCCTGAGAGTCTACTTTTCTAACTAGCTTCCAAGAGATGCCTGTACTGCTGGCCCAGCCTCCACACTTTATGTAGCAAGGACATCTGATTATTCTAGCACTTCTGATTATTAATAAACCCTGGGCTCCAAAACTTTCGGTAGATCCCCTGCCTATTCACTGGCCATTGACTATATGATGGGATCTCTATTATGTCCTGGGAATACAGGGATTAAATAACACAGGTTCTATCTCTGAGAAGCCTGGACACAATTTTAAGACAATACAAGGATAATGATATAGACATATGCATGAGGTGTTATTAAAGAAAGCATCAAGAAACGGTTTAAGAATTACTTGTAGGGGGATCCCTGGGTGGCGCAGCGGTTTGGCGCTTGCCTTTGGCCCAGGGCGCGATCCTGGAGACCCGGGATCGAATCCCACGTCGGGCTCCCGGTGCATGGAGCCTGCTTCTCCCTCTGCCTGTGTCTCTGCCTCTCTCTCTCTCTCTCTGTGACTATAATAAATAAATAAAAATTAAAAAAAAAAAAAGAATTACTTGTAGGGGAAAAAAAATTACTTGTAGGGGTTACACATTAGCTGAGTTTTAGTGGATGGGTCAGCAGCTTTGAAAATAAGGAAGTTCGTGAAGGAAAAGTGATCAGCAGAACAAGGTCAAAAAGGCAGTGGTCAGCTGCTCAGTGTTTGACAGTGGACTCTGGGAAGGATGTGTGCATTCCTGGCTCTTTCCAGCAGCTAGGAGCACACTTTAGCACATCATTTAATAGATGTCTGCAGCAGTGCTGAAGGTGAGCAGGGAGCCATAAGTAGTTTGGTGTTACCATAACATAAAATATGTATATGGCCGCTATTATTCAAGATTTTCCACAATTTAACCCTTTAGATCTAACAACCTATGGATCCTTGGGTTAATCACAAAAACAACTCCCTTAGATTTCAATTTACTCTTAGGATGGAATCAGCCAAACTCTAAAGGGCACTACATCTCAATTCTTACAGATGCCATTGAATTTTTGTTATTATTTACTATTATTCACCTTCATATGCTCCATATTCTGGTGGTTAGATTTTCTAGACCACTCCCCAGAAAGCCTTGGGATTTTCCTTTCCTACCATCGTGTTAAAAGAGTAGGGATCATAGCTCTTTAGCCAATCTTACTGTGTATATCAACAGTCACAATTGTGATTTAAGTCCATTTTCATTAGAGCAACCACTGCTATCAAAGTCGGAATTGTAGCCCTTTGGCTGGCTCATTAGACCCAAGGCACAGAGACAGTAGGGTCAGTTAGTATGACATGGCAGTTTAGCCAGCCCTGGGGTCAGATAGATCTTGCCTCACCACTTATAGGAAGGATAACTTAAAACCTTTGTATCTGTGATTCCTCATTTGGAAAAGTAGAGAGATAATAGTTAGTCTTGACCTCTCAGAGCCTGAGAAGATTAAGTTGAATGTGATAAAAATCCTTAAGTGGCAGAAATATGTTAGGTTCTCAGTAAATATTAGTGAGATGGTTAATTTTATGTGTCAATTTAGCTGGGCCATCGGAAGCCCAGATATGTGATTAAACATCATTGCTGGCATGTCTGTGAGTATGTTCCTGAGTGAGACTAACATTTGAGTCAGTGCGCTGAGTAAAGCAGATTGCCCTCCCCAGTGTGGATAGGTCTCACAACCCTTGGAGGCCTGAATAAAACAAAAGATTTGATTAAGAGAGAACCTACTTTCCACCTGACTGTCTTTAAGCTGGGACACTAGTTTTCTTCAGCCCTCAGACTCACCCTCGGACTAGCACTTACGTTATTGGTTCTCCTGGTTCACAGGCCTTTGGACTCCAATTGGAAATATACCATCAGCTCCCCTGGGTCTCCAGATCACCAACTGCAGATCTTGGGACTTCTCAGCCTCCATAATCACGTGAGCCAATTCCTTATAAAATGTGTGTGTATGCGCACATCCTATCGGTTCTGTGTTTCTGGAGAACCTTAACTAATTAGTTAGTGTTGTTATCAGAAAGACTGCCCAGACGGACAAAGATTCAAAATCATCTAATCACAAAGTTAGTGGTCAGAGTGAAGACTGTAGAAGGTCAGATCAGAATCCCAGGAGTCTTCTGTTGCTGTGATTAAGGCTTCTTATTTTCCACAGCCTTTTATGCCAGATTAGCCCCACATTTCAGATGGAGGACTCTAAAGTTTCGAGGATTCAAAATTTTTTATTTTGGACCATAAACGATCTTTAGAACACTTTGGTGTCTGTGTTGGTTTTCAACCCATGTCTCTGCTATACTGATAGTGAGGCCTTTGAGGTTCTTTGGGAAAATTCCCAAAGAATTTTCCTTGAAACTCCTGAAGGTCTTAAGCCTGGCTGGACTGGTAGAGAACTTCTGTGTGCAGAATCATCTACCTTTTTCTCAAGCTTCTCATATTTGAAGCTGCTTGTCTCATGCCATATACTGAAGTCTAAACAGAAGATGATAATGATGTGCGCATTCATTCTCCCTTACTGGAAACAGCTTTCTTCCTCTGAGAAAATTTTCTGATATCCTTCAAGGTCCAGCTTCTCCAAAAAGTCTTCCCTATTTATATCAAGTTTTGAAGTGACCCCTGATTCTTCTTAATTCTCAGAGAATTTCATGGCTAGATACTGAATGGGGATTTATCATATGCTTCATTATTTTCTAATTGTTTTTACAAACTTCTTAGAACTTAAAAGGCAGCGACACTCACATTTCTGTGTAATCTAGAAACCATTCCACATGCTAGCAATGTTAGTACTTTCATAAACACTTGATGGTGATTAATAAATTCAGCTTTGGGATAAAGTCCTGTCTTTGGGACCATATCTAAAAGGAAGATGCCTTTCTTGAAGGACAATCATGATGTTGGAGCCAGCTGTGTGTATACTTCGTTTGGAGAAAATGCATTTCTGGGTGACCTGATAACTGTTTTCAAATATTGAATAACCCTCCTGGGAAACTAGGATGGATTATTATTTGTGACAGAAAGTTCTGTACCATATTAGTATGATTACGTCCACTCCAGGCTAAGCCAGAAGGCATTATGGCATTTTGGCTACATGGGCCAGTTTGGAAAGAGGAAGAAGCCAGTGCAGGTGGGTATAAATGCCCAGGACCAGACTTGCTGTCTCACCGTGCACAGGGCAGAAAGCTCACACTTCACCTAGTTGAGATCAAAAGACTAATAAATTTGAGTCGGCTCAGAAAGAAGGCAGGATTTATTTTATTTATTTTTTTAAGATTTTATTTATTCCTGACACACAGAGAGAGAGAGAGAGAGAGAGAGAGAGAGAGGCAGAGACACAGGCAGAGGGAGAAGCAGGCTCCACGCAGGAAGCCCAATGTGGGAATCGATCCAGGTCTCCAGGATCACACCCGGGACCCCAGGATCACACCCTGAGCTGAAAGCAGGCGCCCAACCGCTGAGCCACCAGGGCGGCCCAGAAGGCAGGATTTAATCTGGCACTTAGCAGCCTCCGTGCCTGTAGCTGAAAAGGGCTAAGGAAGGCAAGGCATAATCTGGAAGCAAGTGACAGAAATAACTATTTCATTTCAGTAACTTTTGGAAATGTGCTTTATCACTGTTAAGAAAGTTCTTTTCTTATTAAAAAAATATAAGAAAATATCTGATTCAAATGTTTCTTATAGGGGATCCCTGGGTGGCTCAGCGGTTTGGCACCTGCCTTCGGCCTGGGGCCTGATCCTAGGGACCCGGGATCAAGTCCTGCATCGGGCTCCTTGCGTGGGGCCTGCTTCTCCCTCTGCCTCTGCCTTTGGCTCTCTCTCTCTGTCTCTGTCTCTCTCTCTCTCTCTGTGTGTCTATCATGAATGAATAAATAAAATCTCTAAGAAAAAAAATATATTTCTTATAAAATGAGGGCTGCTTATGATAGGAGACAAATACAGGGTTTTCCAAATTGTTCTTCTACTTTACCACGTGACAAACACACAGCATAAAGAAGGTAGAGAGAATCTCGGAGGATGGAGCAAAGTTTATATACTCTTTAAGGGCAAGTAAGGCAGTCTGCAGCAAACACTTGTAAATACAAAGCTGTTTAGAAAATGTGGATGATGACATTTCATACTTTTGATATCTTTTTAAAAATGAACTATTTTTCCTTTGATTTACGGATGTGATTTACAGAAAAACTACAAAGCTAATACAGGGAGGTCTCCTATACCTCTGTTTAAGTATCTTTGTAATTAACCTTAGCTTGGCACATACATTTGTGATGCTTAAAGACCCAATACTGATACATATTATCAACTAACATCCATACTCTGTTCATACTTCCTTAGTTTTTACCTAATTTTCCTCTTCAGTTAAGATTCTTTTTAGGATATTACCTGACATTTAGTCACCGTGGCTCATTAAATGCCTTTGGCTATGAGGGTTTCTCAGATTTTCTGTGTTTTTGAGGACCTTGACAATTTTGAGGAATTGGAAAAATCCCACTTGGCAGTGTTATATAACTTATACACTGTATATATTATTAGATTTGATTTCTTAATATTTTGAAGTTTTTGCAGCTATATTCATGAAAGATATTGCTCTATAGTTTTCTAATAATGTCTTTCCTGGTTTTGGCAATAGGATACTTCTGATCTCACAAAATTAATTAGGCCACATTCCTTCTTCTTCTATTTGATGGAAGAGATTTTAGAGAATTGGTATCTTTTAGTCCTTAAATATATGGTAGAAATCACCAGGGAAACAACCTAAGCCTGTCACATTTTTTGATAATTATTAATTTTTGACGTAATTTCTTTGATAGGTATAAAAGTCTTTCTAACACTGTATATCCCAAAGAGTGCATTGAAGGAGAATGCTTGGGAGGAGTCAAGATGGCGGAAGAGTAGGGGTCCTCAATTCATCTGGCCCTACAAACTGACCTAGATAACTTTTAAAACATCCTGAACACCTACAAATTCAACCTGAGATGTAGAGAGAGAACAGCTGGAATGCTACAGAAAGAAAAGTGATTGCTTCTAACAAGGTAGGAAGCTGAAGAAAAAAGGTGGGAGAGGGGAGCCATGGAAAGCCAGTCAAACTGGCCCAAAAGTGGAGCCGGACAAACTGGGCCCAAAAGCCTAGCCGTGGCAAGCCTAGGCATGAAAGCCAGGCCACAGAAAGCTGCAGAAAGCCAGAGCATGAAAGCCCTCGACAAGTGGGGACTTTAAAAACCTGTGCCTGAGTCTTCCCTGACTGAAAAGTGCTTAACAGGGAAATAGGGCAGATTCGCAGGAGGGGCAGTGAAGCCTCAATATTCTTGGAAACACAGTAAGAATAGGGGCACTTGGGAGAAAGCTCATCCCAAATGGATCTTGATAAAGGGCTGGAGTGCTGCAACCCTCTGGGACATTTGGGAGAAGCCTGTGGGCCATAGGGGCCAGTACCAGAGCTCCCTTTACCCTAGAGCCTGGCAACAGATGGAGGTGGCTGACCTCTATTCCCTTCGGGAGAGGCAGACCCCAAGAGGGCACAGGACAGCAAGAAATCTCCTGCTGTTGGGCATCCTTCAATTTCTGCGGATCAATGCACCCGTGCCTGCCCCCAGGAGCATCTAGGCCAGTGTGGACTGGGAGCCTGCAGTTCAGTACTTGATGCAGTACTTGCAGGGAGCTCTTGGCTCCGAGCTGGAGATCTGCCTGCCACCATTTTTAATTTTTTTTCTTCTTTTCGCCTTTCACCTGGGAGAGGCGGGGGCTCTAGGGAACAAAGGCCTCACAGGATAAACAGTTCACATTGAGCCGGGCCACCTGGCAAGGGAGGGGGCAATCTCCACCCAGGCACAGACACCTGAGAATCAGCACAGCAGATCCCTGCTCCAGAAGAACTGCTGGAAGAACAAGGGAAGAGCAAGTTAACTGACCAAGCAATGCTGGAAATCTCCAGGACTGAGGGAAAACAGTATATAGAACTAGAGGTTTTTTCCATTATGATTCGTTTATATTTCAGGCTAAAAATTTCCATTATTTTTTCCTTTTTTATGCCTTAAATATAATATTTTACCAAGTCTTCACTTTTAAGCATTTTCCTTTTTGACTTTCATATTTCTACAATTACACATCTTAAATATATCCTTCATTATTGTGTTCCCTTCAAGGTATTCAGTGTAATTTTGAGAAATAGAAGGTACTAACTTCCACCACTATAAAACAAAATGAGACAGAAAAAAAACAAAACAAAACAAAAAACATAACTCATATATTTCCCAACATATGGACCAAAATACACCCAGAACCAAATGGAATACTGTGCAGGTTCATTCTGTGAGACTATATTCTCTCTTCCTTCCCATTCTGTGCCCCCTCCTTTATCTTGTTTCTGTTTTTGTGGACAATGTTTGTGGTCCAGATATATGGAAGGGATATCTCTATATATGAGTTTTGCTGGTTTATAGCAATTGAGCTCAATTGCTATTGGTTATAGCAAAAGATGCTCCATTAGGAATTGAGCATCTTTCTAACCTACAGAACAAAATGCACTCAGAACCAAAAGGATCGCCCTCTAGGTCCCCTTGGGGCAACTATATTCTCTCTTAATCATCACTTCCTCATCACCCCCTTTCTTTTTTAGTTCTTTTTTTTTTTTATTTGTACTATTTTGTTTTAAAATTTATTTTTCACTTTAGTGGTCCTTTTGTTTTATTTTGTTCTGTTCTTCTTTTTCTTTTATTTTATGCTCTCTGACCTCTTCCGAATTGTCTAGAGTGTGTTTTACTTAGGTTGTGGTTGATAGTTTTTACTCTGCTCACTCATACAGCCACTGTGCCCTGGACAAAATAATTAGAAGGAAGAATTCACCACAAAAGAAAGAACCGGAAGTAATACTCTCTGCCACAGAATTGCTGGATGTGGATTTAAACACAATGTCAAAAATAGAGTCATAAAATTACTGGTGGCTCTAGAAAACAGTATAAAGGACTCTAGAGATTCTCTTACTGCAGAATTGAGATATAACAACTTGTTTTCTATTGTATTTTTGTGGCAAATGAGTCTTAACTATATGTAGAGACCCCGCAAGTCCATAAGCAGCCTTAATCCTAGGTAGTCCAGTGAGGCCTTCAACTCATGTTTGTCTTCCCCGTAGAATTTTTAAAAATCTTTTTGTTCATTATTCTAATAATAGTCTTGTTCTTCAAGTCCATTCCTGATACCAAATTCTAGTCATTTAAAATAGTAGATTAGTTGTAGTGTGAGATGTTAATAATAAGAATGTATAATCTACATAATGCTTATCATGTGCTAAGCGTATGCTCTACACGTATCTCCAAACAACCCTGTGAAATAAATAGTATTCACACGCCTTTCTCAGTTTACAGAAGAAACTGAAGCACAGAGATAAAGTGACTCGCCTAAGGTCACACACCTAAATGGCTCACTGGGATTCAAACCTAGTGACTGACTTCAGAGTCGGTGCTCTGAACAATTCAGCCAAGGTTCTTCCAACTTTGACATGTATTGAATTGTGTGGGTGCTCCTTAACATGCCTTTCCAAGAGTTTCTGATGCAGTAGGTCTGCAGTGTGTCCTGAGAATTTGCATTTTATGAAAAACCAACATGGGTGGAGCCATTTTTGAGTGATGTTGGAGCAGCCAAGCAGAGAACCTGCTTTCTTTCTTTCCATTTAAACAGGCCAGACCTTTGGGCTGGGCAAAATGGCAACTGTTCTAAGCAATTGTGTGAGAAGTCAGCAGAAGAAAGGACATCCTAAGTGAAGGAAAAGAGTTAGCTGGATAGTCTGATATGAGGTTTGGTTTTTTTGTTTGTTTGTTTGTTTGTTTGGGTTTTTTTTTTGAAATTCAACTAACTTTTATTTAAATTGAAAAAAAATTCTTAAAACTGCATTTAGAGTCAAAACACTTTTGTTAAGAAAATCACGAGTATTTTTAGGTAAGGCAGAAATATTTCTAGGTTAACAAGACCAGATTTATTCCTTAAACAAATTGTAAGGATTGATAGTTGTGGATTTTCTGAAGATAAAATCAGTAGTCAATCAATGTAGAACCCAGATCAGCTTCACTGGTTGATGCTTTTAGAAAAAAAATTTTTTTCCTTCAACTCTTGGAATTGTCTCTTTTCCTTTTCCATATAAAACTTCTTTACTTTCATCTCATAAATGGGAGACTTATGAGTTTCTACCTGAACCTTTGCTCCCTGAATTACAATTCTTTAATCCCAGATAAACACCCTTTTGCCTCTCCTTTTGGCTCTTTATTTTCAGGTTGACGGTTTCTAACAAGTTCCCAGGTGATTGGGCCAGGCATCACGCTTGGAGGATTGCTTCATTATGTGACGTACTACCTCTCAGTGTTTGCTAATTTTTAACTTACATAATTATGTAAGTTAATTTTACATAGTTTTAACTACATAATTATGTTTTAAATAGTCTTTTTCTAAGAAGAGAAAGCTAGACCTCAATGAATGATGTAAATTGAGAATCATCAGATGGTTCCAACATAGCATTTTGGAATTAAGTAAAACATCTCTTGGAATTCCTCATATCAGACTTTGCAGCTAACTCTTTTCTAGTAATTCTGTTCAGGCAATTCTGTTCATAAATTTTTGTATTATTCCAGAAAGAATAATTTTCTAAATATTTGATTTGTGGAAAATGTTAAATCCTGACGCTGAATTAATAAGTGAAATAACAAGTTCAATATGATGGGTTAAAAGTAGCAAGAGGGATCCCTGGGTGGCGCAGCGGTTTAGCGCCTGCCTTTGGCCCAGGGCGTGATCCTGGAGACCCGGGATCGAATCCCACGTCGGGCTCCTGGTGCATGGAGCCTGCTTCTCCCTCTGCCTATGTCTCTGCCTCTCTCTCTCTCTCTCTCTCTCTCTCTCTCTCTCTGTGACTATCATAAATAAATGAAAATTAAAAAAAATAAAATAAAAGTAGCAAGAGACCTAGATACTGTATTTGTTTCTGCGTTGTTATTAATAACCTACCTGTCCTCTGACAGGTCACATGAGCTCTATATAGTTTCTCTGTGAAATGAGAATCTTGGACTAAGCTGAATTATTTCCTTTGTCCTAATCCTATGGATGGACAATTCAGGACAGAACACCAATAAGCTCCCATCAGAGGCCAGATTAGAGGTCCTACTGCAGCGTCACTTTATGATGTTGCAGTGATGCCTATGGCTTCCTTGTTACTAAAAAGGAGGAAATAAAAGAGAACTCCACCAGCAGTCTACTAATCATGCATCTGTGCAACAGTGACAGTTAATCTTCTCTTCCTATTAATAGATGCAAATGCCTAGGGCCTTAACATTTTCCTCCCAGCTTAATAAGGAGAAAAAGATTGAAGGAGAGGCAGACCGAGATGCCTAATTGCATAGCCAGCAGCTACTGCAGTGTTGCTCAAAGGGACAAACTCCAAAAGAAAAGAGGCAAGATGGTAATTCAGCATTGCCCAGGCCAGCAAGTTGCCCCCAAAGGAAATTAAAAGCCAGTCATTTTGATCTGTTTTGGTGATCTCTAGGAGCACAGTCAATTAAAAGATGAACCTTCAGTCACCACCATACGGGCCCGGCTGTATAAAACAAAGCTGAAGCTGTATTGATCTCCCTAAATATGTCATGGAATACTCAGTACAAGAATGTGTGAGAGAGAGAGAGACAGACAGAGAGAGAGAGAAAGAGAGGGAGAGAAAAGCAAACTTTCCCTGTTCCTCAAGACTGCCGTGATTTCCAATTCAGAAAATTATCATATGTCTCATGGACACTTGAACACAGGAAGCTTGTGACAGGGAAAGGGCATATGTGATCGTAAAGTGGAAAAGCATTTCACATATATGTAAGTTGTGGCATTTTTTTTTGTATAGTTCCATTTCTAAATTAAATGGATTTTTGTCACATCTGAAGCACACCATCCTGACAGTTGCTTCAGGTTCTTGGAGTTCAAAAATAATTTGTTCCCAGTAGAGAAAAATAGTACCTTGGAAATAACATATAAAATAAGAAGAAATAGAAAGCTCTATAAAATAAACCAGGTCTTGCATGTGGAATGAATTCATCTTTGAACAACTTCTTCACTAAGGAATATCCACCATAAATAAATATCCACCATAAATAGTTAAAATAACTATTAAGGTTTTTTGCTGATATTACAAATAATGTCTTAAAAAAAAAGATTGTATTCATGTATTCATGAGAGACAGACAGAGAGAGGCAGAGACACAGGCAGAGGGAGAAGCAGGCTGCCTGCGGGGAGCCCGATCTGGGACTCAAACCCAGGACCCCAGGATCATGCCCTGAGCTGAAGGCAGATGCTCCACCACTGAACCATCCAGGTGCCCCACAAATAATGTTCTAGTGAACTGTGTTGCATAGAATATAATTTATGCCCAGGAACTACTTGACAATTTTAAATTAAATGGTCATGTCTTCATGTTTACCATGAGCCAGCTCTCTGCTAGATATTGAGCACACAGCTATGAAAAGATAATTGCCTTAGTCTCAGGTAAGTTGGTGAGAAAACAAGATTGTTGTTTACAAATAACAAAACCTTCTCTGGTTAACTTCCTGTATTTCCCCAAGAGGGAAAGTTTGTTTGGATGCTGGAAAGCCTGAGGTAATTAATGTCCACTGTAACTCTAATGAAAATTTCTATAATTTAGCACAAATATGAGAGATTTGCCTCAGACTATTGCGGGAGCAGGGAAGGGCTTCCCTGACAGAGGGTCCTACAACTGGAGCATATGTTGAAATTATGAGCAGTTTCAAGGTTACAAAATACTGCCGGATTGTTTACTAAAGCAATTATCTTAATCCGTACCCACTAGCCTTGTGTGAGTTCCCTGTACTCCAATTTCCAGCCAACAGTAGACATTATCAGACATTCAGCGTTTGCCAATATGTAGGTATGAGAGTATAAACCATCATGTCATTGTTTTGCATTTTTCTGTTTTATAGTGAGGTTGAATGTTTTCTTTTATGTTTATTTCATATTAAGTCTTTTCAGTTTCACCATCTGTGATATCTGTTTATTTGGGCAAAAGTAGTCGTATGGCTCTGCCTCCCAACGAAGGCCATGGGATATTTAGGGGAAAATGAAACATTTGACAAGCACGCTATGTCTTGTCACCAATACTTTTTATCATGTATGAAAGAAGTTACTAATGTAATAATGATATTTATTATAAATGGCTGTGTCCCTTTATAAAATTATGTCCCCATGATTATTGAACTGGTCATGTTTTTGTCATTGATGTGATAAATGTGATATTGATGTGATAAATGATATTAATCTGTGTTTAATTGTTAAGTCATCCTAGCATTAGTGGTAAAAATCCAACTTGCTCATGACCTGCTCTATTTTTATATGAGTTTTTTGTCAGTCATTTATTTTGAAGTGGTTTGTTTTACGTTTAGGCGTATGGGTTTGTTGTTTTTTTTTTTTTTTCCCCCCTGGTTAATTCTTTGAAATTTCTTTCTAACTTAGTGGATTGTAGTTTATATGAAACAATTATTAAAATATATTTGACAGTTTTTACGCCTTAAAATATAACATTTTGTTTATTTGCTAATGAAGCTTGAGATGTATGCATTCTTTAACTTTGGAGGTAGAGAAATCAAGCTGATAAATTGTATTGTTTCCAAATGCTTGTGTCAGTTTCATCTATCATTTAGTGAGCGAGTTAAAATTTCTGTTTAATGGAGAATATTTGCTTTGTGAGGCCATGTTAATACGTACTTTTAAGTCATGAAAGGTACAGTACTTCTGATAAAGTGAATCTTTGATCCATAAGTAGTGACCCTTTTGGCTCCTGTTTTGTGTCCTAAAGACTCTTTCAGCCTCATATTTGTATATGAAAAGCAGCATTTTGGGGGGTATTATTTTATTAAGTATTCTTTTCTTTTTGTGTGTGTGTGTATAAAAGGATTGTGTTTTTTGTTTTCATTTTTTTAAAGCAAATTTCATAAAGCAATATGCAAGTTGATTTTCTTTTGCATTCAGACCATCTTTGGTCTCTAAACGTTCTTATTCTATTCACATTTATTGTGGTTACTGATATTTGGATTTATTTCAACCACTTGTTACTGTGCCTTTGTAAGACCTGTTTTTTCTATTTTTCCCCTTCTTTTTTTGTCCTCTTTGATATTACTTAGATTCTCTATAATACAACTGTTTGGAGGTTAAACATTGTGTATATATTCTCATGGTTACTTTAAAAATTTTCCATGTTCATGAAGTCTAAACCTAATCAATCATTATCTTCTTTCTAAATAATATAACATTTTAAAAATGTCTTCTATCTTTTCCTTCATTCCTGTCTTACTGTTACTGCTATATAGGGCCACAGTTCTTTCTAGCTGTTATTACCCAAACAGATGTTGCTGTTACTATTATTGTTGTTTTATTCAATTAGTCTTTGATGGCATTTACTACATATTTTCTCATTTCTTTATATTAGTGTGTTGAATATTAGACATTTCTGCAGCTTCGTTTTCTCATTTCTTTATTCCTGAAGGACATCCTTCAAAAAGTTCATTTGTGAGACTGTTGGTGATAAAACCAGTTTTGTTTGTCTGAAAGTGTCTTTGCTTTACCTTTGCATCTCAGTGATTATATTTAAATCATATTTCTCAATAATAGTTCAATTCTGACTTTTCCTAAACATCTTAAAAATATTCTTTCCTATTTTTTTTCTTCTGTTAAGAAGTCTACCCCAATATGCACCCTGAGTCAGAGTAACGGGAAGCCAAACAGACTTCTGTAAGACCGTCCACTCGCTCACGTTGCATGAACTCTTTATTTTCCATCTGTTACATTTGGGATTATGCCTCTGTATTTCCATGTCATTAATTCCATCTTCAGTGGTATCAAGTGTGCTGTTTAACCTGTCCTTAGACTTATATTGTCTTTTAATGATTGCATTCATTTCCTGAAGTACTATTTGATTTCCTTTCAAATCTACCTAGACTTTTAAAATTGCATCCTGTTCCACAGCCATGTTCTTTTTTCTTTTATCAATAATTAAAGCATTTATTTTATCATTTAATTAATTTGCATTTTAAGAAAGCTGTCTTTCTCTTTGATATGCTGTTTTGTATTCCACATCCTATAATTGAAATGTATTAAATCCTTGTGGGACTGATGGGTGTTGTTTTTGCCAGCTCTCATTGTGAATGTTCACTCCACATTGTTTTATAAATATGATTTGTAAGCTTACATTCGACTGATTTTAATCCATGGAAATAGTACGAGCCTTGTGTTATGGGTGAATTCCTTGAGAAATGATTTGTGTTTACCTGAGCTAAGGGCTCTTCTGTGCTAAAATCTGGATGGCTTGAGCCATTTCTTTGTTTAGGATTTCCTGGACCACACAGGGTATAAATCTGCACCACAAACCAGGGATTATGAATTTTCAGAGACCTTTCTTCCTCCCCAGAGCCCTGGCCAGGAGAGATATACTTCTAGCCTGTCCCCTTTGCTGGCCAGTAAATAGATCCATATTTTATAGACCCAGTTTTGTGTGGGGCATATCAGCTCTCCACCTCACTTGCATCCAAAGCCCCGTCTCCTGTTTACAGCTTACTTTTCAAGTCACGACTCTCAGCCATGGAGACTGGTATACTCCTAATAACTGATTTTAAAACTCTTATTTCTGTGCCTTGTCATTTTTGGCCTCTGGGCATATCGCTTAATTTGGGAGAATGTTGTATTTATTCCAGTATTTCTAGATATTTGGTAGAGGAAGCATTTTTAGACAGTCTTGACTCCTAGGTTGCCAAAATAGCAGTTTTTTTGTGTTCTTTTAAAAAAAGTAATCACATTAAGAACTGCTTCGTTATGTAGCACATCTAAATATGGAAATGCTCAGAGGCAGCAGAATGTCCAGTGCCTCGTACCAAACTGTTCAGATTCTCACTCTCATCCCATCACTTAGTTTTATGACCTTGGATATGTTGCCTAACCTTTCTCGGCCTTGGTTTCCTTGTTTGTGAAATGACCATGATGCCTTGTAGATTGAATTTAAAAAGTGAAGGAGTCAAGAAATGTAGCACTGTGTACATTAAGCTTTCCATAAAAATCGTTATTAATCAGCATATCATATGTAAATAGAGACATAAAAGTACTTGCTCAGGACTTGGAAGTGGAACAGTCTACTGTACTGCTGGTGTACATCAGGCTCCTGTAGTATACTGATATAGTTTCTTTATTATTGACAAATTTAACCTCATGAGTAGTCTGTTATGTGCGTGTGTGTTTTTTATTCCCAATTGAAGAAAATGCTCTTCCCAAAATTCACACAGCCTTTGCATAGTGCAGTAAGAATTAGAATCTAGGTTTTTCTGGCTCCAAATTTGACATCAGAAGACTTCAGTTCAAGTTCAGACTCTATCAGTTATCAGTTTTACAGCAATAATATCTGACACTTATATTGCACTTTCTGCATGCCAAGAACTGTCCCAGGAATGTTGAAACTCATTTAGTTATCATGATAAGGCTTTGAGAAAGGTACTATCATATCCATCACCCCATTCTATAGATGAGGAAACCGAGAGACAGAGGTCAGTCACTTGAATGAAATCACCCAATAAATAGGAAGTAGAGAGACTTGAATCTACTGTGTAGTTCCAAAGTCCATTAATTTTATTATTATTTATTAATCTGTGCCCTAGAACTTGTGTAAGATCCTTGTTCTATCTGAACTTTAGGTTCCTCATCTCCAATATGAAAATGACATAATGTACTATTAGGGATTTTTATGAAGATTAAATAACATTATACAGGTGAAAGGTATTTGTTTGTTAGTTTGTTAAACATGTAGTGCCTTAAAATGAAGGTTTCTATATGGAAACATTTTTGTACTTTGAGCAGCAATTTAAGCTCATAAAATGAATAAATTGCAATCTTGATAGTTTAATATTTACTTTTAATTATGTTATATACAACAGAAAAGATTGTCAACATTGAGATTATTTCATCACCTTTTGTGGAAAATGAATTTCATCTGAGTGATCACATCTTGACTATCATTTATAAATATTTACTTACATCTTCCCCTTTCATTATAACAATGACTAATCATGCATCTCACCTTGATTATAATGAGTGATTTAAAGAACGTTGAATTATTTTACATGATTGAGGGTTTGGATATTCAAGAGAGTTGAAAATTGTCAAAAGCGGCACCTGTGAATAGGAGAGATTAGAAATTGTATTGTTCATGTTTGAAATTTGGGAACTTAAGATATGTGTATTATATAAAAATAAAATACATCTGCCTAAACTTCTCACTCCAGTCTCTTCAACTTTCCATTGTATAAAATATCTATACAGATATTCTTGTGTAATAAGAAAGAAACTTGGGGAGGTGCACATTTTTAAGTGTCACAACCAGCTAATGAGGAGAAATGACTTTAGGCATTATTTGAATAAAAATGTCCCTGAGTTCATAAATGGCAATGACTGTCAAATTGAGATTAATATTAATTTTTTTATTCAGATGCTTTAGATTGACCATCTAAATGTATACTAGGTGATCTATACTAGGTGCCATATTTTTTTGTTCATTTTAAAATGATGACAAATTTGTTTTGTTAAACTTACTTGTACAATGTAGATTTTATCTCAATTCCTCGGTTTGTACTAACAGGTCAGTTAGCATGGTGTAGAGCTGCAGGAGACCAGTCAGAAGATTGATGAGACGCCTTAACTCTGATGAGAGCAGTCGTGAATGCAAGTGGCAGAGGCATGCCCCGTGAGATTAATCTGTAATACGCTTCACTGGTAATGGTAAGTCAGGTGGTTCACCAGGAAACACTACTATTCCTCAATGACTCATTAGAGAGAAAAGAGTTAAAAATAAGAGCTGTTTTATTAGAATCAATTTCTTCAAAGGTAGAGACAACACTTAAACTGAAAACTTGATACCCTTCTTTGCTCTTTTGTTTGTATTTTCTTCTTACAATTTTGTATTCTCTTTATCTTTCCAATGTGTGAATGCTTCTATCTCCAACCTATATGATTATAAAATGTAAAGAGAGTTTTTAAGCATCACAATGTTTCCATTTCTGTGCAAAGATATTTACGTTTTTATACTGAATGGCCACATAGTATTTCATGGTACTATGATCAAATGACATTTTCCTGTTAATAACCTTTTAAAGTATCCTGATAGTTTGGCTACTACAAGCAATACGACAAGGAAAACACTCATATTATTGTATACATGGGACTATTTATATGGATTGTTAAATAATGAAGTTTTGGTGCAAAGACAATGCACAAATTTCCAACATTTCGCCAATTTTTCCTCCAAAAGGCTTAGACTAATTTATGGAAACATAAGCAAGTGAAGTGAGTTTCCCCCCACATGGTGCCGATGTTCTCCATCACTCTTGAGAAATCTTTTAAAAATATGTTTGATTTGGGACACCTGGGTGGCTCAGTGGTTGAGCTTCTGCCTTTGGCTCGGGTTGTGATCCCAGGGTCCTGAGAATGAGTCTCACGTGGGGCTCCCCACAGCCTCTTCCTCTGCCTGTGCTGTGTCTCTGCCTTTCTGTCTCTCATGAATAAATAAATAAAATCTTCTAAAAAATGGTTGTTTTTCTTTTTAAATTGTGGAGTCCCTTCCTTTACTTAACATTTTTATGCTTAGCATTGTACAATTTTATATTAAGGAATTGGGAGTTTCTTTCTACATAGGTAGATTCTGAAGGGGGATGAGAATAGCAGTGGAATCTTCCAAAATGTCAAGTTCTTGGTTTTCAGGAAAAAAAAAAAATTAATGTGATAAACATACTTTGTATAGTTTTAGTTTAGTTATGTGGCACCTAACCATATGATTATGGTTATATGATTGTTATATGATTATATGATATAGATGATTATTGATGATGGAGTTTTGATATGAACAATGTGCAGGATTGTATTTGAAGCATTATACTGTATTGCAATTTAACTTGTTCCTCAAGAAACAGAGAGATAAAAAATAAATTTATATAGAATAAACCATAGATAGTGGTCACATTTATTATTCAGATACAGAAAAGTGAAATTAGTACTACTTATTAAAAGGGCAATTTTAAAATTGACCTCATTTTTTATACTTATATCTTTATATATACATATATTATTTCCTAAAGAAAGACTTTCTTTCCAATTTCCTGAGTGTAGATGATGAAACAACATTTAAATAAAAAAAGGGAGGAAAAGCAGATTTTTCAGAATACTAAAATTATTTTTAAAGCCCAGAATAGCTGCCAGCCTTAGAAAATTGAGTCATTTGTGTGAGAGATGATTCTCTAGCTATGATACTTGACTAATATTATGACACTGAAGACCAGTTGACACTGCATAGTGAATACATGTGATAGTGGGTTTCTAAGTATGTCCCTAATTTTCCTTGAAAATCACTTTACATTTTAGAAGCACCAGCTATGAATAAATGTTTCTATAATATACTCTTAATTTCAGGTTTTTTGGAATTATTCATAACAACTTGCTACATAGAAAGTTGTCACAATTGCAAGCTGCTAAACATTACATAAGTTGCTAAATAATTTTATGCAGTATTCTATTAAATAACCTTCAAATAAAATGCGTTGGAACTAAAAAATGGAGTGTATTGAATATGTTACATTTCATAAAACATTATTTTGAAATCTTATTTTATAAAGTTAAACACCAAATAAAGCTCCCCCTCCAAATAGAGTAAATAGAACATGCTCTACAAAAACTATTATCAGTATTCAGTGAAATTTAAACCCAGTATTTTATTTGAGAAGATATAGAACTATTTACATAAAGAATTGAATTGCCAAAGCAGACTCACAAAGATTTCATTTAGTCATAAGAAACAAATTTTCACAGGCATGGCATAGTTTTCATGTGTTCAATGACTAGAGTATTGACTAGTCATGTTTTGGTAAGTTCTGGATTCCATCAATGTTTTTATTTCTTCTTGAGTCAGTTTTTAAAACTTGGATTTTTAAAGGAATTTGTCTTTTTATTTATATACATTTTTAGTTTCTTGGTATAATATTCATAGTAATATTTTGACATATTTGTAGTGTGAAGGATTTGTAGTAATGCACACCTTCCCGTCCCTGAAATTGTTTTATGGTATCTTCTTTCCTTTCTTAATCAATTTGTGGATCCTTCATTATATGTGCGTTTCCATTTCATTACTTTCTACTTTGCTCTTTATTATTTTCCTTCCCTCTATTTTCTTTGGCTTTATTTACTGATTCCCCCACTCTCCCTAGTTCGTAGAATGACTGTTTCATTAATTTAAAAGTTTTTATTCTTTTAATACATACACTTAGCTTGATAAACTTCCTTCAAAGTAATCTTTTAACTATATCCCTTGCATTTTAGATGATTCAGTTTAAAATCTTAAAAATTCTCAGTATAATTTATTGATTCTTTAATTACATTTGTTATTAATTAATTAATTTATTTATTTAGAGAATGAAAGAGAGTATGCGAGTGGGGTGGGGAGGAGGAGAGAGAGAGAGACCTCAGAGCCCTACTTGGGGCTCCATCTCTTGACCCTAAAATCATGACCTGAGCCAAAATCAAGAGTCAGATGCTTAATCCACTGAGCCACGTAGGCGCCCCTGAGATTCTTCTTTTAGCTGCAAAACATCTGTAAATTTGCTAAAATGTAACACTTTTATATTTTGTTTTCATAATTGCTAGGATTTAGAAGGTGTATTTAAATTCTCTAAGTAATTGCATCAAGTTAAAAAAAATCTGTAAATGTAGGCCAGCTTTATGTAGGTCAGAATAATTCATTGTATGCTTAGTTTGTTTTAGAACATTAAATATACCTGGCTCCAGTTATATATGCACTTACTGAGTTAGGGTGAACTTGAAATAGTTCCTGCTGATAATCAATTTCCTTGCCTTACATCTTTTCTGTTCATCAGCTTGCTGAGGTCAACTTTCTTCCTTGGATTTTGATTCTCTAACTTTATTCTTTAAATTTATATTTATTCACAGATTTTTTTTGTGTGTGTGTTACTGAGGAGTATAAAGGAAACCAAAGGCTCTCAGCATAGTTGCAAAACAAGAAAAGCCTGATTTGTAAAGAGGTGATGCAGACATATTTTCCAGAATGTCAGGCAGAGTCTTTGTGGCTTCACTACCTGTGCTAAATATGTCTAGAGATGCCAGGGACTTAAAAACCTACTTTTAATGACTTATCTTCTGCATTGTGTCAGTTTTCCTAAAAACAGAGATTGAAGTGAGGATTTGTAGGCATGAGAGAGATTTGCTAAGGGAGCGATATTAGACAAAACCTGTACAGGAGTGAGGAGCCCGATGGGATAGAGGGAGCAGCAGTGCAAGTCCCTGGCATCAGGTGATTGCAGCCTCCGTGCATCCCTCAAGGACCTAGAGCTTTCTCTGGAATGCAGATTCCGTCCTAGCTTTAGGCAAAAAGCTAGACTTTCGTAACCCCGACCTGCCTTTAATTGAATATATACCTGACTGTGTGACTCCAAGGAAACCCCAGAGAAGTGGTTCCAATCACCCAAGGGCAGGGCTCTGACGACGCCGCAGATGTGAGCCTCAAGCGGCGTTCGCGCTGCGCAGGTGTGGGTGGGGCCTGGCGTCCCGTCCCTTCCCCTGCGAGCTCCGCCTTCCGAGGCCCGGGGCTTGCCAGGTCCCTGTCCCGTGGTCGAGCAGGGCCTTCTGTGGATGTGAGACTCCTTTACTGTATCAGAGTGATTCATTAGGGACGCGCTCATCTGTCGTCACGCGGGAATCTCGAAGGATGCTCTCTTGCTTCTTACACGGGCCTAAAAACGTGTCGGGTCGGGGCTCAAATATTTTAAAGGAAGACGCGCTGAAGTCGGATGTGATTACGGGGACGTTCACGGCACTAGGGAGGCAGGAGACACTGGCCCGTCATTTTTCCGAGCCCTTTTCCTGATTATTCCCTCGGCCTGCCTGTGTGGGGGCTGGGCTGAAGGGGCCACGGACCTGCGC
The DNA here is from genome assembly GCF_018345385.1 of Vulpes lagopus. Lineage (NCBI taxonomy): Eukaryota > Metazoa > Chordata > Mammalia > Carnivora > Canidae > Vulpes > Vulpes lagopus. Next base: position 80,668,287 of record NC_054834.1, read on the forward strand.
AGCAGCGACGCGCGTGCCCCGACCTGGCCGCGGCCGCGAGAACCTCCCGTCTGACCCCCGGCTCCGGGCGTCCTGCCTGCCGGGGCACCGCGGGCGCGGGGGGACCCGGGGGCGCGGCCAGCGGGGTCCGGCGGGGGCAGCGGGGAGGCCCCCGGGAGGGCGCCCCAGCCCCGCGCCCGCGGACCCGCCCCGCGGACCCGCCCCAGCGCCGCGTGTTGAGCGTCTAAGCGTCCCCTGGGGTCCGGCCTGTCCCCTGACCCTTCCTGGTCCTTAGAAAGCTGCTTTAGGCGCCTTTCAGCACGTGGCGGCTCCGCTCGGCGCCCTGGAGCCCGAGGCCACTTCCACGCGTCCTGTGCCTCCCGGACCCCTGCTCCCCTCCTGCGCCCCCGGACCCGGGTGCCCCCGGTGCCCCCCCCGCCCCTGCCACAACTCTGGTATCCCTGGCCCTGGCACCGGGCGGAAGGGCGAGGACAGAGGGGGCTCGGACGGGACGCTCGACGCCCCGCGCTTTCCTGCTGCCCGCGGCCTGCACCCGCCCCCGGTCGCTCCCCAGGTCGCCCCCCATCCAGCTGCAGACGCCCACCCGTCCTGGGAGACGTAGCCCCTCGCCCCTTCCCCCTCACCCCTACACCCCCATCCTTCCCCCTCACCTCCTCAGTCCCACATCCAGTTGCAGAGATTATAAATTAAGACCCTAAAAATTAAATAAGTTACATAGTTATTAGCAAAAACGCATGGTACCAAAATATATCAAGAGTACGGTGAAGTACAAATGCTTTACCAGGTATAGTGTAATCAAGGAAATCTTGTAAAGGGTAAAGCCTAACAGAAACCTATACATTTATTTCATTGTATAGATGTCAATACGATACTTGTTAGCATGTTTGAAACGGTGGTTTGGGATCCTTCCTAAAGCAGCAAATGATCACTATCCATAGATCTCCCTGCTATTTCCTTACTGACTGGCAGTGTGATAATTAACTAAACTACCTTAAACGGAAATGAATTTCGGGGATCCCTGGGTGGCGCAGCGGTTTGGCGCCTGCCTTTGGCCCGGGGCGCGATCCTGGAGACCCGGGATCGAATCCCACGTCGGGCTCCCGGTGCATGGAGCCTGCTTCTCCCTCTGCCTGTGTCTCTGCCTCTCTGTGTGTGTGTGTGTGTGACTATCATAAATATATAAAAATTAAAAAAAAAAAACGGAAATGAATTTCAATTGTACAATATCCTTGTGAGCTCGAGCAGATTGCAGTTTTAAAATTCAGTAGGCTATGGTACATCAGATATTACCATACTAAGGAAGGACACCGATTTCTTTCTTTCTTTTTTTTTTTTTTTTTTAAGAATTTATTTATTTATTCGGGATCCCTGGGTGGCGCAGCGGTTTGGCGCCTGCCTTTGGCCCAGGGCGCGATCCTGGAGACCTAGGATCGAATCCCACGTCGGGCTCCCGGTGCATGGAGCCTGTTTCTCCCTCTGCCTGTGTCTCTGCCTCTCTCTCTCTCTCTCTCTCTCTCTGTGACTATCATAAATAAATGAAAATTAAAAAAAAAATAAAAATAAATAAAAAAAAGAAAAAAAAAGAATTTATTTATTTATTCATGATAGACAGAGAGAGAGAGAGAGAGAGAGAGAGGCAGAGACACAGGCAGAGGGAGAAGCAGGCTCCATGCACCGGGAGCGGATGTGGGACTCGATCCCGGGACTCCAGGATCATGCCCTGGGCCGAAGGCAGGCGCTAAACCTCTGAGCCACCCAGGGATCCCCCAGGAGACCGATCTCTTAATCAATTGTCACAAAAGAAAGAAAAGAGTAAAGAAAAAAAAAAAACCCTCGGGTTTGCAGACTGCAGACTTGGAATATTTGCTACAACCTAACAGCAGCAGCAACCAGAAGACTGACCTCGGACTTATAAAAATGTATTGAGAGCTACCTAAACAAATTATTGAGGCTTTGGTGGGCTATTCCTAGAGGATACTTTAGGCTACAATAGTGTTATTTCTATGGCAAAAAGATGAGGGGTTTACCATTTACTCAGTTACTGACTTACATATGTTTTCCTCTATCTATTCATTAATAGACACATATTAAGCGCCGATCTCTGGAACTAGAAGCAACAGGTGAAAACAGATTACCGGCAGGGATTAGGTTGCTAGAACCTGGATTGGTGGGAATCCTATAATAATCACATGAGACAGGATAGCTTTGCTTTAATCTGCAAAACAGTAGCTATGAATTGCTTTCCACTAAACATGTTTGTAGATACGTTGATATCAATTTAAATAGAGATAGGTCAGGACTTGATTAGTTTTGCCAAGTTTTAAAATTTCATATTTCGTGTAGAAAGAGATTGTTTCTAATATCTGCTTGCAACGCTCAAAGCACCAAATGACATCACCCTTGTTTAGGCCCCCAAAAGTGCAGATAAAATACTTTTAGTAAAATACTTGGGTTTTTCTTTTTCTTTCCCTTATGTTATGAGCATCCTAAGTCTCTTGAATGGTGCTATTTTCGGAAGACTGCATATGTGTGCCTCTTCCAAATCTCATCATCTCGCATGTGATCTTTACCATAATAATATTTTTAGAGCGTTTTGCTATTTTTCAAGTCAATGTGTTTCTTCCTTACAGTTTCCCCGAAGTCTTGTCAAATTTCCCCAGGATGATCAACTTGCTCAATATTCAGATGAGTGGGTGGAGATCCTTGCCGCCCGAATCCTCCTGTGTGTGTAGATACAGAGTCGCTCTCATTAACGGCCTCACTGCGCCTCGATTAATATTACCCATTAGGGAAGCGAGCGGCTCTACTCCCAGGAAGGATTCCACCGACCACTTGAGGGGTGTTGGGAGGCGGTCCCCAGGAGGACCTCAGGAAGGGGACAGATTTTATATGATATGTGTTTCCTTCTTTATTTCCCAAGCTGTAAATCTATGACAAGCGTCTACCTGATATTTGATTTTTACTGCATTGGAAAACTTCAATAATCATTTTTATGAACAGCTTTTTATTCCTTTCGGCACATTCTGGTTGAAATGAAATACACTTGGGGATCCCTGGGTGGCGCAGCGGTTTGGCGCCTGCCTTTGGCTCCAGATCCTGGAGACCCAGGATCAAATCCCACGTCGGGCTCCCGGTGCATGGAGCCTGCTTCTCCCTCTGCCTGTGTCTCTGCCTCTCTCTCTGTGTGTCTCGTGAATAAATAATCTTTTTTTAAAAAGATTTTATTTATGTATTTATGAGAGAGGGAGAGAGAGAGAGAGGAGACGAGCTGGGGAGGAGCAGAGGGCAGGGAGGAGCGACTGCACGCTGAGCGTGGAGCCCGAGGCAGGGCCCCCCATCCCCCCGGAGCTGACGTCAGGGAGCACTACAGGAGCCGGAGCCGGAGCCGGAGCCGGAGCCGGAGCCGGGGAGGGGCTGCAGAGGGCCCGGGCGCTGCTAGGCAGTCAGCGACCAGCTGCGGCCGGAGCTTTCCCTCCTGCAAGGGCGGAGCTGGCTGAGAGCGGGCGTCGGGAAGCTCGGATCCACCTTTAGTAACTTGAGGCCTTCACAGCGTTGGGCTTCGGTTTCCGTACCTGGGCCACGCCCTGAAGTCCCTTCTGCCTGATGTATATTGATTTTATAATCTGCGACCTTACTGAATTTATTTATTGGTTTTAGTAATTATTTGGTGGAGCCTTTAGGATTTTCTGTATAGAGTTTCATGCCCTTTGCAAAGTGAAAGTTTTACTTCTTCCTTACTGACTTGGATGCCTTTTGTATCTTTTTGTTTTCTGATTGCTTTGGATAATACTTCCAGTACTGTATTGAATAAAAGTTGTGAGTGTGGACATCCTTGTTTTGTTCCTACCTTAGGGGAAAAGCTCTCAGTATTTCCCCATTGAGTATGATGTTAGCTGTGCAAATAAATGATATTTTAAAAGAATTTAAAAAACTACACTCAATTCTATTGGAGACTGTAAGGAAAAATCTATTCAACATAGTTAATCTTCATATCGAAGCTGCCCTCAATCAGTGTGTTCCTAATTCAGGAAGTTGTTTGGAAAGGCCAGTGCATCACAATTTCAGTTTAAATAATACTCTTGTACTTCAGTAGGATGCTGAGGTCCATTCCTCTGAAGCATGCTCCAAAAATCTTTTTAAGAATATTATTCATGGAGATCCTTGGGTGACTCAGCGGTTTAGCACCTGCCTTCTGCCCAGGGCCTGATCCTGGAGTCCCGGGTTTGAGTCCCGCATTGAGTTCCCTGCATGGAGCCTGCTTCTCCCTCTGCCTGTGTCTCTGCCTCTCTCTCCCTGTCTCTCTGTGTCTCTTATGAATAAATAAATGAACTCTTTTTGAAAAAGAATATGATTCACTCATCTTTTTATTCACTCAACAGATATCTATTCATCTCCAACTGTGTTCTATGTTTACGTTCCTCAACTTCTGTATTGGGTATATAGCAGTAAGGAGGAAAGTCAAAATCTGTCTTGCCCTCATTGACTTTATATTCTAATCAGGGAAACTTTAGACAGTAGAAAAAACCCCAAACACTCTGTGTGGCAAGGCCATGTCAGGAAGAACACGTCTGAGCTGAGACATGAGTGAGCCAGTTGTGCAAATGTCTGGTCCAAGAAGGCTTCAAGCAGAGGAAACTATAAGTCCTAAACCACTGGGCATGGAATGAGCTTGATGAGGGGCTTAAAAAAAAAAAAAAAAAAAAAGGCTGGATTTTTTTTTTTTTAAGATTTTATTTATTTATTCATGAGAGACCCAGAGAGAGAGAGGCAGAGACAGAGGCAGAGGGAGAAGCAGGCTCCCTGTGGGGAGGGCTCCCCACAGGGAGCTTGCTATGGGACTCAATCCCTGGACCCCAAGACAACCATCTGAACCAAAGGCAGACACTCAACTACTGAGCCACTCAGATGGCCCCAAAAGGCTGGATGAATGGAGTATGTGATAAGAATCAGAGGTAGGCGTCAGAGGCCAGATTGAAAAGGATGTTATAGACCTTGTAAAAAGGACTTTTTTTTGTTTTATTTTCTAATGATATTCAGCAAGGATTTTTGTTATGGAAGAGATAGGATGTATTTTATGCTTTTAAAAGATATGACGAATGGACTCTAATTAAACCATATGGAGAGTGACAGGTAAATCTGCCCTAACATTGCTTCTATTTAAAAGGCAATATGCTGCAGTAGCATGGTTCTTTGTAGAATCTTTCATATTAAAAGTAAAATAATGTTTCAGTGAGAAGTCTTTAAATTTTTACCTTATACCTATACTGGAATGGTATTTTTTTCATTTCTCTCTGACCTTTCAGGCCTTAATATCTTCTACTCAATGACACAGAGACCAGTTCAAAAGGTAGCTGGTTCTTGACCCTATAGAACTCTCAGTCACATTCATAATCCAAAATGTTGCAGGGAGACTTTGGAAAGGGCTGTGTCATTGTGCAGGCATCTCACCACCAGGACAGAAACAGGAGAGAATATTTCTGACTTGGGGAAGGTATCACAGGGAATGTGGCATTGGAGCAAGGCCTAAAGATGACAAAGAGATTCTAGGCAAAGCAAATCTGAATATGAAATTATTTCTAAAATACAGGAAGAAGCAGAATGAAATAAAGCATGTAAGTAGAAGTGTGTCTGATTTTAAAAATAGAACAAAAAGCACATGACTTTATGAGGAAAAAGTGAACATTTTTAATGTCACTGGCAACAGTAGGAAATGAAATTGAAAGCTACATATTTGAAACTCTGATAAGGAGCTTGAGCATTAATTTCTAGGCCTTCAGTGAAGAGTCAGTGAATAATTTTTGAGCAGGAGGTTGACTTTACCAAATTTGTGTTTTAGAAAGATAATGGTAAGAAAGAATGTGGGGATTAGCAGTGGGGAGATCCATTAGACATCTTTAAAAAGATCTAGGTCAGTTGTGTTAAAGGTCTGGATTATGGGAGTGGGAATAGACACAGGAAATAGGGATGAATTAAAAAATCACGTTGGTGTGGAAATGGCAGGGTTAATGATAGACTCGGGTTTATCTGCCAGAAGGGAGGCTAAGGAAGTTTTTAAAGCTTCAGGTTTAGACTGCTTGCTGGATTGAGATTCTGGTAGTCAAGTAACTTACTACCTGACCCACCCAGGAGAGGTCTTTGAAGGATTACAGTCGCTTAGTAGACTAGAACTTCTTCCAAATCTCCTTATAATCACCCCAACTTTGTCTCTTTCTTTCTCCCACAGTGTTTTCTTCCATTTGCATGATGAATGTAGACTTTCTTC